>NW_027397063.1:125256284-125375075 GCF_003265705.2 Callorhinus ursinus | reverse complement strand
AGATGGAAGAGCTTATGAGAAGATTGGGAAATAGAGAGAGCTGGAGAGGGAGGCGTGGGGATGGGATGGAAGGGCAGGGAAGGGAGGAGAGGAGAAAGAATTGGATAATTGAAGGCAGTTTCTGCTTGGCTGGAGAGCGGAATTTGTGACCACAGAGGTCCTTGTGTGCTATATTAACAGGGTTAGACTTTATCTTGAGTGCAATGGGAAAGCCCTAATGGATTATAAATAGAGAAATGACATCATCATTTTTTACTGTCACCTGTCCTTTATCTCAGACACCTTACATTATTATTCTCTGAAGGCTTATGTACGGCACCACTTAGGTACTACTGAGTCTGAAATAGTTTCATTTTAACATCTTATCACATAATTACCATGTTGTATTAGTCAGATTGTGACATAGAATAAGGGATTTGTTACTGGGTTAGACTTTATATAATTGTGGGAACTGCTGGGATAAGTTTTGCAGGCTGTTGCCTCCCCATTTGGTACAATATTTGGCTGGAAGTCTCTATAGATCAGTCAGATCTATAATCAGGAAGTAATCTTGGATGAAAATGATAGCAAGGAGAGATGGGAACCCACGAAGATGAACTGGAACCCATGACTGTCTCTCACTGACCCCAGTCTTGACAACGTGAGTGACAAAAAGCTGGTGCCCTTCACTATTTAGATGCACATGCATCTGGCCCAGGCCCCAGAGAAGCTAAAGGAGGAAAGCCAGTGGGACCTGGAAGATCTGCAGATCTGGGTGCTTCCCCATGCCAACCAAGCAGGTCAGAGGTCAGTGAAAGTGTGTGTGAGCTGCCACAGTGCCTGGTGCTCTACACAGACCATCAGAGTGCAATGGCTACTACTTCACCCCTGCCTTCCAAACCTTGTGTGAATTTCTTTTGTGGCCGTGCTAACCTAGAATTATACAGAGAAGGGAAGCATTATTCTAGCTCTAGCTGTTGAGAAGTTGACACTACAAAACTACCACACCTCCTGTATTGAGCACATTCAGGACTACTAAGCATTCTGCCAAACACAATACAGACACATGCACATTATATATATACTCATATATAGATTACAATATTCTCTGAAAGATTATTATCCTCATTTTATAGATAGAAAAACAGAGATAGAGAGATTGAATAAATTGCTTTCGTAAGAAGCAAAACTGGCATTCGTATTTGATTGGTCTAATTCCTATCTTATACTTTCATGTACTATGCAAAATAGCTTTCTCTGCCAAGTACTGTAAGAAGGTAGACAGATGCTGATTTTTTAAAGAAAACACCATTTTTGTCAACATAGCATATTTTGACACAGCTAGCTCTAAAATGAAGGTTAATACACACCGATGCTTGCCAGTGACCCTCACTGCCTGATACTGAAATTTCTCTGTGGTGCTCTGATAGTCCTCTGGCAGCTCGTCTATCACTGCTGCCATAGAGGCCTTGAAGCTTTAAATGGCTTCCTGATTTTCCGAGGCTTATAGAACATTCTAAACCATGGACATCCAGATTTGGCCCATCCATATTATCACTGGTCATATCCTAAAGTCCTTTAATAACTGTATCTTAAAATGGAGGCCTCCTCTGATTTGTTTTGCCAGCTGTTAACACCTTATTACCACTGATGGAGGTCATTTTTACGATGGGGGGAAATAGAATCCGAGGAAAGAGGACAGGGGTGGTAGTTGTTTTTTACCGCCCCATCCTAGGGCTTTATAACTTCAGTATGTTTCTGCCACTTCCAGTTACCAGTTTCTGTATCTCTGCCTGTTTTCTCAAGCCAGGGAAGACCTCTGCCTGAGGGCAGGTCTGAGGTAGCAGGAAATGAACTTCCTTAGGACCAAACCTCAGCCAGTGACTGCTGAGAGTTGCTTTGACTCAGGTGGGAAAAATCTAAGGCATTGTGATTTTACACGATTTTCCAGAATTTTCTTGTGGGATTAAACTCCAGTTACCCAGTGTTCACTTACCTAATATACACCCTTTATTGATTTTTTTCCCCTTCCTTGACCTCTTTCCCCACCCTTCTGCAGGACTTCCTGCACTTTCCAAACAAATTACTTGTACTTGAATCTTTGAGAATTTGTTTCTGCAGGAATCCTAACTAGTATAAATGGGAAGGGCATGGAAGGGAGGTGAAGAAAGTGAAACATAGGGAAATAAGTAGAGGGAAAGAACTAGGGGGAGAAGTTGGATAGGAAAAGGGAACTGGGATGGATGGGGAATAAATAAGGTAGAGAAATTACAAGAGATAAGGAGAAGGTTGTTAATTTAGCCTAAAAATAAAATTGCTTGATGAGCTTACACAGACCTCATCTGTTTACTGCACATAAATCATGTCTGTGATTCAATCACATCACCTCTGCATTGGCTCAGGGTCAGAAGATACACTCACTGGGTGGAATCTTTGAATTCCATTTGAAAGCAAAACTTAAAGGGGTGCAAGAGACCTTTTATAAGAAAAGTCTAACTTCACAAATGTATCACTACATACTCCTGTGGGGTCTGATTTTTCCTTCTTGCCCCTCTTCCCATTTGCAAATTCAGAGAAAAGCAGGGGTTTTTCTCACTTTGTGGTCCATCTTTTCCATTTTGGATTTTGAAAAACTTAAACTCAGAGCCACATTTGTTAACCTCAGCACTTGTAATATGAGTTGGCATTTTCTAAAGTGGAATAAAAATTCAGGCTAAATGCACTGATAGACAATTTCTTATTCAATTTCTTTATCAAATGGCTCAGGAAATAATTACTGAAAACTTGAAGTATAATTTAGTTAGTGAATAAACCTTTGGTGTCATACAATAACTTCTCCTGCCAGAGGACCCCCTGGGGTTGTAGCTGAGTTTCCTTTAGCTTCTACTTCTCAGACAGAGGACCCCTAATGGTTTCTTCACCTGGCACTATTCTGATTTTTTTGTTCTTTCATTTCCTTACTGGGTTGGAGTTGTCTCCCTCTGGAAGGAATTGTGTTATTATAGTCACAATGGGTGACTGTATTAAAAGAGAGACCGCCTATCTGAAATATTTCAGAAGACATTTCCATGTCACCAATGCCAATAAACTTTTGCATCTTCCTGGGAAACAACTGTGCTGTCTATCCAATAATGACTATTTAGTCGACCTTTTTAGATACCTTTTCCTCTGTATATTTTTGGAAAACTAAGACCTGAACAGATTGAAACACTGCTATTGTTTTCATAACAATAATAGGTAGAAGAATGGCAGGCTTTAGGAACAGTGCTTTATTATTGCTAGGAACCAAAGAACCACTATGCTCAGTTTCCTTTTGTTTACAATCATGGATTAACAGAAGGAACACAAACTTAACTATTTGTAAAATAAATGAAGATTGATCATCAGTTCACTTCCTGGAATAGAGCCAGCATTCTTTTAGCTAATGAGATCATTTAAGTAGGTAGATACAGCCTAGACACATAAAAAAGTGCACTACACTTTTATGGAATCCAAAAGTGAAAGTAGGTATCAGTACTCTGTAGGGCCAAGGGAAAGTGAGTAATTCTCCTTGGGAAAGAGAGAGAGAAAAGTTTCATTGAAGTGACATTTGAATTTAGAATTAAAAAATGAGAAGTCATTTCCAGGAATGCTTGGAGTAGAGAATTTCAAACAGTCAAGGATAGCAAGTGTAAAAAAACCATGGAGTCTTTGGTGGGACTATTAATTCCTCTGTGAGCTGAACTGCTGGATCTGAAGTGTCAGGGGAGTGCAGTGAGACAGAAGCCTGGAGATACAGGAGGAGCTACCCCAAGAGAAGCCTTATAAATTATGTTGAGGGATATGGACATATTCTGTGGGCAAAATCCATTATAAGATTTTTTTTGCAGATGCATTTTTTTATTATGTTAATCACCATACATTACATCATTAGTTTTTGAGGTAGTGTTCCATGATTCATTGTTTGCGTATAACATCCAGTGCTCCATGCAGTATGTGCCCTCTTTTAATACCCATCACCAGGCTAATAACCCATTCCCCCAACCCCTCACCTCTGAAAGCCTCAGTTTGTTTCTCAGAGTCCATAGTCTCTCATGGTTCGTCTCCCTCTCAGATTTCCCCCCTTCATTTTTCCCTTCCTGCTATCTTCTTCTTCTTTTTTTTTTCTTTTAACATATAATGTATTATTTGTTTCAGAGGTACAGGTCTATGATTCAACAGTCTTGCACAATTCACAGCGCTCACCATAGCACATACCCTCCCCAATGTCTATCACCCAGCCACCCCATCCCTCCCATTCCCCACCACTCCAGCAATCCTCAGTTTGTTTCCTGACCATTATAGGATTTTAAGCAAGGAATGTTAGAATCAGATGTATATTTAAAAAGAAAATATTACTTCACTTGCAATTTGAAAAATGTTTTAAAGGCAGGGGACCAAAAGGGTCATTTAAAATACCTTGTTCAAGGAATGATGAAGGCATTAACTAAGGCCAAATCAATAGGGATGGAGAGATGGACAGATTCCAGTGACTGGGGAACTGAAGGTGACAAGTTCTAGTTACCATGTACATGTTGGAGAGGAGAAGACAAAAATTAATCCAGATTTTTTGCCTGAGTGATCATAGATGGGGTAAGGTGAAAGAAGGGTTGGGAGGGTGAGGGAGGGTGGCAGAGAGGTCTTAAGAGTCGGGGTCTCTTGTTAGGAGAACATCTCCTGCTTTGGGTGACTCTGAAAACAGAATCCCACTGATACATAGATTTTCTTGGGTAGGGGACCACACATGGTGTGTAGCTCCCAAATAGTTGGCCCCCAATACCGTACTGGAGGCAGAAGCTAGATTTTAATGATAAGGTAGCATTCTGACATAAGGACATTTGAAACTTGATTTGAAACTTATTCCTTTATTCTTTTATCTATTTATTTAGAAAATATCTAGAAAGAGACCCTTATGTACCAGGCGGTGTGCTGGAGATAAAATGATGAATGTGACTGAGATTAAGAATGACAAATAAAAAGATAGTTTCATATGGCAAAACAAGGTCTATGTTAAAATGTTTTAGGCTGGATTTCCCTCTAAGAGAAGGATGTGAGTACTGAGAGTATTTCATATGGGAGATAATTCCAAAAACCACAAATAGGGAAGTGGGGAAGTTAGGGAAGGGAAGGAAGCCAATAGAGGTACATTAATAAGCAGGTTGTCATTGTGGGAGCCTTGTGAATTCATGGAACTGAGGTCATTTACACAGAGCAGAAGATACTGTAGATGTCTGGGCTGAAAAAAATTTGAAAAAGAAGGGGGTACAAGAACAAGCTGATGATACTCATTAATCTTTTAATATGTAGAGACTTAATTTCCTCCAGTTTCTGCAGATGCCGATACCACAAATGATTAATGATTTCCTGAACATTTATTTATTCTTGTTATTCCATCATATTTGTGGGGAAGGGTTTAAAGAAATGAGTGTGCATCACAAACTTGATTTTCAATGCAAAATTGGTAAATGCATTTGCTCAATGACCATTTTATATAAAATATCATATTTTTTCCCTCTTTTCAGACACAGAGTTTTGATTGATGGAAAATTACACGTATTTTGAATATTTTTTCACTCAATTTGTTTGATAGATTCATATTAAGTGAAAGATTTTGTAAACTCAACATACACATATTGAATTTGCATATTAAATTATTATTAAAGGATTAAATGATTTAACCCTTCTTTGTCTCATTTCTTCACATGTAAAATAGAGATGATAATTCCTACTTCATAAGAATATTAATATATTTTTTTAAGATTTTATTTATTTATTTGACAGAGAGAGACACAGTGAGAGAAGGAACACAAGCAGGGGAAGTGGGAGAGGGAAAAGCAGGCTTCCCGCAGAGCAGTGAGGCCGATGCGGGGCTCAGTCCCAGGACCTTGGGATCATGACCTGAGCCGAAGGCAGACACTTAACGACTGAGCCACCCAGGCGCCCCAAGAATGTTGTTAATATTAAATGAGGTACTATAAGTAAGACTATCTAATAAAGTGCCTGTTACATTTTAGGACTTAATAAAGGGCAAATATTATCATTTATTATACCTTTTCAAAGTTTATTTTATATATCATTGAGTTGTATTAGAATTAAAATATCTAAACTCCAAAGATACTATAATCCAGGTCCTAGACATTTGTGGTCCTGGACCACTTTATACTTTGAGGTAGTATTGTGTAATGTTTAAAAGCACATACTCTGCATCTGTGGGTAGATCTGGAGGGCATTATGCAAATGTAACAAATCAAACAGAGAAAGACAAATACTGTATGATCTCACTTGTATGTGAGATCTAAAAAAGCCAAACTCACAAATCAGATAGTAAAAAGGAGGTTGCCAGGGACTGAAGAGTGGGGGAAATGGGGAGATGTTGGGTATAAAAGTGTATAAATTTCTAGCTATAAGATTAATAAGTTCTGGGTATCTAATGTACAGTGTGGTGACTGTAGTTAATAACACTATATTATATACTTGAAAGTTGCTAAGAAAGTAGATCTTAAATGTTCTTACCATGAGAAAAAGAAGTGGTAATTATGTGACCTGATGAAAGTGTCAACTAATCCTAATGTGGTAATCATTTCACAATATATAAATGTATCAAATCATCATGTTGTACACTTAAAACTTACACAATGTTATATGTCAATTATATCTCAATAAAACAGGAAAAATAGGGACTCTGAAACCAGATTGCTATTATTAGGTGTGAGTTTGACAAGTTACTCAGTATCTCTCTGCCTTAGTCCTTTAGTGTGAAATAGGTATAATAATGGTATTTACTATGTAGGGTTATAAGAATGAAATGAGTTAGTACGTTCTTAGAACTTAGGACAGTGCCTGACATAGAGTGAACACTAATAAGCATTTATTATTATTACTGCTATTCTACTAAACACAGTAGGCAGCCTTAAAGAGCTTGCAAAGCACTTAATAAAAGACAAATTTTGCTTGATTATCATTATCTTACATTGCATAGATTCCTGGTGTGCTTTACAACCATGAAACAGGGTACAGTGGAGTCAGTCCTGAGGATAGAACTTAATAAATTGACTATACTGATGGAATTTAGAAAATGTATATTCCAACTTTGACATTGTTGCATCTTCTTAGAAAAGGCAAACTTATTTCTACTGTTGTGTAGAAGAGATCTGTTTAGATTCAGTGTGTAAACAGGTTGGATGCAATTTGCCATATTTATGATCTTCCTTTTGAGGTATGTTTCCAGCTATGCTGTATAGTCACATTTTGACAATGTTTCAATTTTTATTTGTTTAATGGGTCCCACTATAGAGTTAGTTATTTTTGGAGATCTAAATGATAGGGGGTGGGTTCTGAGTTCTACCTAGATGGTTGACAAATGGAAGGAATGATTTTCTGTGGACCACATTCCTCTGGAGACAGATGACAACCCAAAGGGAAAGCTCCTGTTAGTATCAAATCATTACAAGGAGAATAAATTGGATAACTCTCTCAAGGTATACTGTGATGAAAATGATCACTTTTTTTTTAACTAATTATTTTGATTTTCCATTTAATTTTTTTAAAGATTTTATTTATTTATTTGAGAGAGAGAGAGAATGAGAGATAGAAAGCACGAGAGGGAAGAGGGTCAGAGGGAGAAGCAGACTCCCTGCTGAGCAGGGACCCCCAAAGCGGGACTCGATCCTGGGACTCCAGGATCATGACCTGAGCCGAAGGCAGTCGCTTAACCAACTGAGCCACCCAGGCGCCCGAAAATGATCACTTTTGACCTAGCCTTTCCCCATATTTCTATTCTGGGGCTCAGAGTTATAGGTTATAATAAAGTCATTCCCTGTTTAAACTATCCTTGTGTACACTCATGGCTTTTCTGGAGAAATAAGAGAACGCCAAGAGTGATGTAAACTGATGTGCTGTGGAGGGGGGCAGATTTACTTATGAATTATTTTAGGAATTGTTTACTTTCTGGTATTTTCTTGAAGTGATGCCTTGAATATCTGGAAGTAAAGGTCCTTCTCATCTTTTACCCACAGGTTGTATATGAAATGGCTAAATTTGGTTTTATTTTGTTTTCCCATAAACATTAGACTTACTATTCTAGTGCCTGGTTTGGTAAATATCCCTGAGTAGCAAAAGCAAACATGCACAAAGCCAAGCCAAGCCAAGCCAGGGTAGGCCGGACAAAGCAAGGCTAAATAAAACAAAGCACAACATGCAAAGAAATCAATCAAATCAAAAATGTCTGGGCTGATCGGTAAAGTCATGTCATGTCTTAAGCAGTATTTATAAGGGTGAACTACATTCTTATAAAGTTAAAATCTTCCTTTATGTTTTTCATTGCTTCCAAAAGCTAAACCATATCAAATAATTCAAACCAAAGCAAACACCGGCCAAACAAACAAAACTCAACTCCAATTTCCACTTCCTTTCCCTTACTTCGCAATTCAGTCCTCCAGGGTAACCCATCCATGTAGGAGAAACAGTCATTAGATTCAATTAAAAGAGCAGGTTTGGGGACATATCATCTATATATGATTCGACCAAGGATGCTATGGACACCCTGATGCTGGTTAATACCTGAGAGGTGGAACAAAGAACACATGACATCATTTTGGTATTTTCTTGGATAGTTCTTAATTTAGGTGCATGACCAAAGTCTAAAAGATTTTGCAATCTGTGGTATCATAATGATTAGCTATTGCCTTCACTTTGATTCTGATCTATCCATGTGATTTCAGTTCAGTAAACATTTTCCTGGGTGGGTCCCTACTATGTCTGTGGAATAATTCTTTTTTTGTTTTTTAAGATTTTATTTATTTATTTGAGAGAGAGCAAGAATGAGAGAGATCACAGAGGGAGAGAGAGAAGCAGGCTCCCCGCTGAGCAGAGAGCACCATGTGGGGCTCAATCCCAGGACCCTGGGATCATGGCCTGAGCTGAAGGCAGACGCTTAATTGACTGAGCCACCCAGGCACCTCTGTCTGTGGCATAATTCTTACCCTTGAAGAGGTTATAACTGGGAATGGATACTGCCAGCACTTGTTAAGTAACAGCTTTATTGAGAAATAATTCACATACCATACATTTCATCCATTTTAAAGTGACAGCTCAGGGACGCCTGGGTGGCTCAGTCATTAAGCGCCTGCCTTCGGCTCAGGTCATGATCCCGGGGTCCTGGGATCGAGCCCCGCACTGGGCTCCCTGCTCCGCGGGAAGCCTGCTTCTCCCTCTCCCACTCCCCCTGCTTGTGTTCCCTCTCTTGCTGTGTCTCTCTCTGTCAAATAAATAAAATCTTTAAAAAAATTAAAAAATAAATAAAGTGACAGCTCAATGGTTTTCAGTATATTCCTGGGTAGGGCAATAATCAACACAGTCAATTTTAGAATAGTTTTGCTGCCTCAAAGAGAATCTCTGTATCTGCTAGCAGTCACTCCCCATTTTGCCTAAGCCTCCTAGTGTTACAAAACCACTAATATACTTTGTTTCTATGGATTTGCCTATTCTAACCATGTCGTATAAATGGAATCATGCAATATGTTGTCCTTTGTCCTTACCTTCTCTCACTTAACATAATGTTTCAAGATTTCTCCATGCTGTAGCATGCAACAGTACTTCATCAATTTTGTTGCCGAATAATATTCTATTATATGGGTGTTCCATATTCTATTTATCCATTCATGAGCTGATGGACGTTTGGTCTATTTCCACCTTTTGGCTGTTATGAATAATACTGGTATGAATATTCTTGTACAAGATTTTGCTAGACATATGTTTTCATTTCTCTTGGGTATATACCTAGGAGTAGAATGGCTGGATCATATGGTAACTACATTTAATCTTTTCAGAATCTGCCAGACTTTTTATAGTAGTTGCACCATTTTATACTACCACTAACAGTGTGTTATTATGCTTGTTGTCTTTTCTCCTCATGCAAATTAGCATCAGCTTTACCCGGTCTTGTAACTCCAACATCTAATCACTCATTGAGCCCTGAAAATACAGGTTTGTGTATGTGTAAGTGTTAAAAATGCCTTTTCATTCTCACTGTCACTCGCCATTTTACAACTTCACAATAACAATCGCCTTAGTTGGTCTTCCTGCATCTGATCTCACCTACCTTCTTTGTATCCTCTGTTCTTACTCCAGAGTGATTTATCTAGAGTGAAAAAATTTTCATATTTCTTCATTCCTTAAAATCCCTTAATGTACATCCTGCCCAGTTCCTATCCAAATCAACTCTTCTGGTTCCAGTCTAGCTTGGTAAGCTCACTCCTTGCAGCTTTATTGCCGGCAGGCTGTGTTCCCGTTAACATAAATCCCTTGCTGTTTCATGGAAACACATGATGGTTCAGGCCTCCAGGACTTTGCTCAATTTTGTTTTGCCTGGCATACCTTTCTTCCACTTTGTCATTCTGTTCAACTCCTATTTGTCCTTCAAGACTTCAACTGAACAGCCTTTTTTCTCTTTTGAAGACTTCCTTTGCCAAGAACTCCATGGAGAAATAGTACCAGTTTCCCCTGAGTTTTGTTGTTACATGCATCACATTGTATGACAATTATTTGTTTTGTAAAGTCTAACTCTCTTTTTATTTATTTCTTTTTAAAACTTTTATTTAAATTCAATTAACATATAATGTATTATTGGTTTCAGAGGTAGAGGTCAGTGATTCATCAGTCTTCTATAATACCAAGTGCTCATTTCATCATGGGCTCTCCTTAATGTCCATCACCCAGTTACCCAATCCCCCCACTCCTCTCCCCTCCAGCAACCTTCAGTTTGTTTCCTATAGTTAGGAGTCTTTTATGGTTTGTCTTCCCCTCTGATTTTGTCTTTATTTTTTTCCTCTCTCCTCCTAAGATCCTCTGTTTTGTTTCTTAAATTCCACATATGAGTGAAACATATGATAATTGTCTTTCTCTGATTGACTTATTTCGCTTAGCATAACACCCTCTAGTTCCATTCATGTCATTGCAAATGGCAAGATTTCATTTTTTTGATGGTTGAGTAGTATTCCATTGTGTATATATATATATATATATCACTTCTCATTTATCCATTCATCTGTTGATGGACATCTGGGCTCTTTCTATAGTTTGGCTATTGTGGACATTGTTGCTATAAACATTGGGGTGCATGTGCCCCTTCAGATCACTACATTTGTGTCTTTGGGGTAAATACCCAGTAGTGCAATTGCTGGGTCAGACAGTAGCTCTATTCTCAACCTTTTGAGGAACCTCCATTCTGTTCTCCAGAGTGGCTGCCCCAGCTTGCGTTCCCACCGACAGTGTAGGAGGGTTCCTCTTTCTCTGCATCCTCACCAATATCTGTTGTTTCCTGACTTGTTAATTTTAGCCATTCTGACTGGTGTGAGGTGGTATCTCATTGTGGCTTTGATTTGTATTTCCCTGAAGCCAAGTGATGTGGAGCATTTTTTCATGTGTTAGTTGGCCATTTGGATGTCTTCTTTGGAGAAATGTCTGTTCATGTCTTCTGCCCATTTCTTGATTGGATTATTTGTTCTTTGAGTGTTGAGTTTGATAAGTTCTTTATAGATTTCGGATACTAGCCTTTTATCTGATATGTCATTTGCATATCTTCTCCCATTCTGTCAGTTGTCTTTTGGTTTTGTTGACTGTTTCCTTTGCTGTGCAAAAGCTTTTTATCTTGATTAAGTCCCAGTAGTTCATTTTTGCCTTTGTTTCCCTTGCCTTTGGAGATGTGTCTAGCAAGAAGTTGCTGCGGGCTGAGGTCACAGAGGTTGCCGCCTGTGTCCTCCTCTAAGATTTTGATGGATTCCTGTCTCACATTTACATCTTTCATCCATTTTGAGTCTTTTTTGTGTGTGTGGTGTAAGGAAATAGTCCAGTTTCATTCTTCTGCATATGGCTGTCCAATTTTCCCAACACCATTTGTTGAAGAAACTGTCTTTTTTCCATTGGATATTCTTTCCTGCTTTGTCAGAGATTAGTTGACCATAGAGTTGAGGGTCCATTTCTGGGTTCTCTATTCTGTTCCACTGATCTATGTGTCTATTTTTGTGCCAGTACCATACTGTCTTGATGATTATAGTTTTGTAATAGAGCTTGAAGTCCAGAATTGTGATGCCGCCAGCTTTGGTTTTCTTTTTCAACATTCCTTTGGCTATTTGGGGTCTTTTCTGGTTCCATACAAATTTTAGGATTATTTGTTCCAGCTCTGTGAAAAAAGTGGATGGTATTTTGATAGAGATTACACTGAATGTATATATTGCTCTAGGTAGCATAGACATTTTAGCAATATTTGTTCTTCTAATCCATGAGCATGGAATATTTTTCCATTTCTTTGTGTCTTCCTCAATTTCTTTTATTTATTTATTTATTTATTTTTTTCTCAATTTCTTTTATGAGTGTTCTATAGTTTTCTGAGTACAGATTCTTTGCCTCTTTGGTTAGATTTATTCCTAGGTATCTTATGGTTTTGGGTGTTGTAAATGGGATCAACTCCTTAATTTCTCTTTCTTCTGTCTCATTGTTAGTGTGTAGAAACACAACTGATTTCTGTGCGTTGATTTTATATCCTGCCACTTTGCTGAATTCTTGTATGAATTCTAACAATTTTGAGGTGGAGTCTTTTGGGTTTTCCATAAAGAGATAAGCAGATCAAAGAAAAGAAAAATAGGGTCCACCAACTATTTGTTATGGGAATGGGAAGCAAGAGCTATCATGTACCTCTTTTTAAAAGAACGTGAATCAAGGAGGTAACATTTCCTACTAGTGCTCTGCATTGTCACCTGACTGTGCAACAGTTTGTGGTTTATGGCAACCCTGAGCTAAAAGCCCACTCCTGGGCTCACTGATTACAGCTGGCTTCCCTGCTCTGATGCCTGGGAGCTCTGTAGCACTCAGGCACTCCTGGTATTTCTGTGAACCCGGGGCTCCTGAGACCACATAGTCCCACCAAGGAATCCGCCCCAGCTTCGCTGTCTGAATGCCTTTCAGACAGGGAAGTCCCTCGCCCGCAGCAGACTTCTAAAAGTTCTGATTTTGCACTCCGCTGCTATATCACTTTCCGGTAGCTGGCTTATGGAGGCTCCCTCCCCCCACAGTTTATCTTCCCATATATTGCCTCAGATTCACTTCTCTGCACCTCCTACGTTGCAAAAAGTGGTCGCTTTTCTATTTGTAGAGTTGCAGCTATTTTCTTAGATCTCCGGTTGAGTTCGCAGGTGTTCAGAATGATTTGATAGCTATCTAGCTGAATTCCTGGGACCAGATGAAACTAAGGTCTCCTATTCCTCTGCCATCTTTCGAGTAACTGTTTTTAGACTGTGAGATATATTTCCAAGAGCAAGAGACCTTAATGATCATCTGACTGACTTTTCATTTTTGAAAATAAGACGAACAACGAGAGCAGAAAAATGACTTGTTCGCTGGATAAATCTTTGCTAAACACCACCCCTACCTTCAAACCTAATTCACAGAATTCTAAAAGTTTTTGTTTCCTTTTTTCCTGGTTTAAAGAAAGCATTTCTTTAGTGATGGGTCCAGAGCAATGGATAGGAATGAAGATCTTATTATCTGGATATTTATGTAGCTTTTTAGGAATATATTCAGCCATACAAGATTAAAGCTCTGAAATAATTTAAAAATAGCTTATCAGCAAATTCTGAGCTTGCTGGGATTTGACCAAAAGCTTATTCAATATGCCTTTTCCCTTTAAGCATCATAATAACATATTTACTGAGTAATCAGTGCTCATAGTTGCAAAGATACCAAAAAATATTCCTGCAACAAATAAACTTTCTTTTTTAAAAAGTTTTTTTTAATTTTAATTTCAGTATACTTAACATACAGTGTTACATTAGTTTCAGGTATACAATATATTCAACAGTATATATCACTCAGTGCTCATCATGATTAAGTGTGCTCTTTAATCCCCAACCCCTATTTTCCCCATCCCCTGACCTCCCTCCCTTCTAGTAACCATATGTTTGTTTTCTTTTTTTTTAAGATTTTATTTATTTATTTGAGAGAGAGAGAATGAGAGACAGAGAGCACAAGAGGGAAGAGGGTCAGAGGGAGAAGCAGACTCCCCGCAGAGCAGGGAGCCCGATAAGGGACTTGATCCCAGGACTCCAGGATCATGACCCGAGCCGAAGGCAGTCGCTTAACCAACTGAGCCACCCAGGCGCCCCCATATGTTTGTTTTCTATAGTTAAGAGTCTGTTTCTTGGTGTCTCACTTTCTCTTTTCTTTGTTCATTTGTTTTGTTTCTTAACTTCCACGTATGAGTGAAATCATATGGTGTCTTTCTCTGACTGACTTATTTTGCTTAGCATAATATTCTCTAGCACTATCCACGTTTTTGTCATTGCAAATGACAAGACTTTAATCTTTTTTTTCTTGGCTGAATAATATTTTGTTGTGTATATATACCGCCTCTTCTTTATCCATTCCTATATTGATGGACATCCAAGCTGTTTCCATAATTTGATTATTGTAAATAATGCTACAATAAACATGGGGGCACATATATCCTTTCAAATTAGTGTTTTTGTATTCTTTGGGTAAAAATCTAGTAGTGCAGTAGGTGGATTGTAGGGTCATTCTATTTTTAATTTTTTGAGGAACCTCCATACTGTATTCCACAGTGGCTTCATCAGTTTGCATTCCCATCAACAGTGCACAAGTGTTCCTTTTTCTCCACATCCTCACCAACACCTGTTGTTTCTTGTGTTGTTAATTTTAGCCATTCTGGCAGCTGCGAGATGATAGCTCATAGTAGTTTTGATTTGCATTTTCCTGATGATAAGTGATGTTGAGCATCTTTTCATGTGTTTGTTGGCTATCTGTATCTTTTTTGGAGAAATGTCTGTTTATGTCTTCTGCCCATTTTTTAATTGGATTATTCATTTTGGGGGTGTTGAGTTTTATAAGTTCTTTATAGATTTTGGATACTAACCTTTTACCAGATATGTCATTTGCAAATATCTTCTCCCATTTAGTAGGTTGTGTTATAGTTTTGTTGACTGTTTCCTTTGCTGTTCAGAAACTTTTTGTTTTGATGTAGTCCCAAAAGTTTATTTTTGCTTTTGATTCCTTTCCCTCAGGAACAGAGAAAAATATTGCTACAGCCATATCAGAGACGTTACTGCCTGTGCTCTCTTCTAGGATTTTTATGGTTTTAGGTCTCACATTTAGGTCTTTAATCAATTTTGAGTTTATTTTTGTGTATAATGTAAGAAAGTGGTCTCGTTTCATTCTTTTGCATGTAGCCATTTAATTTTCCCAAAAACATTTGTTGAAGAGACTGTCTTTTTCCCATTGCTTATTCTTACCTCTTTTGTCAAAGATTAATTGACCATATAATCATGGATTTGTTTCTGGACTTTCTATCCTGTTCCATTGATCTATGTGTCTATTTTTTGTGCCAGTACCATACTGTTTTGATTACTACAGCTTTGTAGTATAACTTAAAATCTGGAATTGTGATACAACCAGCTTTGTTTTTCTTTTTCAAGATTGTTTTGGTTATTTGGGGTCTTTTGTGGTTCCATACACATTTTAGGATTATTTGTTCTAGTCAATGAAAAATTTTGTTGGTATTTTGATAGGGATTACATTAAATTTGTAGATTGCTTTGGGCATTATGGACATTTTAACAATTTTTGTTCTTCCAATCCATGAGCATGGAATATCTTTCCACTTGTATCATCTTCAATAAACTTTCAAAACTAGCTGTGAACAAGTAGCAATACTGAACAATACTGTTGGATTTATTTTCCATTACTAGATATTTCCCTCTAGTTTTACATCAAGTGTAATACAAGAAATAGTGTAGATATTCTAGAAGGACAAGTAATCAGTTTCTCTCTTGAGGTAGATTAAAAAGGCTTTTGAAATCTTCTCTGGGCCATTTTCTAAGGCAGTTAATTAGACTTATAAGCAATTTTTATAGATTGAATAGATTTGTAAAGTCCTGAATGTAGGCCCCTTTCTCAGAGAGAATGGTGAAAGTTACAGAATCATGAAGAGCTGTTAGAGTAATCAGTGCCTTCTAAGCAGGTCCAGGTGTAGGACAATACTTCTAAGTTCCATTTCATATATTTATACAAAGATATCTGTTTCTTTTTCCTGGTTATCTAATTTGGGCCTGGTACTCATCTAACTTGATAAACGGGACAACTTTTGTTCTGACATCAGAGGGATTCCACACAGCTCTGATGGGTGCCACTCCTCTTTACTTATGTCTTTATTGAGCAGCTACTATTTCCCAGGCATTATCTAGGCACTGGCACAGATGGTTGAGATTGCTTTTGTGCAATCTTCTCAGGAGGACAGACATTGCACAAGACATTATACACTTGATGCACTACTACCAGGGGTAGTGTTGGCCACACTGGTGGGGGGAAAAGAGAGGAGAACTTTCAAGAAGAGGAGATTGCATATGTAAAGACTGTGACATTAGGAGAGTTGAACTGGGGTGTGGTAATCAAAGGGAAAAAATAGCAAGAAATAAATATGAAGATGAGCCTGGTCCAAACTGTCCAGGGCCTTGCAAGCCACTTTAAGGAATTACAATTTTACTTATCTGTGATAGGGAAGACATTGAAGGATTTCAAACAGGGGAGCAATGTGCACAGATTGCCATTTTTAAAAAGTCACCTTAATTTTTGTGTGGAGAATAAATTGGACAGGGGGCAAAAGCAGAAGTGGAAGACGAATTAGGCTGTCATATTCATCCAGGTGAAAGATAACATTGACTTGTGCTAAAGTTGATTCAGCTAGGCTTAGAGAAACGGGAAGATTCAAGAAGTGTTTAGGAATTTGATTCTAGATTGAATATAGATGATTGGATATAGATGGTGAGGGAGAGGGTAAAACCAAGGATGGACTCTAAGTATTGGATTTAAAGAACTGGATGGATGATAGTGGAATTAATCTGATATAGAAACAGTCGGGGCAGATACATGTTTGATTTTTGCAATGTCAGCTGAAAGTTTGTGATATTTCCACAGGGAGATGTCCTCAGGCAGTTGCATGGTATGAATTCATGGATGTGAACTCAGGGAAGGGGTCTAGGCTGAAGATGTAGATTTAGATTGTACAGGCTATCACAGTGACATAGGGGTAGATGACATCATCTAGAGAAAACTGTGGAGAGTGAGGTGAGAAAAAGTTTAGAAGACAGCCACAATTGATGTCAGAATTCTCCAATGGTTTCCAGCAGCATACAGCATGCAAACCCAAATACTCATTTTGGCATTCAAACCTCCCCATCTTTTTGTCCTCATCTATTGGTTTTTCAGTTTCAAATTCTATTACTAGTTTTTAATTTACCTGGTATTCTAAACACGCCTAACTCTGTACTATTCTTCATGTTGTTTCTCAACCTGAATTCTCTTTCTTTTTCTCTGTGTATTAAAATCCTTTGTCCTTCCAGGCTCAAAACAAGTGTCATTCCTCCATGAAACCTTTCCTGATCCCAGAGTAGATCTCCACTATATAGGGAATGAATAATTGAATAAACAGTGTATACTAAATGCGTTAGATTTAATTCAGCGAAGAAGGAAACTAACATTTATTCAACACCTGATATGTGTTATGAACTGTGTTGAGCCCTTTAACTAGAGTCTTGTTTGATCCTCATACCATCCTATAAGTGATGTATTATCATTGCTCCTGTTTTACACAGAAAGGAAAATGCCTATGGACGTTTTCACAATATCACACTGTCTTTTAAAAAGTTGAGTTTATCTCATTTGCATAAGTATCAAAACACATCAGAGTCAAAAAATAATCCTGAACTCACTAAGTTACTAAAGAATTAATGTCCCTTACTTTTCTCCTCCCTCAGGCAGGATTTTATCCTATTACATTTTAATGATAGTAATTACTGTGTTCTCACTGATGCTTTCTCCATCCTGCTTACAGGTTCAACTTCACTCTCAGATTAAATCTTCTAATTTAGTAAATGTTCTTTTTTTTTTAAAAGATTTTATTTATTTATTTGACAGAGAGAGACACAGCGAGAGAGGGAACACAAGCAGAGGGAGTGGGAGAGGGAGAAGCAGGCTTCCCGCTGAGCAGGGAGCCCCATGCGGGGCTCGATCCCAGGACTCTGGGATCATGACCTGAGCCGAAGGCAGACGTTTAACGACTGAGCCACCCAGGCGCCCTTAGTAAATGTTCTTTTGTTTTTCATACCCAGTGACCAATTCAATTCAATTTAGTAAACATTTATGAAGGATGTACTAAACACAAGTTACTCTGCTAGATGATAGGACGAGTAAACAAAGATGGGTAAGACCAGAGATCTACTACCCAGGGTTCCAACATCTTACAAGAAAGTTAATTCAAAAAAAATATATGCAAGAAAAAAGAGTCATTTATTTATTCAGAAAATATTATTTGTTACCTTCTGTATGCCAGATGTTGTGGTAGCTTCTAGGGCTGCAAAGATCAACACAGCACACTCCTTGCCTTGAACAAAGGCATTGTCTGCAAGGAATAGTAAGATGAGAACACAAAATAACAACTTTCAGAGTAGCATCCTTGACTCAATAAACTTCTCAAGCTGGATATAGGTAAAGATCTGGATAGAATAATGAAGATGATTTTGTTCTATGTTATTGACTTTTTGCCCCTAGCTATACAGGAGAATGTAGGGAATACATTGGAATGAACTAGAGGAATTATGTAGGAATAAGAACACAACTTTGTAGGAATAAGGACGTAGAAAATATAAGTTTGGTAAAGAGAGATTGTCATGTATTACAATGTTTTTCAAGCTTCAATGTGCAAAAATTCACTTAGGGATTTTGCTAAAATGAAGATTCTCGGTACCACATTTTTGGGTGGGGCTCAAGAATCTGTATTTTATCTTTTATCTTTTATTTTTTTAAAAGATTTTATTTATTTGAAGAGAATGAGCCAGGGAGTGGCAGAGGGAGAAGCAGAGGAAGCAGACTCTTGCTGAGCAGCAAGCCTGACACAGGGCTTGATCCCAGGACACCGGGGATCATGACCTGAGCCGAAGGCAGATGCTCAACTGACTGAGTCCCCCAGGCAACCCTCAAGAATCTGTATTTTAACAAACTCCCTGGTCTGGGGTTATACTTGGTGTGACAAAGACCTAGTATATGCAACTTTTATGGTTGGCTTAGTCTTTAAGAATTATTTAGGAGGGAAAAGGTCATGGAGTAGATTCAAAACCATACACACAAAAAGAGGGTTAATGTAGTGAATGAACATTATCTATGAAATAACAGAAATGTTATAAATGAAAAGGACTCCTCAATAATTGATCTTCATTTTCCATAGTTTCTATCGATTTTTGTCCATCTATACCAAGTACTATTTACATAGTTTTAATTATAGCACAGGATAAAATTTTATCTTCTTTTTAAGTACACTTTGAGTGAACTCGTATCATGTAGATCAAATTTATGAATTTGTCAAAGGCTTTGATTTTTGTGAAAAGATCTAGCCAAGTCCATATAGAGTACAATTGAATTGAATTTGGTAGACAAGGTATGTTCAACTTGTTAGCTATTCTAGCAAGCACAGTCTCCCAAAAGAAACAGCAGCTTCCTGGTATTTACCAGATGTTGATTTCTACTTGTCAAGTCTACGTTTGAATTTCATATCAATCAGAAAGGAAATGGTAGATGATCCACATATTTTATTCTTTTAGTCATTTAGTAAACTATAGAAGATAAGCAGTCTTCCTAACTCAAGCCTTAGTTCAAAACCCATGCTCTAGGGGAGGGCTTTGGGTGAACCAAATGTGTGAAGGAATCATTATTGCAGTGACTGCAGTGCAGTCAGTACAAGTCCAAGGAGTTGGAGAGATTGGGGTAAAAATGAATATTTTTTAGTATTAATTTTTCAAAGACTGAAAAGTGGGCATTTGACACTCTAAAGACACACACAGTATGGTATCAGTGTTCAGGGTATGGGTTCTGGAGTCTGTTTTAAGTTGCTATGTGAATTTGCACAAATTACTTTTATCCACCTCAATTTCTATATCAGCAAAATGGAGATAGTAATGTTATATACTTCATTTCGTCCTTATAAGTAGGCAAAATAGAAGAAGTAGGGGAAGAGTATTACAACATTTTTCAAACTTTAATGTGCAAAAATTCACTTAAGGATTTTGCTAAAATGAAGATTCTGCTACCACATGTTTGGGGTGGGGCTCAAATCTGTATTTTAAAATAATACTTGGTTCTTAGTAAACAATAAATATTTTATTATTACTACTAGATGTAATATAATTTTAACTACTGTGTCTTTCTTCAAAGTCTCCACGCATTTGGCTTCTTTAACAAAAAAGCTTCCTGTGTCTCCTTCAACCCTTGTGACCATTTTTTTCCCAATTTTCTTCAGGGGATTTCTCATAAATGTTGGTTATTCCTAGAGTTCTGTCTTTGGCCTATCTTTCTTATCACTATATGTACTACATACAATCACTTTAATTATTAGTTATACCCTAATCAAACCCAAATCTATAACTTTGAGCCCTGATTTTTCTTGCAAGCTTCTGTTCCATATGTATCCAACTGCCTTCCTAAAATCTTTACTAGTGTGTTTCAGCCAACATATTATTGACTGAAAATTTTCACCTTTGTCTGCATCTACATCCTTACCAGAGTTGATTTGTAGATAATGGATAACCCATTCTTTGACTTTGGGGTTGGCCATGTGGTATGCCTTGCATGGACTATTGACATATGGGTGGAAGTAATAGAATGACAGTTTTTAGCTTAAGTCTTAAGAGCCTTTGTCTATTTCTACCTGCTCTCTCCCACCTCTGCTATCCTCACACACACGCACAGAACCCCATGGCTAGTCTGCTGGTTCAAGGAGAATGAATGAAAAATGGAGTAGAGAATCCCCATCGAATCCAAGACCTGTAATGAGAAGCAGACCCATCCATCAAAAGCAAAGTTGCCCAGCTGAACCTGTTAGCTTATAGATACATGAGTGATAATAAGTGTTTTTTTAAACAAATAAGTTTTGGAGTTGTTCTGCATAAATAGCTAGCCAATATAATGTTCTACAGGCAACTCAAATTCAGCTTGCCTGAAAGTAAACTCCTTTTCTATCACTCACCATAAACCCGTTCATTTGTCCTTTATTTCCTTTGTTGGTTGGTGACCTTACTACTCATTTTATCACTCATCCAGACATCAGGATATCATTCTTGACTTTAACTTCTCCCTTACCCTCTACATCCCTTGCCTCCAAATTCTGTCAGTTTCATTTCCTAACTAGTTCTAAAACCTATTTTTCATCCTCATACTCAGTGTTGCTGCCTGGGTTTAGGGCCTAATCCTTTTTCAATTAGGCTATTGCAGTGGAGCCCTAATGGGTCTTCCTACCCTTGTTCTCACTGGTCTCTGATTCCCTCCCACACACCCCACCCCTGCTGGTGGTAACCAGAATGATATAAAATTAGTCATGTCATGGTGCTGTTTCAAATCTTTCACCAGCTCTCACCATCCATAGGAGAAGTCCAGATTCCTTAGCATGACTCCAAACTTCATCATCTGGTCATCATCTACCTATTCAAATTAATTTCACACTTCTTTCCCTTTATTCTTTGCATCTATCAGTTTAAAACTATGTTAATTCCAAACATATCATGGGACTTCCTACCTGTGTGACCTTATAAATTATGTGGCCTCTAGAACATCTTTTCATCTTTTCTCCATATGATAAACTCATCTTCATCCTTTTAAAATATGAATTAGGCATTATCCCTCTTTGAAGCCTTGCTGGCTGCCTCAGTCATTTCTTCTGTTACTTGACAGTGTTTATGTTACTAAACTTATCACTTTGGATAATGATTATGTTTGTCTCTTCCACAAAACTCTGACTACCACGTGGGCATGGAAGGTGCCCATAATTTCTGGTTCTTAGCACAGAGCTTGATGTATAATAGAATAGATAAACTGAAATCTCTGAGGTGCAAAAAGTCTCATCTGGGTTACAATGCTTTCTCATAGAGTTTATGGAAAGTTAAGATAGTCCAAAGTGCTTAGCACAGGGAATAGCATTTAGTACAGTAAAAGTAAGTTTTCTTCCTCCCCAGATTCTTCTTTCAGAGGAAAGAGAAAGAAAAATACTTTCCTTGTTTAACTACCTTAATATAAACCTAATTAACACACTTATTTTTTTATGGCTTAATTTCAGTTAAGATGCAAATACCCTATTTATAGAGTTACATATTAAATACCCCAATAATAAAAATTGACAATTGACAATGAAAAATCTAACCAGTTCTTGAAAGTAAAAATAAGGAATAATCCTATTGTTTAAATGCTTGTTGACAGGTGTGTACTCTTCCTCATAGCCTCCTGGCCCACATTTTACCCCAGTCCTTCCTATGGCAACCAGCTGTGTGCTGGTGTGACCTCCCTTTAGTCACACCACATATCTTCAACCTTCTCCCATGGGGTTTTCTGACCCTGTTGCCTGGGAAGCTTGTGGGAATCCACCCAGGACTTCTATAATGGGCAACCTGAAAGTACAAGGGAGTTAGCATCCCATGGGCAACACCTGACCAACAGAGAATGGGAGCCAGGGAATAGATGTTCCCTCTTTGTCCCTGAGTTGTTCAATTCTGAGGCATGGTCTACACGGCTTCTCAGAAGGTCCTAGCAGGACTGATCCAGCATGTGCACACAGTGGTGACTGAGCCAAGAGGAACACTTACACTGGCTTTCTCCTTTTCTGTTTCACTCCCTTTTCCGCCTCTCCATTTTTGTTGCCCAAATCACATCCCAAAACAGCTCCCTGCAAATGGGCCCTGTCTCAGAATCTGCTTTACCAGAGAAATCCCAGGTTAAGATAACAAGCTGTATTGGACACATATTAAGCAGTATCTTAGATTTTCTCAGAATCACGTCTATGGGACTTTAGCCACTGGCTCATGGGAAGCCAGTTGCCAACACCGTCAGAACTTCTTCAGCTAGAATGACCCCATGGCACCCACCATGGTGTGAACCTGGATCAGTCTGATTGATGAACCCTGGTTTCTTTCTTTTTCACTGGACTCAGAACAGATTCCATGCCACAGGGCATGGGACCTGGCTTCCCCAACAATGTCAAAAGTGACCAAATAATGTAAACTGGAAGAGCAGAAGAGTTGATTTTCTATGGGGAAACTCTGACCAAATGGGAGATAGGAGATGAGGATGGGAAGCCATCAGATATATTCCTCTTCCTCCTTCCTTTTCATGGGTGGTACCAAAACATAGTTTTCTATGCATCTTGTTTGGAGATGTTTATACAGCTCAGTGACCAGCTATGTCTCTTTGTGACTTGTGAGGCAATGGCTGGAATGGTAATATATCACCTTATATTTTTTTCCCATCTTTCTCTGTCTCTCTTACTGTTTGGGGATTATATCTCTCAACACTTAAAACTTGTCTCAAGCTTGTTTTCTAGGGTACTTGGACTAAGACACAGGTCATTGAGGGCTTTTGCTAGGTTGCTGATAATACAGAATAACTGGGGGCAAGTAGAAATCAATTTTGAAAGAGGTTATACAACAGGACATAGGCCTTGGAAAGGTCTCAGGATTACACTTTCTATTTACAGCTCAACACAGAATACATTAGTTCCTTTGATATGGGGCCAGTAATAATAGAGTTAAGAACTATACCTACCTCAACTTTGGATGGAGAAGGAAGTTCAACCCATGCATTTCCATTCCCATGGTGCCTCATTCCTCCCTTAAACAAGGTAAGAAGGATATCTGCTTTGTCTGGTTTTTGTTTCAGCCTTTACCTGTTATTACCAAGGGTGTGCAAAAGGCTTTGAAAATGAAAAAAGTAATTTCTGATTATGAAGAAAAGCATGTATACTGTCAAGAACTTGGAAAATTCAGAAATTTGTCAAGAAGTAAAGTCCCCTGTGGTTCCCCCACCCATAAATCACCAGTTAGGTTTTATGCATTTCTTTCTTAATTTTTAAAAATGTATGCATGCTTTATATGTATTCACACACAGGCTCAGATGTATAATTTTCTTTCTGGAAATCTCTTCACTCATTGAAACTCTCCTTGGCCCTTAAGATAAGCTTATTTGGCACCTCTTTTATAAAGGCTTCTCTGATTTTCCATATCATATATTCTCAGACATATCATGTTTGGTTTGTATTATATTTATTTTTGTTCATAGGTTTATATTTTCCTAAACTAGATTATAAGTTTATAGACTAAGGGACAGAGGTCATATCTGATTCCTCTTTGAAATCTCACAATACCTGACAAATATTGAATTAATATTTGATAAATGAACAAATATACAATTCATCTTATTGTTATTTTCAACACCTTTATCACAGTATTATTTCTTACACATGACTATCATTTTATGACATGCTTTTCTCATTTATGATTTACTTCATATGAATGTGTCTCATTTTACCAATTAGATTGTGAAATTTCCAAAGTCAAGATCTTTGCTTATGTTTATTTTATCATATTTATCACATTGCTGAATACAGAGCAGGTATCCTGCAAAACTTTTTTGAGTTTATCCACTAGCCATCAAATGCTGCATGTTTATACCCCAAACAGACTGAAAGCAAATCAACTCTAGGTTTAGAAAATGATTGGAATGTATATCCTTAATGTTCCATGGCAATTAAAAGAGGGTTTGTCCAGATGTCCATGGACAGATGAATGAATAAAGAAGATGTGGTATATATATATACAATAGAATATTACTCAGCCATCAAAAAAATGAAATCTTACCATTTGCAATGACATGGATGGAACTAGAGGGTATTATGCTAAGTGAAATAAGTCAACCAGAGAAAGACAATTATCATATGATTCACTCATATGTGGAATTTAAGAAGCAAAACAGAGGATCATAGGGGGAGAGAGGGAAAAAATAAGACTAAATCAGAGAGGAAGAAAAACCATAAGAGACTCTTAACTGTAGGAAACAAACTGAAGGTTGCTGGAGGGGCGATGGGTGGGGGGAGGGGGTAACTGGGTGATGGGCACTAAGGAGGGCACTTGATGTAATGAGCACTGGGTGTTATATGCAACTGAAGAATCACTAAACTACCTCTGAAACTAATAATATACTATATGTTAATTAATTGATTTTAAATAAAATTTTTTTAAAAAGAGGGCTTGTCCATGCATATCTGAGAATGGTTATAGCTTATTTTTGGTGATCAGTCACTCTGGGAAAAAGAATCAAATGTGTCTTTATAGACATTCAGTAGCTCCAGAGAAGTTGGCTTTTAAGAAAATGTAGTTTTCACTGCTTAAAGTTATAACCATGTAATATGGAACATTGCTGCTTTCATGAGATTGAAATTTACTTATGTGAGAGAAAATACTTAACAAATTCAAAATTTGAAGAACACAATTATCAACTACACTGACTTTATCCAAAATGAGATATGGCATGGGAAAGTAAATTCTGGAATAGGTGCCACCCTTCTCCCCCTGAGCAGCATGAACATTTTTCAGGACATTCCCATGAGAGTTTTGAGCTAATCCAGGTTCCAGTCGCAGCTTGTCCATTCGGTTCATGTGTAACCTTAAATAAGTCACTAAATCTCTTTAAACCTCAGTTTTCTGCTCTATAATGGGGACAACAATGCTTCCTATTTTATAAAATTATTGGAAGATAACTAAGATAAAGGTAGCTCATGGAGGAGGAGATGAACCATGAGAGACTATGGACTCTGAGAAACAAACTGAGGGTTCTAGAGGGGAGGGGGTGGGGGGATGGGTTAGCCTGGTGATGGGTATTAAAGAGGGGCACAGACTGCATGGAGCACTGGGTGTTATACGCAAACAGTGAATCATGGAACACTACATCAAAACTAATGATATATGGTGATTAACATAACATAGTAAAATAAAATTAAAAAGGAAGGGTAGCTCATGGAAAAGATTTAGCAAGATGCCAGCCTGTCACCATTGTTTAGTAAATATTAGCATTTATAAATAAATAAATAAATAATAGCATTTATTACTTTTGCTACTTTTTTCTCAGACTGTTAAAAAAAAGAAATTGGCATTCATTAGGTATTAAATTGTTTCTTATTAAAGTCAGTATATATTTCTTTTTCCTCCTTTTCCCTGTTTAGGTCCTATTTATACCTTTGCAGTGGCAGAGTAATGATAGCCACTCTCACCAGAGTTCTTAGGGTTAAAGAGGCTGCTGTCCCCTACCCAACACAAATCCTTCTTAAGTGGGGCAAATATTAATTACTGACATTAGAAATAGAAGGCCTTTGAAGTAGACAGAAGTGCATGTGAGGTCAGTCAGCCAGACACAGCTTTTTCTTTTGAGGAAATGTGCACAAGTGACAAGCTTCATAGAATCATGAATTGTTCTAGTGTGGGACAGGATCACAGCTTCTGAGCATAAGACTATTTGTCTTAAAACTAGCAAAGCATAAAAAAACAACTGCAAAGCAGCTTGATTAAATGGTACTATATAAAGACATGTGAAAGTTAAATTTCATTAATAATTATTATAAATAATAATAAGAGATATGCACAACACACTCTCAGTCATTTTCCATGATAAAAAAAATAAAAGAAATCAAGAACAAATTATATAAAAACAAAGTAACTTGGTCTGCAAGCACTTTCATTTACTTAATAACAGCAAAGTAGACAAGCTAATAAATGCAGTATTAAAAAGACAAGAGAATGCATACTGACTTTGATAAGAGAAAACGCTCAATTTAATACTAATGAATGCTGACTTCTTTTTTTTGACAGTCTGAGAAACTCTTGTCTCTGTGCTGCAGTGAAGCTCATTGATTCTGTCTTCAAAGACTTTGAAAAAAATTGTAAAAGTCTTTTTTGCCTTGTGGAGAAGACAATGCAGAGGACTATTAGGAAATTTTTACTTCCTTGATTCACATTCTTTTAAAAAGAGGTACATGATAGCTCTTGCTTCCCACTCTCTTAACAAATAATTGGCTGACCCTATTTTTCTTTTCTTTAATCTGCTTACCTCTGCAGAGCATTCCAGAATTTGTTTGATTGGAAAGATCCTTTCACTCAAGGGATTTAATTAAAGAAAGAACAAGGCTCACAGTCAGCAGTGCAGGAGCAGGTGATGCATAATATAGCCTCAATATGAGTAAGAGTGCCCAGAAGCCCTCATTGTAGGACTTGGGGGTTCTTCTTACCACTGCCTGAGAGACATGTAGATAAGTCAAGCTGATGATCAACTATTAGGTTTAGACTTGAAGCCCAATAGGTGGTCTCATCTCTTGATGTATTTCCCAGGAAACAAGTCATGTGTCTAGAGAGATAAACACGCCACTTCTCTGAATGAAGAGATGCTTTTAATCATTTGTCTTATGGCAACTTCCATCTTCATTCTTGCACAGTGTCTCTCTGGCAGTGATGGTTTCATGGCTCATGATGGAAGATAGAGTTCTTTTCTCATCTCTATTCTTGGCCTTTAGGTGCTCTTGAATATTTGCCAAACTGACTATCCTTTCTCTAAAGGTGTGGTGCTCAAATTTTGGCATCCTGCGGAATCCTCCAGTGAGTTTTTCAGAACACACATGTGAAGATCCTTCTCACCCTTCCTGAGTCAGGAGTTGGGAATATGCATGTGGTTTTGGGGGGCAAAAAGGTCTCTAGGTTATTACTATCTATGCCAAAGATGAAGAACCTCTGTTTTAAACCCTGGCTTATGTCAACGCACAGGCTCAGGAGTTTTAGCTGCAGCTGCATATTAAAATCACCGGTAGTCATGAAAACACTACTGCTGGGTTCTACCGCCAGAGATTCTGATTTAATTGGGAACTGGGCTTTAAGAGTTTAAAAAACTCCCCAGGTGATTCCAGTATTCAGCCAAAGTTGTAGACTTCTCTAGCTACATACCCAGGCTAGGCGAGAGAAGCATTCTGAGCATTCAAAGTGTCATATTTTATCTGAATACCTACTAGCACTAATTTTTTCTTACTTTTCAGTAATAGCTCCCTTGATAGGACTGCTATACTGGGAGTACTACATGTATGAGTGCTATACATAAAGGATAACTTATATTCATTTGTCCATTCATTCAATCATTCACACATTCATCAAGTATATTTTCTACTCTGTGCCATACTCCGTTCTAGGGTTTGTGACAGTGGACAAGAATTACACAGTTCATTGCCTTTGTGGTGATTAACAGACAGAAACACCTGGACCCGGGGCGCCTGGGTGGCTCAGTCGGTTAAGTGTCCTGCTTTCGGCTCAGGTCATGATCCCAGGGTCATCAGAAAATCTGCTTCTCCCTCTCCCTCTGCCTGCTGCTTCCCCTGCTTGTGCTCTGTGTGTGTGTGTGTGTGTGTGTGTGTGTGTGTGTCAAATAAATAAATAAAATCTTAAAAAAAAAAAGAAACAGCTGGACCCAGTATTTCAAATTCTCTTCATCAGTTGGCTGCTGGGTTTGTTTATGCCCTTCTATGACCTTCTCTTTCGTATCCCAGATGCTCCATTTTTTTTTTTTTTTTTTTTTTTTACCAAACTTGTTCTTCACTGAAAGAATCACATTTTCCCCACACTTCTGGGTCTTGTCCCTGTTGTGATCTCTCTTCTTGAATGTCCGTTCCTCTTCTTCTCTAACTAGCTAGCTTCAGTCCATGTTGGCTATCATCTTTCTCAGAGGTCTTCTTGGACTGGGGTAGATGTCTCTCCTTCATTCCCTGCAGTCCCTTACATTGGGTAGGGTTGGTCAATTGGAAAATCTATTCTACAAAGGGAGGAAAATATTGTATTTGATGTCAAAATTGAATATGTTAAGTGAACTCTTGGTGGACATTTGTAAAAACAAAGATGATGAGGGTAAGATTATTGTGTGCTTACAGTTTTGTGGCCATGCACATCAGATGAGTTAAGGGCAGTATTGGAGTTCAACCTAAGGGAGCAGAGTCTAATGAGGATCAAAATATATAGGCTTCTCTCTCAGTTTTTCTGGCCCCTCCTCATTTTAGGGAGTTACATGGCAAAAAAAACGAGTGCACACAGCTCTAATGAGAGGCTTAAAGCAATGATCTAACTGACCCTATCTAATTAAAGGAAGTAGTTTTGGAGGATTCTGTGAGGTGCACAAAGGATGTGTCAAAGAGAAATCTTCTTGGGTGTTAAGTAAATGGTTGAATGGAGCACGTGGACTGGGAAATTTTAGGAATATTGCAAATCTGTTGTCTTTTCTCCCAAAGCTGTTATAACAAGGGTAAATAAATTGGATGTTTATGAATATGCATTACATCTTGTTCCAACTAGCCATTGTTAGATGGAAGAAAGCCCAAGGATGGGAAAAGAATAGAGTCCACTGCTTTGATTACATTCTTTACCCCTGCTGATGCTGAGGGTTTAGACTCTCCCAAGGGGTTAGCTATTTGCTTTTCAAAAGTGCTTTTCATCCTCTATTCTAATTGTTGGTTTATTTCTTCTGCCTTCTACCTTAGATGTAAAGTCCTGGAGAGCTAGGACCATGACCTTAACTTAATCTTGCTTACAGCTACAAGAACCGGCATATAGTTGGTACTCAGAAATATACATTGGTTGATGTTCCTATTTTTACAGTGTTCATTATAAGTTTTGCCATTTTGAAATATCTTGAGCAAAGTAAGGAGAGCACTAGGAGAATTCAAAAACCTAAGCTTAGTTTCTTTATCACTACTTCTTAAAACTTTATTTTTAACCTCTAGAGACCAACTTCTAGAGGTCTTTATGATTTATGCCTTGCTATTACTCAGGGACTTTCTGATTTTTTTTAGGGAGACTATTCTTAGACTGCTGTTCATTGCCCTGAGGGAGGTCCCTCAGGTTTTTCAAAAGACGAGTGTAGGTGAATTTCTACCCTGGAGAGGAAGTGGATGGTGGTGTAATAGGCAAGCTGATATTTCCTTCTTTGAACATATTCATCTGACTGTGTGAGGGGGCAGGGGAGTCCTAACAGTGAGGTGCCTTAAAATAAGAGGAATAATATATAGACCCTGGAGAGTGAAATGATAACTTTGGATTGTAGCACAGTTGGTCCCTTCAGAAATAAGTGAAGACAATTTAATAGATCAAATGACCCTTAGGCTACTAGCCTTGACTGAAGGTATTTGCATATACAGGAAAAGAAGATAACAAAAAGAAGTGGCTGGTCACTGGTTAATGTATGAAAGGAAGGTCAGAGATAGAGGGCCTCGATCCATGCCAACAATCTCTAGAGTAAAAGAAATTCCATATCTTGGTAACTAACATGAGCACTTGATACCAAATGCATGTATGTTTCTATTGTGGAAATGGATATTTGGGACTATCATTTGGTAACAACCAAAACAAGAATTATATAATTAATTTCCCTACTTTAGTCCCATGTTCACCATGCACTCTTAGCTCTACAAGGAGTTCTCTCTTGGAAGAGAATGTGCTTATCACAACAAAATGGGCATTCTAGGCTGATTGAAAGTACTATACCTTATTGTAAATATAATAATTGGTATCTTGTTTATCCATCATCTTCTTTGTTTAGTGTAAGCTTGATTCTCCTGGTGGTCTCTCTACTTTGATATTTACCTTCCTTCACATTCTGGTTTCTATACTCTGTACCAAGAAAGTATTTAATGTGATTATTCATGAAAGTGAACTAAAACATTACTGCAAAAACTAGTACATGATTGCCATATATCTACTTCAGATTTTAAGAGTAGATCATCCTGTGCCTTTCAAGAAGTTTGTGTACCTTCTTATGAGTCTCTATATTTTATTTTGTTTATTTTTTTAAGTACCTTAATTTAGTTTTTATAAAAATGGAGAAAACTGCACCTACATATTGGTTGTGGCAGTAATGAATAATAATGTAGATTCTGTTGCTGAGCCTTAAATTCTGCAAATTTGTCAAAGTCAAAATTGATCCTCCTGCTCAATATATGGTAACAGCATATTTGTCAATCTTTCTTCACTCATAGTTGAGGAACCTTTTTATTAATTTTAATTTTAAATAATTAATTTAATTAATTTTAATTGACATGAAACAACAGATATACGAATAAGTTGAGGGAAGTCTTGAAAGGTAGATTTAGTGGAGATTCACAAAAAATTCACATTTCATGCACAAAGAAAGTGCAGTCCTGCCTGTGTCACTGTTTCTTCAGAATCTATACTAGCAGATTTCAATTGTCCCACAGTCAAAAAATTTTAAACACAAATGAAAACTTCAAGTGGTCATTTAGAATGACAGAATTGAAATAACTCAAGTTCTTTCTTATTCATCTTTATAATCACTGTGTTTTCATTCTTTATTTCACATCTATTGTTTATTTTTTTAATTTAAATTCAATAATGTGTGATGTATTAGTTTCAAAGGTAGAGATTAGTGATTCATCACTCTTATATAATACCAAGTGCTCATTACATCATGTGCCCTCATTAATGTCCATCACCCAATTACCCATCACCCCAGCACCCTCCCTTCAGCCATCCTCAGTTTGTTTCTTATGATTAGGAGTCTCTTATGGTTTGTCTCCCTCTATGATTTCATCTTGATTTATTTTTTCCTCTCTTCCCCTATGATTCTCTGTTTTGTTTCTTAAATTCCACATATCACTGAGATGATATGATAATTGTCTTTCTCTGATTAACTTATTTCACTTAGCATAACACCCTCTGGTTCCATTCATGTCATTGCAAATGATAAGATTTCATTTTTTTTTGATAGCCAAGTAATATTCCATTGTATATATACACACCATTTCTTCTTTATCCATTCATCTGTCAATGGACATCTGGGCTCTTTCCATAGTTTGGCTATTTGTGGACATTGCTGCTATAAGCACTGGGGTGGATGTGCCCCTTCAGATCACATTTGTATCTTTGGGGTAAATACCCAGTAGTGCAATTGCTGGGTCGGACGGTAGCTCTATTTAAACCATTTGAGGAACCTCCATTCTGTTCTCCAGAGTGGCTGCACCAGCTTGCATTCCCACCAACAGTGTAGGAGGGTTCCCCTTTCTCTGCATCCTCACCAACATCTGTTGTTTTCTGACTTGTTGGTTTTAGCCATTCTGACTGTGTGAGGGGGTATCTCATTGTGGCTTTGATTTGTATTTCCCTCCTGCTGAGTGATGGGGAGCAATTTTTCATGTGTCTGTTGGCCATTTGGATGTCTTCTTTGGAGAAATGTCTGTTCATGTCTTCTGCCCATTTCTTGATTGGATTATTTGTTCCTTGGGTGTTGAGTTTGATAAGTTCTTTATAGATTTTGGATACTAGCGCTTTATCTGATATGTCATCTTCTCCCATTCTGTAGGTTGTCTTTTGGTTTTGTTAACTGTTTCCTTTGTTGTGCAAAAGCTTTTTATCTTAATTAAGTCCCAATAGTTCATTTTTGCCTTTGTTTCCCTTGCCTTTGGAGATGTGTCTAGCAAGAAGTTGCTGTGGGCTGAGGTCACAGAGGTTGCCGCCTGTGTCCTTCTCTAAGATTTTGATGGATTCCTCTCTCACATTTAGGTCTTTCATCCATTTTAAATCTATTTTTGTGTGTGGTGTAAGGAAATAGTCCAGTTTCATTCTTCTGCATGTGGCTGTCCAATTTTCCCAACACCATTTTTGAAAAGACTTTTTTTCCATTGGATATTCTTTTCCTGCTTTGTAGAATATTAGTTGACCATAGAGTTGAGGGTCCGTTTCTGGGCTCTCTATTCTCTTCCATTGATCTATGTGTCTCTTTTTGTGTCAGTACCATATTGTCTTGATGATTATAGCTTTGTAATAGAGCCTCAAGTCCAGAATTATGATGCCACCAGCTTTGGTTCTTTTTCAACATTTCTTTGGCTATTCGGGGTCTTTTCTGGTTCCATACAAACTTTAGGATAATTTGTTCCAGCCCTGTGAAAAAAGTTGATGATATTTTGATAGAGATTGTATTGAATGTGTAGATTGCTCTAGGTAGCATAGACATTTTAGCAATATTCTTCTAATCCATGAGCATGAACATTTTTCCATTTCTTTGTGTCTTCCTTAATTTTGTTCATGAGTGTCCTATAGTTTTCTGAGTACAGATCCTTTGCCTCTTTGCTTAGGTTATTTTTAGGTATCTTATGGTTTTGGGTGCAATTGTAAAAGGGATCGACTCCTTAATTTCTCTTTCTTCTGTCTCATTGCTAGTGTATAGAAATGCAACTGACTTCTGCCTTGATTTTATATCCTGCCACTTTGCTGAATTCCTGTATGAGTTCTAGCAATTTTGGGGTGGAATTTTTTGGGTTTTCCACATAGAGTATCATGTCATCTGGGAAGAGTGAGAGTTTGACTTCTTTTTTGCTGATTCAGATGCCTTTTATTTCTTTTTGTTGTCTGATTGCTGAGGCTAGGACTTCAAGTACTATGTTGAAGAGCAGCGGTGATTGTGGACATCTCTGCCGTGTTCCTGACCTCAGGGGAAAAGCCCTTAGTTTTTCCCTATTGAGAATGATATTTGCTTTGGGCTTTTCATAGATGGCCTTTATGATATTGGGGTATGTACCCTCTATCCCTACACTGAGAAGAGTTTTAATCAAGAAAGGATGCTGTATTTTGTCAAATGCTTTTTCTTCATCTATTGAGAGGATCAAATGGTTCTTGTCCTTTCTTTTATTTATGTAGTGTATCACATTTATTTGCAGATGTTGAACCAACCTTGCAGTCCAGGAATAAATCCCACTTAGTCATGGTAAATAATCTTTTTAATGTACAGTTGGATCCTATTGGCTAATATCTTGATGAGAATTTTGCATCCATGTTCATCAGGGATATTGGTCTGTAATTCTCTTTTTTGGTGGGGTGTTTGTTTGGTTTTGGGATCAAGGTAATGCTGGTCTCAAAAAAAGAGTTTGGAAATTTTCCTTCCATTTTGATTTTTTGAAACAGGTTCATAAGAATAGGTGTTAATTCTTTAACTGTTTGGTAAAATTCCCCTGGGAAGCCATCTGGCCCTGGACTCTTAGAGTTTGTTGGGAGATTTTTGATTACTGCTTCAATTTCCTTGCTGGTTATGGGTCTGTTCAGGTTTTCTATTTCTTCTTGGTTCGGTTTTGGTAGTTTATACATCTCTAAGAATGCATTCATTTCTTCCAGATTGTCTAATTTGTTGACATATAGTTGCTCATTATTTGTTCTTATAATTGTTTGTATTTCTTCAGTGTTGGTCATGATCTCTTTCATTTGTGATTTTATTTATTTGGGTCCTTTCTCTTTTCTTTTTGATAAATCTGGCCAGGGTTTTATTTCATTGATTCCTGCTTTAATCTTTATTAATTCTTTTCTCCTGCTGGGTTTAGGCTTTATTTGCTGTTCTTTCTACAGCTGCTTTAGGTGTAAGTTTAGGTCGTGTATTTGAGATCTTTCTTGTTTCTTGAGAAAGGCTTGTATTGCTATATACTTCCCTCTTAGGACTGCCTTTGCTGAATCCCAGAGGTTTTGAACAGTTGTGTTTTCATTTTCATTTGTTTCCATGTATTTTTTAAATTCTTCTTTAATTTCTTGGTTGACCCATTCATTCTTTAATAGGATACTCTTTAGCCTCCATTTATCTGAGTTCTTTCTAAATTTCCTCTTGTGATTGAGTTCCAGTTTCAAAGCACTGTGGTCTGAAAATATGCAGGGAATGATCCCAATCTTTTCGTACCAGTTGAGACCTGATTTGTGACCCTGGATGTGATTTTTCTGGAGAATGTTCCATGTGCACTTGAGAAGAATGTGTATTCTGTTGCTTTAGGGTGGAATGTTCTGAATATATCTGTGAAGTCCATCTGGTCCAGTGTATTATTCAAAGACCTTGTTTCCTTGATGATCTGCTTAGATGATCTGTGCATTGTAGTGAGTGGGTTGTTAAAATCCCCTGCTATTATTGTATTATTTTCAATGTGTTTCTTTAATTTTATTAATTGGCGTATATAATTGGCTGCTCTGATGTTAGGGGCATAAATATTTATAATTGTTAGATCTTCTTGTTGGATAGACCCTTTAATTATGATAGAGTGTCCTTCCTCATCTCTTATTATACTCTGTGGTTTAAAATCTAATTTGTCTTATATAAGGATTGCCACTCCAACTTTCTTTTGATGTCCATTAGCAGGATAAATAGTTTTCCATCCCCTCACTTTCAATCTGGAGGTGTCTTTAGTTCTAAAATGAATCTCTTGCAGACAGCATATTGATGGGTCTTGCTTTTTTATCCAATCTGATACTCTTTGTCTTTTGATTGGCATTTAGCCCTTTTACTTTCAGAGTAACTATTGAAATAAATGAATTTAGTGCCATTTTATTACCTTTAAAGTCACTGTTTCTGTATATTGTCTCTGTTCCTTTCTGGTCTGTGTTACTTTTGGGCTCTCTTTTCACTTAAAGGATTCCTTTTAATATTTCTTGTAGGCCTGGTTTGGTTATCACAAATTGTTTTAGTTTCTGTTTATCCTGGGAGCTTTTTATCACTCCTATTATCAGTGACACCCTAGCTGGATAAAGTATTCTTGGCTGCATATTTTTCTCATTTAGCACCCTGAATATACCATGCCAGTCCTTTCTGGCCTGCCAGGTCTCTGTGGATAGGTTTGCTACCAACCCAATGTTTTCTTCCCTTGTAGGTTACACACCTCTAGTCCTGAGCTGCTCTCAGGATTTTCTCTTTGTCTCTGAGATTTGCAAGTTTCACTATTATATGTTGGGTGTTGACCTATTTTTATTGGTTTTGAGGGGAGTTCTCTGTGCCTCTGGACTTGAATGCCCATTTCCTTCCCCAGATTAGGGAAGTTCTCCACTACAATTTTCTCCAATATACCTTCTGCACCTCCCTTTCCACTTCTTCTGGACTCCCAATTATTCTAATATTGTTTTTGCTTTATGGTATCATTTTTCTCTAGAATTTTCCCCTCATGATTCAGTAATTGTTTATTTCTCTTTTTCTCAGCTTCTTTATTCTCCACCATTTTGTCTTCTATTTCACTAATTCTTTCTTCTACCTCATTTATCCTTGCAGTTAGAGCCTCCATTTTTGATTGAACCTCATTAATAGTCTTTTTGATTTCTACTTGGTTAGATTTTAGTTCTTTTATTTCTCCAGAAAGAGATTCTCTAGGGTCTTCTATGCTCTATTCAAGCCCAGCTGGTATCTTTATAACTGTTATTCTGAAACTCTAGTTCCAATCTTACTCATGTCCATACTGATTAGGTCCCTGGCAGTCAGTACTCCCTCTCGTTTTCTTTTTTGAGGTGAGTTTTTCTGTCTTGTCATTCTGTCCAGAGAAGAATAGGTGAACAAGAGAAAAAATATTAAAATGGCAACAATGATCTCAGAAAAATATACAGTAAACAAATCAGAAGAGACTCAAAACCAAAAAAAAATTAAAAAAAAGAAAAAAACATATATATACACAAAATAAAATTAAATACATTGAAAAGATAGAATGTAACTGTAAAGATGAAAATAAAAAAGATTCTAACCAAAAAAAAAGATGAAGAAGAAAAAAGAGAGAGAATATGATCAGACAGTTGAAGAGACCAGAGGCATACACTAGATTCTGCATGTATTTTGGTCTGTTAGAAGAACCTGCATACCACAGGGTGCCTGGGTGACTCAGTCATTAAGCGTCTGCCTTTGGCTCAGGTCATGATCTCAGGGTCCTGGGATCGAGCCCTGCATCAGGCTCTCTGCTCGGTGGGAAGCCTGCTTCTCCGTCTCCACTTCCCCTACTTGTGTTCCCTCTCTTGCTGTCTCTCTCTCTGTCAAATAGATTAAAAAAAAAAAAAATCCAGGCGCCTGGGTGGCTCAGTTGGTTAAGCGACTGCCTTCGGCTCAGGTCATGATCCTGGAGTCCCAGGATCGAGTCCCACGTCAGGCTCCCTGCTCAGCGGGGAGTCTGCTTCTCCCTCTGACCTTCTTCCCTCTCGTGCTCTCTATCTCTCATTCTCTCTCTCTCCCTCTCAAATAAATAAATAAAATCTTTAAAAAAAAAATCTTAAAAAAAAAAGAAACTGCATCCCAAAATTGTAAAGAAAGAAAAACTATTTTGTGTGTGTGTGTGTGTGTGTGTATTACAAAAATAAAATTAAATACAATGAAAGGATAGAATGTAACTGTAAAAATGAAAACTAAAAATGTTTTTAAAAAGGAGTTGTAAAATAAGAAATTGGTTGAAAAAAGAAAGAGAAAAAAATTAAAATTGAAAGACTAAAGAATCATGGGGGGAAAAACACCTGAATTCTATATACTATTTCCCTGTAGCACTGGAGTTCTGCAGTTCTCTATGTTTGATAAACTTGGTGTTAGCCGGATGTTCTTGCTGATCTTCTGGGGGAGGGACCTGTTTTACTGATTCTCTTTGCCTTGGGTGGAATTGCACCACCATTGCCAGGGGTCCTGGCTAAGCAAGTGGCTCCAGATTACTCTGTAGCTTTTGTTCCCTGAAGGCTTTTCACACAGTGTTAGAGCATGAGAATGAAAATGGCAGCCTCCCAAGTGGAGGCCACACTCCTCAGTGCACCCTCAGGGAAAAGCAGGCATTCACTCCTGTCTCCCTGGTCTCCATCTGCACTCCGTGTTCACCCAGCCTATGACTGAGTGTTTCTATCTCAGGCACATGACCTCGTTTTGAGTCTCCAAATGCTGCAGACTCCTGTGGTATGGTTGCTTCTCCTAGGGGAAGAAGCGGGGGTCTCACCTCAGTTCTTCTGCTCTCTGAGCCCCTGCTTGGAGAGCAGTTGCAGTTCACCCAGCCATGCCATGGTTTATGGTATATGCAACCCAGAGCAGAGAGCCCACTCCTGGGCTTACTGATTGCAGCTGGTTTCCCTGCTCTGATACCTGGGAGCTTTGCAACACTCAGGCACTCCTGGTCTTCCTGTGACCCCAGGGCTCCTGAGACCACATGGTCTCACCTAGGACTCCACTCCGCTTCAAAACCTGAACACCCTTCAGGCCTGGACATCCCTCACTGGAGCAGACTTCTAAAAGTTCTGATTTTGTGCTCTGCTGCTATATCACTTTCTAGTGCCGGCTTACGGCAGCTCCCTTCCCCCATGGTTTATCTTCTGATATATCACCTTGGATTCACTTCTCTGCACCTCCTACCTTGCAGAAAGTGGTCGCTTTTTTTTTTTTTGAAGATTTTATTTATTTATTTGATACAGAAAGACAGATAGTGACAGAGGTAGTGAGAAAGAGCACAAGCAGGGGGAGAGGCAAAGGAAGAGGGAGAAGCAGGCTCCCTGTGGAGCAGGGAACCGGATGTGGGGCTCGATCCCAGGACTCCGCAATCATGACCTGAGCTGAAGGCAGACGCTTAATGACTGAGCAACCCAGGCACCCTAAGTGGTCGCTTTTTTATTGTAGAGTTGTAGCTATTCTTTTCTTAGATCTCTCATTGAGTTCACAAGTGTTCGGAATGATTTGATAGCTATCTAGCTGAATTCCTGGGACCAGATGAAACTAAGGTCTCCTACTCCTCTGTCACCTTTGGCTATTGGGGCAGGTTTCCATATTTTAAAATGTTAAAGACTTCAATTATGTCTCCTAGTAGCTCTTATGTATTTATTATTTATTATGTTAATTACTTATGTGTGTATTATTTCATCTGATCCTCAGCCAACCAAGTAATGTAGCTAGAACTGATTTCTATTTTTACATGAGGTTCTAAGGTGTTCTTATTTATTCAAGATCATGGGTTGATGTACTGGATAAGTGGAAATTGAAAGGAAATTTCTGTATCTAAGACCAATAAAATGTTCATGTCAAACGATGTATCAGATTGGGGAAAGGCATAGAAATTTCTCCACATCAATCTCGATGAAGGATCCAACTGAATATTCTCTGTGGTCACAGTTCTAAACTTTGAAGAATCATACTCCCATTACATTATACAAAACAGAGGTTGCTGGCTTAATTTTATTTGGCTCACTTCCCAGTTACTCTCTTAAATATTTATATAACAAGGAGAAATCACTATTTAAAATTAGTATTTTTAAGAAGGAAGACCCTGGTAAAGGAAACCTTAGGTTTCTGCTGACCTTTTGTGTTGCCAAGAAAATAGATTGGCCATTTGATATATTAACACATGATCAGTTTGGGATTCGTCCAACATAAAGTATATTTGGCAGTATATTTAGAAATAATAGCCAGAGAGAACTGAATATACTGATAAATGGTAAGAAGAACTGGTAGATTTCAGGGACATTTCAACAAGGAGTAGGAAATGAGAAGTAGGAGAGAAGAGCGGTATTGAGAAATTGGCTGGGGAGCACCTGGGTGGCTCAGTCAGTTGAGTGTCCAACTCTTGATTTCAGCTCAGGTCATAATCTCAGAGTCCTGAAATCAAGTTCCGCATCTGGCTCCCCACTCAGAGGGAAGTCTGCTTGGGATTCTCTCTCTCCCTCTCCTTCTGCCCCTCCCCCTGCCCCCTACTCTCTCTCTCTCTCTATTATTTTCTTAAAAAAAAAAAAAAGAAATTGGTTGGCGTCTGGGACACAAACTGGAACACAGCAGAGGGTAAACAGTCTGTAGTGGCAGAGTCAACAAAAGAACTTTAGGGAAATTTGTCTCATAATTTTAACTTTTTTTTTTTTTTGCATTACTGTGATGCTTAAATGCGTCCTTTTCTGCCTTCTCTGTAAACCTTCAGTAAAGTCAGCTCTGCATATAAATGCTCTTTTTGAGATGTTTGTCTATAGGAATCAAGAAAAGAGGCCAAGTTTCAAGTTGGCTCAATGCAGTGTTGGAAGAAGGTAAGGATCAAGGTGAAATTATAAATAAATTGAATAATTTATCTGTAGCAGAATCAGATAATTGGAGACCAAGTGACCAGGTTTCCAGTCAATTTGCAGGAATCTTAAAGAGAGTATTAGGTTTCCTAGTGTTATGGCACGGGGTTTAAGCTAATCTTCATTTTAAGGGGCAGGGTGACCCTAGCTGGCATATGATTACTTAAAAAAAAAATCCTCCTATGATTGGCTTATTTTCCCCATAATCTTATTTGATTCACATTTTATTATATTCTGGCCAAAACCTGTACATTAAAAAATTTATTAAGTTAGGACATAAAGGATTGATTTGTTCAGGGTTATTGTCCATTATGCAGTAGGCCAATAGGAGGAAATGGTTGATTTAATAAATGAAGCCCAGAGACTTTCTCAGAAGTAGTTCATGTTTAGACACTCATTGTAAATATAGTAGGCAGTTTGGAATTTCTTTTAAAGATGGAAAATATTAGGTAAATTACATATTCTTCCTTGAAAACTGAAGCTAGTACATATTTTAATATTGGTGATGATTACTCCTATTTAAAGAGCAGAAGCAGAAGTAGACATGTATGAAAATAAACCAAGAATTGACTAAGTTTGCTTCTGAGAATTATCAAATCCATGTGATGGTACTAATAGCTATTGTAATTAAACATTTACTAAATGCTAGGGGCAGGGCTAAAAATTTTATCACATATATCATTTAATTTTCAAAACTCCATAAAGACAAGTATTATTATTCTTATTATATAAATGAAGAAACAAAGGTTCAGAGAGGTTAATAAGTTGCCCAAAGCCACATATGTAGAAAATATTAGAATTTGAGCTTGAACTCAGTTCTATTTTATTTCCAAACCTGTATATACTACCTAGTTTGTCCTGGTTGGACCATAATCCAGGTGGACTATTTTAACAAAACTGTATCACTTGCCCCATATCAAAGGAGTTATTGCAAGCTGCTGACTTTCACAATTTGGAATATACATCAATTTAGGAAATAAAATTGCCACCAACAACTTAGCCTTAGGAGAGCCAAGTGATTTTTTTTTGGTTGTTGTTTAATCTCCGTATTTTATTTTATTTTACTTATTTTATTTCATTTTATTATTTTAAATTCAATTAGCCAAATATAGTACATCATTTGTTTTAGATGTAGTGTTCAGTGATTCATCAGTTCTGTGTAACACCCAGTGCTCATCACATCATGTCTTTTTTGGGAGAGCTGCTCATCTTATAAATAAATTGATTTCCTCCTTCTACCTCTCATGTTCTATGGAGCCTAAATTATATACCGCTACTCCAAGTGGTATATAATGCATATTCCTAGAAATCTTGTCAGATTAGGTAATCATCTGGCCACCTCATATTTTAAACCCCTCCTAATCTTTCTTCTAGCTTGTTTACTCACCATGATTTCCCATTTCTTGTTCTCTAAACTTTTCTTATTAATCATCAAATAAATATTGAAAGAGTATTACATGCACTTGGGGTGCTAATAAAGAAGTATAGAACTTTTGATGTGGATCCAGAAATTTGAGTAGAACAAGAAAAAATAAATGAAGAAGATAAGAAGGGACAGGATAGGATGGAGAATAGAGGGAATGATTCAACAGTGGTGCCTGATATAGAGCGGGGACTTAACAGATTTTTCTTGAGTGAATGAATGAATGAATGAAAGAGTAGTTAAGTGAATGGATAGATGGATGAGTGGGTGAATGAGTGAATGGATGAAATGTGAATAAATGAATTAATGGATGGATGGAATAAGTTGACTTGTAAAAGCTAAGTTTGGAAAGATGGGTACAACAAAATCCTATCTTGCCTCTATGGACTGGGTCCTTTTATGGAGTATCCGCTAAAACAAAACAAAACAAAACAAAAACTGGCAATGGTTCCAATTGCCTGAACATGGCATGAAATGACAGATTCTGACTCAGGCTTTTCCCTATTGTTTAGGTTTGAACGAGTCAGAAGACACCTGAGGACTAGGTGGTGGAATAAACAGACTCTTCAGTGTTGGGTACCAAGCAGGAAAGGTTATAGAGATAAGCAAATGAAATTCGTTTTCAGTTTGATATAGAAAACCTGGGTGTTTAACTAAATCCTAAATATCATATAAATTCTGATATTAAAGAAAAACAGTGCTGAATAGAAAAAAGAAAGATGTTTACACAAAAGCACTGATGACACCAAATGAGAGAATGGGGCAAGGATAGATAAACAGCTTAGCAAGGAGAAAGCTTATGTCTTTGGAGCCAAAAATACAGAACAATGCCAAGCTGAGTCTCGCCTCTGCCATACCAGCTCTTTGCATCTCCATCAGTAACAGAAGATTATCCCCCAGGGTGCACTGCCAATCTCCTGGGCCCAGAGAAGTATGCAGAGTTTTTCTTTCTCTTTTTTCCTTTCCTTGCTTCTAAAAGACTGCTGCACCAGTTTTAGAATGCATACTGCTTTTAGCCAGACCTGTGCAGATTTTTGAAATATGGTTCTTTTTTATGTCATTGTCTGACTTTGGACAACCATTGTTAATTTAAATATTGATTAAATACCAGATGTTGTAATGAAAAGGATTTTTATGACCCTTGGCAAGTTACTGAGCCTTGGTTTTCCAACCTTTAGAATGAGGGTGGTGGGGCAAACTCATAATTTTCCTTGAAGGATTATATCAGGTAACCTTTGTGAAAGTTTTTCTAGACTTACTGTGACCCTTTTTATGAAATTCTGTAGTCCCAGAATACTATACTTATGTTAAATCCTGTATATTGGAGGCTGGGCTTATCAAATAGCGTTGCCCACTATTTCACTATGTAAATGAAGACAGCAAATCATTTGCCAGAAAATATTCTTTGTTTCAAGAAGAATGTAGTGTTTCTTCTCAGATATGTAGTTATAAGGACTGTAGGTCTTTGTTGTAACAGTTAAAAGGCTGGAGCAGGTCACAAGTTCTAAAATCATGGAAACTCTATGAGCCAAGGCTCAAGGCCAAGACCATTTCTTTTATGATAACTTATGGAATGGATTGAGAGGATCTTTACTGAAGAATTTGGTAGAACAAAGTACACAATGGGAAGAGGGAATCTGAAATGGAAACCTAATTTCAGAGCTAAGACTTTGAGAGGTTGAGATTGGCATATGTGTGGCCAGCTGTTAACCTGGAGTTATTAGAGATGGCTCAGAGTTTAGGACATACAGTCCTTCCTCATAGCAGGAGTGAGGGTGTGGCAGCCAGAGTATGTCTGTCCTTTTCATGGTCTCTTGGAAAATTTAGAGGTGGAACAGACATTAAAAATAAGCAAAAATTCTTCTCTGATAATGTGGCATTTGAAGCCCAGATACTTCCCTCAGATATTAAAAAGAGAAGATTGAAAAAAAAAAAAGAATCAAGTCTGAATCTAATCAGGCCTCTAGATCTATGGGAAACTTAGAAAGTAATATAAGTGTACAGGAACAATAAAGGCATAAGAACATGTTATATGACAACATGGGTAATGACCAGTAAAATGCAGATACAGAGGAACTCTACCAAATAAGCAACCTGGTTTATATAATAAATAAATTGCAGGGAGAGTGAGAGCATGAAAAAGAGATTGAAAGAGACTGAATGAAGGACATAGCAACCTATGTCCTGTCATAAGAATAATGACACTCTTCCATCCTGGTTTGTATGCACACAGTGAAAATGAAGAGGAGAGAGACACAGAGAGAGACAGAAAAGAATCCAAGTAGTGATTAGATATTCAATAATGTTAAAAAATTAATAATTTTTCTTAAGTTGACATAGTATTATAATTTTTAAAAGGAGCTTTTATCATTTCATCCATAAATGAAACATGCACACTTAAATATTTAAGAGTGAATTGAGAGAGTTTAAGTGAGAATGTGCCTTATTGGCACCAGAAGCTAGTGTAGCAGTTCATGTGTATGATACTGAGAGTACTCTACAGAACTGTGGTTCCTTCCTCCAGGTGGACTAAGGACATGCTCCTTGGTTCCTTTCCTCAATACTTCTTTCTTTGGCAATATCAAAGAGTTTATTCCAATGCATGTTTTTCTGTATTTCAGATATTGTAATTGATTTCATTTTACCTAAATACTTTCTCCAGAATTAAGATAACTTAGAGTTAGTTAGGATTAGAAGGAACACATATCATTATTTATCATTATGTAGGAGATTGGATGTGTTAGATGCTAATGGCATGCTTGTCATTATGGGTACTGACTTGTACTGCACAAAGCTCCACAGCGGCTTTTTGCATTGTTTACAGTGTTTCTGCAACATCATGAGATGTGCTGGTGGAATACAGCTGGGACAACTTTGAATTTGGAAGATCCATTCCTGTTAGGAGTGATTCACAGGTTTTCGTTTTCTGGTGAGATTGTATTAGGCTCCCTATTTTAGCTCTGAAGCATAAAGGAAATGTTAAACATTCAATCTTTTTCCAGATACTGTTCTCTAATGCAGACTTTGACCATTTGCTCTAATGGAAAAGCAGTCCAACTCAGATTCATAGACTCTCCATCCATCCATCCAACCATCCATCCATCCATCCAACCAACCTCCATCCATCTATCCATTCATCCATTTATTCATTGAATTCATCCATCCATCCATCCATCCATCCATTAATTCATTTATCTATATGTATATGTTTACTTCTTATCTATATGTCTTCTTTGTAATTTCTTCATGTATTTTATATGACAAGTTGATTTTTCTTTGATATTTGTCACAATTATTGATCACCAACATCAACATTTTTGGGGATACTTTCATATTTCAAAGGAAAAAGTTAGGTTAGAAGGAGAGAATAATCTTAAATATTAACTTACTATATAATCTTAGACAATTATAATTTTTCTGTGCTTAAGTTTCTGCTACTATAAATTATCTATCAAATACCATGCTCTGAGAAAAAATAACTTTTCCAGGAAAAAAATCACTAATGATTTCATATCATGTTAAAAAACTATTTAAAGAGATGGGATATCCTTATGTTAAATGAAAAGAATGCAATAATTTTCCAGAATAATCTCAAATTTGTAATATACAGAGTAAAACATAGTGAATACAAACATATTGAAATTAAGCTTCTCTAATATCTCTCAGCTTCCTATAATTAAAATACACTTATTTATGAGCAGAAAAAAAATGCTAGGAAAGGAATCTGTGACAATATAATGAGGTAATAAGTGTGAAAAGCCTAAAAAAACTAATGTCTGATGTATTTGTTTGCAAGTGTTATTTTGCTTAACAAGTTGCTATAGATCAGAAAAGGCTAATCCAGTGAGTAAAGTAGATAAATGATGGTATCCTATTATAATCTTTCTAGCTGTATTAAACTCAGCAATCATCTATTAGGTGTTTTCTATGCACAAGACATTAGGCTAAATTCAATAAAGCTATATAAATGAGGGAAAATAAATCAAAAGAGTGAATCTAGCTTTTAGGTAGGCTATTTGACCTGGATTAAACAGATTAATTGGAACAGATACTTTGATGAGAAAAATCCCAAGTGGGGGCAGGGGCACCTGGGTGGCACCTGGGTGGCACAGTTTGTTGAGCATCCGACTCTTGGTTTCTGCTTAGATCATAATCTTGGGGTTGTGGGATCAAGACCCATGTGGGGCTCCATGCTCAGTGCTGAGTCTGCTTGTGACCCTCTCTCCATCTCCCTCTGCCCGTCCCCCCACTCTCTCTTTCTAAAAAAAAAAATAATAATAATAAATAAATCTTAGAAAAAGAAAAGAAAAAAAATAATATTAAAATGTGGAATGTTAGTGCCAGAATGAAATTTAGAGAGCATTTAGTCCAGCACTCACAATTAACATGAAAGAAAATGAAGGCAAATATATACATGCAGAAGGATGAAACACAAGGTAACACATCCACCTGCATTTCATTGGTCAACAGTGAACCAACATGTTTCCCTCTAACCACTGAAGTCTGAAAAGGTGAGCTTTTTTTTTTTTTAAGATTTTATTTATTTATTTGACAGAGACAGAGATAACAAGAGCAGGAACACAAGTAGTGGGAGTGGGAGAAGGAGAGCAGGCTTCCCACCAAGGAATGACCTGAGCCGAAGGCAGCCGCCTAACTACTGAGCCACCCAGGCGTCCTGAAAAGGTGAGCTTTTAGGCTTCCGTCGACTGTAGTTGAGAAATGAATGGAAACAGGGTATGCAATGGAATGTTAAATGAATCAGCCTAAAGTGCTAGCTTTCATGATTCCAGACACAGGGCTCTTCATTAACTGCTCACCCCTTCCATTGAGCTTTGTCCTAAAAGGCTGGTTAAAAACAAACAAACAAAAAAATCTGCTGTCTAAAAACTGTTTAGAAGAGGAGAGAAGAAAAGGGGCTAGTTACTTTCTTCAGATACTAAAAGAGTTGCCACATGAAAGAGGAATTGAGTTGTAAATCCCCAAAGAGAGGTCTAGAACCAGCAGGTGGGACAATGGAAAACAGATTCCAATTCAAACTAACTAGGAACTTTCTTTTAGTCAGAGGTATGCAAGGTGGCATGGGCCTGCTAGGCAAAGAATTATGTTCCTCATTGCCTAGAGAACTCAGGGATAGGCAGGGAGACCCGTAGGGACTTTCAAAAATGCCTTAAAATTCACCATAAGTGACATCCTGCAGACTTCTTCCATCCTGCATGAAAGTGTCTTCCATCATTTTAGTAATGAGAGATAACTTTTTTTTAAAATTTTTTGTTATGTTAATCACCATATATTACATAATTTGTTTTGGTGTAGTGTTCCATGATTCATTGTTTGTTCATAACACCCAGTGCTCCATGCAGAATGTGCCCTCTTTAATACCCATCACCAGGCTAACCCATCCCCCCACCCTCCTCCCCTCTAGAACCCTCAGTTTGTTTTTCAGAGTCCATCATCAATGAGAGATAACTTTAAAAAAGCATCTCAAGATGTTTTCAAATGCAGATAACAATCATAATGTTTATGAGGGCTTGTTATGTGCCAGATATTTTACTAAGCCATTTAGATGCATTATATCATTTAAATCTGGAAGCAACCCTATAAGCTAGGTACTATTATTACATCCAATTTGCAGATGAAGAAAATGAAGCACAGAGAGAGGTTAAGTGACTTGCCCTAGCCACACAGCTAAGTGATAGACATAAATCCAGGGATTTTGATGCCTAAGCTTGCCTTTTTAAACCACTGTACTATTCATATGTGAGTGAATTTCACTTCTCACCACTTCCACTACTACCACCCTTTTCTCAACCACCATGATCTCTTGCCTGGATTATTGCAGTAAGTGCCTAACAAGCCTTTCTTCCTCCAACCCTACCACCTTTAGTCTATTCTCCATCCAGCAGCCAGAGTGATACTGATAAAGCTGAAATCAGATCATACCATTTCTCAACTTGAAAACCCTTTAAGTGCTTCCTATTTTTCAGAATAAAGGGCAAGGTCTTCACAGTGGCCAACAAGGCCTTACCTAATCACCTGTCCTTTACAGTCTGCCCTTAGCTCCAACTACTTCCCCTTGCTTTGCCCTGCTCTGGTCACACTGGCCTCCTAGATGTTTCTCAAATACACCAAGCAGTCCCCTAAGTGCTTTTTTCTCTCTCTGCCTTGAATGTTCTTCCCTAGATATCTATATGTTTAGCTCCTTCACCCCTTTTGTGCATTTATTCCAATACTACTTGTTTCAACAAGGTCTTCCTTGACTATCCTGTTTAAATTTCAGTTCTTCTACTTTACTACTAGCTTTCTCTGTGACTCTACCCAGCTTTATTTTTCTCCATGGCACTTAGGTTGGTTTCCTGTGTCTCCCTTGGCTAGCATGTCACAACCATGAAAGCAGCCATTTTTTTTCCTTTTGTTCACTGCTGGATTCCCAGTTCCCCAGCAAGAGAGCAGTGGGAGGGAGGAAGAGAATATTTATTGCCATGGCTGCTGGCTCCCACCCTATGGGATGGCCTCAAGTTAGCTGTATTCCCTGAAGTCACTGCTTCTCTTAAGGTAGACCTCTATTACCAGATTCTTTCCTTATGACTTCTGGTAATGCTACCTTCCCTTTGTACCTGTGGATTTGGGTTGTTTTGAGTCTAGCATTACCACACTGCTCCTTGTGGTTTCCCTTCACCCTGCCCACACTTTTGTAATGTGTCCCTACTGAAAACATCCTAATTTGAGTATGCCATCTGTTTCCTGCTGAGGCCCTGACTTATACAGTGCTCAGTATTTTTGAATGAATGATTAAAAAACAGATTTTTTTATTTTATGTTATGTTAATCACCGTACATTACATCTTTAGTTTTTGATGTAGTGTTCCATGATTCATTATTTGCATATAACACCCAGTGCTCCATTCAATATGTGCCCTCTTTAATACCCATCACCAGGCTAACCCATCCCCCCACCCCCCTCCCCTCTAGAACCCTCAGTTTGTTTCTCAGAGTCCATAGTCTCTCATGGTTCATCTCCCCCTCCGATTTCCCCCCCTTCATTTTTCCCTTCCTACTACCCTTTTTTTTTTTTAAACATATAATGTATTACTTGTTTCAGAGGTACAGGTCTGTGATTCATCAGTCTTACACAATTCACGGTGCTCACCATAGCACATACCCTCCCCAATGTCTATCACCCAGCCACCCCATCCCTCCCACCGCCCCCCACTCCAGCAACCCTCAGTTTGTTTTCTGAGATTAAGAATTCCTCATATTAGTGAGATCATATGATACATATCTTTCTCTGATTGACCTATTTTGCTTAGCATAAGACCCTCTAGTTCCATCCACATCATTGCAAATGGCAAGATTTCAGGTTTTTTGATGGCTGCATAATATTCCATTGTATATATATCCCACACCTTCTTTATCCATTCATCTGTTGATGGACATCTTGGCTCTTTCAATAATTTGACTATTGTGGACATTGCTGCAATAAACATTGGGGTGCACATACCCCTTCAATCACTACATTTGTATTTTTGGGGTAAGAACACAATAGTGCAATTGTTGGGTCATATGGTAGCTCTATTTTCAACTTTTTTAAGAACTTCCATACTGTTTTCCAGAGTGGCTGCACCAGCTTGCATTCCCACCAACAGTGTAGGAGGGTCCCCATTCTCTGCATCCTCGCCAACATCTGTCATTTCCTGATTTGTTAATTTTAGCCATCCTGACTGGTGTGAGGTGGTATCTCATTGAGGTTTTGATTTGGATTTCCCCGATGCTGAGCAATGTTGAGCACTTTTTCATGTGCCTGTTGGCCATTTGGATGTCTTCCTTGAAGAAATGTCTGTACATAAACCCCTTTTAAAAGAAATTTTATTATGTTATGTTAATCACCATACATTACATCATTAGTTTTTGATGTAGTGTTCCATGAGTCATTGTTTGCATATAACACTCTGTGCTCCTTTCAGTACATGCCCTCTTTAATATGCATCACCAGGCTAACCCATGCCCCCACACCCCCTCCCCTACAGAACCTTCAGTTTTTTTCTCAGAGTCCATAATCTTTCATGGTTCGTCTCTCCCTCCAATTTCCCCCCCTTCATTTTTCCCTTCCTGTTATCTTCTTTTTTTAAAAATTTTTTATTGTTATGTTAATCACCATATATTACATCATTAGTTTTTGATGTAGTGTTCCATGATTCATTGTTTGTGCATAACACCCAGTGCTCCATGCAGAACGTGCCCTCTTTAATACCCATCACCAGGCTAACACATCCCCCTCCCCTCCTCCCCTCTAGAACCCTCAGTTTGTTTTTCAGAGTCCATCGTCTCTCATGGTTCGTCTCCCCCTCTGACATAATCCCCTTCATTCTTCCCCTCCTGCTATCTTCTTCTTTTTCTTTTTTCTTAACATATGTTGCATTATTTGTTTCAGAAGTACAGATCTGTGATTCAATAGTCTTGCACAATTCACAGCGCTCACCATAGCACATACCCTCCCCAATGTCTATCACCCAGCCACCCCATCCCTCCCACTCCCCACCACTCCACAACCCTCAGTTTGTTTCTTGAGATTAAGAATTCCTCATATCGGGTGCCTGGGTGGCTCAGTTGGTTAAGCGACTGCCTTCAACTCAGGTCATGATCCTAGAGTCCCGGGATCGAGTCCCACATTGGGCTTCCTGCTCAGCAGGGAGTCTGCTTCTCCCTATGACCCTCTTCCCTCTCATGCTTTCTATCTCTCATTCTCTCTCTCTCTCTCTCAAATAAATAAATAAAAAAATCTTAAAAAAAAAGAATTCCTCATATCAGTGAGATCATATGATATATGTCTTTCTCTGATTGACTTATTTTGCTCAGCATAACACCCTCCAGTTCCATCCACGTCATTGCAAATGGCAAGACTTCATTCCTTTTGCTTACTGCATAATGTTCCATTATATATATATATATATATATATATATATATATATATATATATAATATATATATATACACACACCACATCTTCCTTATCCATTCATCTGTCGATGGACATCTTGGCTCTTTCCACAGTTTGGCTATTGTGGACATTGCTGCTATAAACATCGGGGTGCACGTACCCCTTCGGATCCTTACATTTGTATCTTTGTGGTAAATACCCAGTAGTGCAACTGCTGGGTTGTATGGTAGCTCTATTTTCAACTTTTTGGGGAACCTCCATACTGTTTTCCAGAGTGGCTGCACCAGCTTGCATTCCCACCAACAGTGTAGGAGGGTTCCCCCTTCTCTGCATCCCTGCCAACATCTGTCATTTTCTGACTTGTTAATTTTAGCCATCCTGACTGGTGTGAGGTGGTATCTCATTGAGGTTTTGATTTGGAATTCCCTGATGCCACGTGATGTTGAGGACTTTTTCATTTGTCTGTTGGCATTTGGATGTCTTCTTTGGAAAAATGTCTGTTCATGTCTTCTGCCCATTTCTTGATTGGATTATTTGTTCTTTGGGTGTTGAGTTTGATAAGTTCTTTATAGATTTTGGATACTAGCCCTTTATCTGATCTGTCATTTGCAAATATCTTCTCCCATTTTGTCGGTTGTCTTTTGGTTTTGTGGACTGTTTCTTTTGTTGTGCAAAAGCTTTTTATCATAATGAAGTCCCAAAAGTTCATTTTTGCCTTTGCTTCCCTAGCCTTTGGCGATGATTCTAGGAAGAAGTTGCTGCATCTGACGTCGAAGAGGTTGCTGCCTGTGTTCTCCTCTAGGATTCTGATGGTCTCCTGTCTCACATTTAGGTCTTTCATCCATTTTGAGTCTATTTTTGTGTGTGATGTAAGGAAATGGTCCAGTTTCATTCTTCTGCATGTGACTGTCCATTTTTCCAACACCATTTGTTGAAGAGACTGTCTTTTTGCCATTGGACATTCTTTCCTGCTTTGTCGAAGATAAGTTGACCATAGAGTTGAGGGTCCATTTCTGGGCTCTCTATTCTGTTCCAATTATTTATGTGCTTGTTTTTGTGCCAGTACCATACTGTCTTGATGATGACAGCTTTGTAATAGAGCTGGAAGTCCGGAATTGTGATGCCGCCAGCTTTGCTTTTCTTTTTCAACATTCCTCTGGCTATTCAGGGTCTTTTCTGGTACCATACAAATTTTAGGATTATTTGTTCCATTTCTTTGAAAAAAGTTGATGGTATTTTGATAGCGATTGCATTAAATGTGTAGATCGCTCTAGGTAGAATTGACATCTTCACAATATTTGTTCTTCCAATCCATGAGCATGGAACATTTTTCCATTTCTTTGTGTCTTCCTCAGTTTCTTTCATGAGTATTTTATAGTTTTCTGGGTACAGATTCTTTACCTCTTTGTTTAGGTTTATTTTTAGGTATCTTATAGTTTTGGGTGCAATTGTAAATGGGATCGACTCCTTAATTTCTCTTTCTTCTGTCTTGTTGTTGGTGTACAGAAATGCCACTGATTTCTGTGCATTGATTTTATATCTTGCCACTTTACTGAATTCCTGTATGAGTTCTAGCAGTTTTGGGGTGGAATCTTTTGGGTTTTCCACATAAAGTATCATATCATCTGCGAAGAGTGAGAGTCTGACTTCTTCCTTGCCAATTTGGATGCCTTTGATTTCTTTTTGTTGTCTAATTGCTGTGGCTAGGACTTCTTAGTACTATGTTGAATAGCAGTGGTGATAGTGGACATCCCTGCCATGTTCCTGACCTTAGGGGGAAAGCTCTCAGTTTTTCCCATTGAGAATGATATTCTTTGTGGGTTTTTCATAGATGGCTTTTATGATATTGCAGTACGTACCCTCTATCCCTACACTCTGAAGAGTTTTAATCAAGAAAGGATGCTGTACTTTGTCAAATGCTTTTTCTGCTTCTATTGAGAGGATCAGATGGTTCTTGTTCTTTCTTTTGTTAATATATTATATCACGTTGTTTGATTTGCAGATGTTGAACCAACCTTGCAGCCCAGGGATAAATCCCACTTGGTTGTGGTGAATAATTTTTTTAATGTACTGTTGGATCCTATTGGCTAGTATTTGGGTGAGAATTTTTGCATCCATGTTCATCAAGGATATTGGTCTGTAATTCTCCTTTTTGATAGGGTCTTTGTCTGATTTTGTGATCAAGGTAATGCTGGCTTCATAAAATGAGTTTGGAAGTTTTCCTTCCATTTCTATTTTTTGGAACAGTTTCAGAAGAATAGGTATTAATTCTTTTTTAAATGTTTGATAGAATTCCCCTGGGAAGCCATCTGGTCCTGGGCTTTTTTTTTGGGGGGGGTGGATTTTTGATGACGGCTTCAATTTCCTTAGTGGTTATAGGTCTGTTCAGGTTTTCTATTTCTTCTTGATTCAGTTTTGGTAGTTGATACATCTCTAGGAATGTATCCATTTCTTCCAGATTATCTAATTTGCTGGCATATAGTTGCTCAATATATGTTCTTATAATTGTTTGTATTTCTTTGGTGTTGTTTGCGATCTTTCCTCTTTCAGTCATGATTTTATTTATTTGGGTCATTTCTCTTTTCTTTTTGATAAGTCTGGCCAGGGGTTTATCAATCCTGTTAATTCCTTCAAAGAACCAGCTCCTAGTTTTGTGGATCTGTTCTACTGTTCTTTTGGTTTCTATTTCATTGATTTCTGCTCTGATCTTTATTATTTCTCTTCTCCTGCCAGGTTGAGGCTTTATTTGCTATTCTCTCTCTAGCTCCTTTAGGTGTAGGGTTAGGCTGTATATTTGAGACCTTTCTTGTTTCTTGAGAAAGACTTGTATTGCTTATATACTTTCCTCTTAGGACTGCCTTTGCTGCATCCCAAAGATTTTGAACAGTTGTGTTTTCATTTTCATTTGTTTCCATGAATTTTTTTAATTCTTCTTTAATTTCCTGGTTGACCCATTCATTCTTTAGTCGGATGCTCTTTAGCCTCCATGTATTTGAGTTCTTTCCGACTTTCCTCTTGTGATTGAGTTCCAGTTTCAAAGCATTGTGGTCTGAATATAGGCAGGGAGTGACCCCAATCTTTTGGTACCAGTTGAGACCTGATTTGTGACCTAGGATGTGATCTATTCTGGAGAACATTCCATGGACACTATAGAAGAATGTGTATTCTGTTGCTTTGAGATGGAATGTTCTTTGGTTTAAAATCTAATTTGTCTGATATAAGGATTGCCACCCCAGCTTTCTTTTGGTGTTCATTAGCATGGTAAATGGTTTTCCACCCCCTCACTTTCAATCTGGGGGTGTCTTTAGGTCTAAAATGAGTCTCTTGCAGACAGCATATCGATGGGTCTTGTTTTTTATCCAATCTGATAGCCTGTGTCTTTTAATTGGGGCATTTAGCCCATTTACATTTAGGGTAACTATTGAAAGATATGAATTTAGTGCCATTGTATTGCCTGTAAGGTGACTGTTACTGTATATTGTCTGTTTTCCTTTCTGGTCTATGTTGCTTTTAAGTTCTCTCTTTGCTTAGAGGACCACTTTCAATATTTCTTTTAGGGCTGGTTTCGTGTTTGCAAATTCCTTTAGTTTTTGTTTGTCCTGGAAGCTTTTTATCTCTCTTGTTTTCAGTGACAGCCTAGCTGGATATAGTATTCTTGGCTGCATATTTTTCTCATTTAGTGATCTGAACACATCATGCCAGTCCTTTCTGGCCTGCCAGGTCTCTGTGGATAGGTTTGTTGCCAATCAAATGTTTCTACCATTGTAGGTTACGTATCTCTTCTCCCGAGCTGCTTTCAGGATTTTCTCTTTGTCTCTGAGACTCGTAAGTTTTACTATTAGATGTCAGGGTGTTGACCTATTTTTATTGATTTTGAGGGGGGTTCTCTGTGCCTCCTGGATTTTGATGCCTGTTTCCTTCCTCACATTAGGGAAGTTCTCTGCTATACTTTGCTCCAATATACCTTCTGCCCCCCTCTCTCTTTCTTCTTCTTCTGGGATCCCAATTATTGTAATATTGTTTCATTTATGGTATCACTTATCTCTCGAATTCTGCCCTCGTGATCCAGTAGTTGTTTATCTCTCTTTTTCTCAGCTTCTTTATTTTCCATCATTTGGTCTTCTATATCACTGATTCTCTCTTCTGCCTCATTTATCTAGCAGTTAGAGCCTCCATTTTTAAAAAATTTTTTATTGTTATGTTAATCACCATACATTACATCATTTGTTCTTGATGTAGTGTTCCATGATTCATTGTTTGTGCATAACACCCAGTGCTTCACACAGAATGTGCCCTCTTTAATAGCCATCACCAGGCTAACCCATCCCCCCACCATCCTCCCCTCTAGAACCCTCAGTTTATTTTTCAGAGTTCTTCGTCTCTCATGGTTCGTCTCCCCCTCCGACTTACTCCCCTTCATTCTTCCCCTCCTGCCATCTTTTTCTTTTTCTTTTTCTTAACATATGTTGCATTATTTTTTCAGAAGTACAGATCTGTGACTCAACAGTCTTGCACAATTCAAGCACTCACCATAGCACATACCCTCCCCAATGTCTATCACCCAGCCACCCCATCCCTCCCACCCCCCATCACTCCAGCAAAACTCAGTTTGTTTCCTGAGATTAAGAATTCCTCATATCAGTGAGGTCATATGATACATGTCTTTCTCTGACTGACTTATTTCACTCAGCATAACACCCTCCAGTTCCATCCATGTCATTGCAAATGACAAGATCTCATTCCTTTTGATGGCTGCATAATATTCCATTGTGTATATATACCACCTCTTCTTTATCCATTCATCTGTCGATGGACATCTTGGCTCTTTCCACAGTTTGGCTATTGTGGACACTGCTGCTATAAACATTGGGGTGCACGTACCCCTTTGGATCCCTACATTTGTATCTTTGTGGTAAATACCCAGTAGTGCAATTGCTGGATCGTACGGTATAGGGCCTCCATTTTTGATTGTACCTCATTAATAGCCTTTTTGATATCGACTTGGTTAGATTTTAGTTCTTTTATTTCTCCAGAAAGGGTTTCTCTAATAACTTCCATGTTTTTTTCAAGCCCAGTCAGTATCTTTAAAATCGTAATTCTGAACTGTAGTTCCGACATCTTACTAATGTCCATATTGATTAGGTCCCTGGCAGTTCGTACTGCCTCTTGTTCTTTTTTTTTGAGGTAAGTTTTCCTGTCTTGTCATTTTGTCCAGAGGAGAATAGATGAATGAGAGAATAAAATGCTAACAGGGTACAAACAACCCCAGAAATATATACACTAAACAAATCAGAAGAGACCCAAAACCGAGGGCACATAAAGGGAAAGAAAAAAAAGAAAAAGATAAAAACAAACAAACAAACAAAAACCAGAATATGATCAAATATGATCAGGCTGTTGCATAGATCAGTGCCACACACTAGATTTTGGGTGTATTTCAGTCTGTTAGGAGAAAGTGCTTCCCAAAATTTTAAAGAAAGAAAAATTTATGTACAAAAATAAGGGTAAATATGATGAAGGGATGGAATATTATTGTAAAGATGAAGATTTTATAAAAGGAATAGATAAGAAGTTGGTTGAAAAAACAAGGAAGAGGATTTAAGGGAAAAAGAAGGAAGAGAATGTGTTCAGGCAGGAGACTAGAACAAAGCCATACACTAGAGATTTAGGGTATATTTTGATCTGTAAGAAGAAACTGTATCCCAACATTTTAAAGAGAGAACAACATATATATATATATATACATATATATGTATATATATGTGTGTATATATATATACCAAACAACTTATATATATATATATATATACACACACACACATACATATATATATATATACCAAAAATAAAGCAAGGAAATACCATCTTTTTGACACTCAATAATTGATTGAAGATACCTCGTTAGAAGCTAAAAGACCAATAATTTTATTTAATTTAAATCAACACTTTTACGTTATTTGTTAGCATGAGACCTGTGGAATTTCATTTTCAACCTAGACAAGAACAAGAAAAGAAATAGAAATTAGCATTAATGGAGCTCTGTCCTCTCATGAGATTTTATGAGCCTGAGAAGTACTTACTGATTAATGCTAATGACTGGCTTATAGAAATAGTTTGAAAGGGTAGAATATAGATGTTAACTTATCTTTCTCATACTGAATCTTTAAGTAGTGACCACACTAAGATGGTACTTCTTTAGTTGCTATCACTGTATTTTTCCCTCCTAGAAAGTTCACTTGGTTTACACAATATGAAGATGTGTGGTCTCTTCCTAAATTGGAGCGCTGGGAATCATTGGTGAGGTGAGACAAAGTCTTCCTTTGAAAATCTGTGGAATGGGCCCCCGGGTGGCTTGGTTGTTAAGCGTCTTGCCTTTGGCTCAGGCCCTGATCCCAGGGTCCTGGGATCGAGCTCTGCGTCGGGCTCCCTGCTCAGTGGGAATCCAGCTTCTCTCTCTCCCACCCCTCCTGCTTATGGTCCTGCTCTCGCTGTCTCTGTCTCTGTCAAATAAATAAATAAAATCTTTAAAAGAAAAGAAAAGAAAAGAAAAGAAAATCTGTGGAATGGTACCTGGCCATTGATAAGTTAAAAATCTGTTAAATTGGTGAGGTGTAATTGCTTAGAGTTCCACCATTGGATCAATGGGTTGCCATCTTGATTTCTATTTCTCCTCATTTCTAGTCACTTAGATTGTGAGTGCGTGTATGTGTGTCTTCACATCTCATTTACCTTTAAAATATATAGTAAAAAATACATCTGATCATGGCATGATATCTTGGTTTGAAAGTCCAATGTTTTGCTTCTATCTGGCAGCTTTAATTTCAAAAGGAGTTAGACCTTAAGTTTTCCAAAGGAACAAATTTCTAAATGGAATTTAAATTAATATTTTTACAGTTTATGTATTCCACTTATTAGACTGTATTGGTTAACTATTGTTAAATAACAAACGTCACAAAATATCAGTAGCCAACAGTGAACATTATTTTTCTTCATATATCTACAGGTCAGCTGGGAGTTGATTGATCCAGACTGGGATTGGCTGGCCAGCTTTGTTGATGTTGGTTAGACTTACTCATGTGTCTGTGGGTTGGCTGGGGGATCAGTTGATCAAGGCTGGTTGATTGGAGCAGTTTGGCTGGGTGTCTCTGCACCACATGTTCACCTTCTCTTGGGGCTGGTGGGCAAGCGTAGGCATGAACTTCTTAGAAAGATGCCAGAAACACAAGAATTCAAGCAGAATCACTCAAGACACTTCAAGGCCTAGGCTAGAACTGGCCTGATTTCACTTCCATTTCATTCTTCTATTGGCCAAAGCAAGGCATATTTTTTAGTGTGAGTAACTGCAGAGTCAGACAGCAAGAGGTATTGATACATAGGGGTGGACGTGAAGAATTGAGGCTAATGATGCAATATACCACAAAACCATCTGATCCAACATCATTTAATGTAATTAGTTTTCTCAGTTTTCTATTTAAACCCAATGGTAGTATTTCTTTGTAAAGTACTGGGCTGGTTCCTTCTACATGATGTTTCTTTAGAACTTCATTTTCCCACTGTATTCTAAAACTCAATCTACCTTATCTTGAGCAAATTAGGAAATAATTCTAGGGGTTTTTGTACTCCTTTGCAAAAAATGCTAATCAAAATGCTCGCTGTTTTTGATCTCACTTTGGTAAGTGCAATTAAGACCTTGTAATTTGAGAAATATAAAAGTACAATAATTGCAGAAACATTGAAGACAATATGCAAATAATTCAGTCCAAAGGCAACACATCCAAGTCTTCACTAAATTTTACTAATTACATCATAAAAGTGAAAACAACTGAAATATCTTTTATAGTAGCAGTCCAGAATTTAGGCCTAGACCCATAAGGGTATTTCCCTAGCTGATGGTTATGTAAACTCTGAAAATAACCAGAGTTAATTTCCTAGTGAAAGAGAACAGGGTTTGCCTATACTACAGCAGGTTTATATTTATTTCCATGAAGTCTTTGACCAAAAAGCTTTGGTTATTTGTTTTGTGACTAACAACTTTTTGGCAGTTATAGAGGTCATACATATGCCTAGAACAATGTAAATATTTTGGTAAACTGGACAAAAAGGTAAACATAGGGAACTACAAACATCTGCAAGAGCTATTTTAAGATGAATCTTGATTTTGCAGCAGAGCCAAGGTTGTGATTACCCTAGATTAAGGTGTGTTGGGACCTTCCTGCAAGACTGGAGGGGAGGACTTACCAGGAGTGTGTTTGTATGAATGTTAGGAGACCTTTTGGGAAATAATCTTCCTGAAAATATAAAATGTGTATGTTGGTACAACAACAACAGCTCCCAAGCATTGGCAGGGATATGGTGATTTTACTCTTTGTGATTGATAAATTTCTGTAGTGTTACATTTGGCTTTCTTTCTCTTTATTTTTTGTCTATCTATTACAGGTTTGGAGTTTGTGGTTACCATGAGGTTCATATATAACATTCCAAGTACATAGCAGTCTATTTAAATTTGATGATCACTTAAATTCAACCACATTCTGAAAAAACACATGCAACAAACTTCTTTCTTTACTCCCTCCTCCACATTTTATGTATATGCTATCATATTTTACATTTTCTTATTCATAATTTTCTTTATGTCTTATTATGGCCATTTCTTTTCAACTTAAAGAAGTCCCTTTAACATGTAAGCCTGGCTTAGTGGTGATAAACTCCTTTAACTTTTGTTTGGGAAACTATCCCACCTTCAATTCTGAATGATAACTTTGCCAAGTAGAGTACTCTTGGTTGTGGGTGTTTTCCTTTCAGCACTTTGAATATATCATGCCACTTTCTTACTGGCCTACAAAGTTTCTGCTGAAAAATCAGCTGATAGCCTTATAGGGATTCCCTTGCATGAGACTTTTTGTTTCTTGCTGCTTTTAAAATTCTCTAACTTTTGACATTCTAATTATTGTGCGTTTTGGTGTAGACCTCCTTGGGTTCATTTTGTTTGGAACTCTCTATGTTTCCTGGACCTGGATGTCTGTTTCCTTCCCCATTTTAGGGAAGTTTTCAGCTATTATTTCTTTAAATAAGTTCTCTGCCCCTTTTCTCTCTTCTTCTTTTTCTGGGACCCCTTTAATGTGAATGTTCACTTTATATTGTCCAAGATATCCCTTAACCTATCCTCATTTTAAAAATTCTTCTTTTTTTGCTTTTTATTACCCTGTTTTCCAGATTGATGGTATGTTATTCTGCATCCACTAATCTGTTGATTTCCCCTAGTATATTTTTATTTCAGTTATTGTATTCTTAAATTCTGATTATTTCTTTTTAATATTATCTATTTCTTTATTGAAGGTCTCACTGAGTCTTCCACTCTTCTCTCCAGCCCAATATCTTTACAATCTTTACTTTAAATTCTTTTTAAAATTTAATTTAATTTTTAAATTTAACTTTATTTTATTTCAATTCCAGTATAGTTAAAATACAGGGTTATCATTACTCTAAATTCTTTATCAGGCACATTGCTTATCTCTGTTTCACTTAGTTCTTTTTCTGAGGTTTTGTCTTGTTCTTTCTTTTGGAGCATATTCCCCTGTCTCCCCATTTTGTTGACTATCTGTGTTAGTTTCTATGGTTTAGATGAAACAACTACTTCTCCTAAACTTGAAGAGAATGATCTTGTGTGTGGTCATCTACTATGCAGATGCTTGACTGGGTGTTCTTGGTGACTTTCACTGGCTGGCTAGAGCTGTGGGTGGTGTGGGCTGGGAGTCCCAGAGCTTTCCACACAGTGGGCACCCTGGCAGGACAGCTAAGGCTAAAGTGGGTGCAAGCCATGGTGTCCCAAAGTTCTACACACAGAAGATGCCCTGGCAGGGCAGCTGGAGCTGTGGCTGGTGTGGGCCAGGAGTGCACAGGGTGCCCTGGCAGGACAGCTGAAACTAAAGTGTGCAAGCTAGGAAGACCCAGGGCTCTCTGCACAGAGGGCACCTTGACAGGATAACTGAAGCTGATGTGGATGTAAACTGGGGTGTTCCAGGACTCTCTGTACAGAAGGTTCCCTGGAGGGGTGGCTGAAGCTGAGGCACAGTATAGGCTAGGAGGTCCTGGGGCACTCTGTGCATGGGGTGCCCTGGAAGGACAGCTAAAGCTAAAGTGGCTGCCAGCCAGTGTGGTCCTGGGCTGAAGGTGGATTGGGTGGAAGCCAGAGGGTCCCAGGGTGCTCAGTGCAGGGAGTGTCCTGGCCAGGTCAATGGAGATAAGGCCAGTGTAGGTGGGAGTGTTCTAGGGTGCTCTGCATAGGAGGCACCCTGGCAGGGTGGCTGGATCTGAAGCAGAAATCAGCCAAGAAATCCAAGAGTGCTCTGCACCGAGAGTGCCCTAGCGTGCTGACTGAAGCCAATGTGGTGTGGGCCTGGAGTGTTCCAGGCTGCTTTGTGTCTCTGTCATCTTGGCATGAAGTTTGGAACTGTAGTGAGCACTAACCAGTGTACACCACCACCCTGTGGCTGCCTTGGTGGGACAGTTGGGGCTGATGTGGGCTAGGGGCCTGGGCTCACTGAGGTGGCAGGCCAGTTAGGGCACCCAGACTGTGTACTAGTCTGTACTTTCAAGGGGGAAGGGGAGTGTAGATCCTGTTTGTCAGCCCCTCCCACCCATAGAGCTTTCCATTTGATGAAGTTCTAGAGCTGGCTTTTTTATATCCTAGTTGCTCTTTTAATTTTGGCTTTTTTTCTGTGTACAAAGACAGAGGAATCTGTTCCCAGTTCTCAGTACTATCCCTCCCCACTGTAGTTAACAGCGTCATTGGGGGCATCTTCATTACCATGTCCCCAGCTCTCTTGCTGTTTTCTTTTGCTGTTCTATCTTTTGTTGTGCAGAAGCTGTTCAGTCGGCCCTCAGTTCTTCAGGAGAAATTGTTCTATAAATAGGGGTAATTTGGAATGTTCTAAGGAGGAGGTGAGTTCGGGGTGATTTTAAGCACCATAGGCTGATCATCCTTAGTTATGGCCTAGATGGATTGGCTTGACTTTTAGTGTGGAGGGAGAAGAAAAGAGAGAGGGATACAAATAAAGGGGAAGGAGAGGATTACCAATGCAACTGAAAGTCTTTCTCCAAAATTCTAAGTGATACTGAAGGCATAGATATTCACTCTTCTTAAACCTGTAGGAAGAAACGTTTGTATCTCTTTCCTCAATTTCTGTCTCAGTATATAATGGGCTTGAGGGTTGAATGAACTTCTGCTCCTCACACCCCTTAGGAAGTGCAGAGTTAGGGGAGGTGGAGGAACTAATCCTATGTGGAGAATTTGCTCACTGGGACATATCTTCTTGTGAGCAGGATGCTTACATATGATATACCTTCTCCAAGCTTTTCCTTCCTGGCCTTTTTGTCTCCATGCACTTAGTCTGGGAAGAGCCCACAGCCCATATTCTGAAGAAGGTTCTAGGAACGAGACCAGACACAAAAGGTGGGTCTCGATTTAGGATTATCAGAATGATTTCCTTAATTAGTCCACAGTTACAATGACTTTGCTTTACAATGGTCTCATTTAAGAAGCAGTGGAAAATATACACGTGAGATAAGGACACCTGGGCGTGCACATGAAGGCAGCTCCCTGCTGCCTCCTCAATTCTCATGGAAGCACACCAGAAGCTATGTCTCAGCAGCCTGTGCAGAGTCAAGAATCCTCCAGACCAGAATAACACACAAGGTGGGAGGAAGATGGGCAAGTCAAATTACCTAAAAATGAATGCCTTGGTGTCCTGTACACGCGTACATTCTCAGTTTATTTCATGCTATATCTTTGGGGCAAGGCTTCCATGAAGCAGTATTTGTGGCTGGCTTCCCTTCCCTCTATCTGTTCTGTGTTTAACTGGGTGTATAAGGTAGGACTGTTTGTGTAGGTGATCTGGAGTGAGGTTTGTGTGCATGTGTGAGCTTGCAGGCTCTAAGATCTAGGGTTAGAATGAGAGGCAGGAGGCTCTGCTTTGCCTTCCTAACTATGCTTTCCATTGGTGCAGGATTTGGTGCAGAATCCAAAATTTGTATTCCCATACAAACAAACCAGTACCTTATTTCTTATTTGTCTTGTGTGTGTTGTGGCATTCTGAACTACTAACTAGGTGTATTTAGTGGTGAGTAACAAAGGTGAGGCTGTTTTTTATGCACTATAGCAGAGAATACAGAATGCAACTGCCCCATTGAGGACACTGGGCAATCAGCAGGGGAGGGCACCAGCCATATTGGAAATTTGGCAGCTCCAGCAAAGCACAACATGAGCACAGCATGACTTCAGGCGACATTTATAAAAAATGTCATCAGAGGCAGCATCAGTGAAATTGCACATTCACTAGGCCTCACAGAGATTGGAGGCTTGCTGATAGTGCCACACAGAGCCAGAGCTAAAGCCAGAGCAAAAGAGGAAGTTGGTAGCTGAGAGGCCTTGCTTTTCAATACCAGTGGGGCATCTCTAGGGGACATGCAGGAATTCTTAGGGGAGGCTTTTAAGAGGATCTGGAAGATACTCAATAATAGACAAGGGAAGAATTAGAAACTACTGTGTTTCTATAAATGTGACTCTGTCATTCCCTAACTGGTAGGGCCTGGTGAAACACAGGTGCTAAGGAGTTTGAACAGGTGTTTGGCATACCTTCCTAATTCTAGTCATACCTAATCTGATAGCCAACTCAGGTGTTTAAAATAAACTGATTGATTTCATGATCTTAAATCTTTTATTTTTTTCTCATTGTTGTTGACTGTGAATGGGGAGCTTTTACATCGATTTTTAGCATTTTCACAGCTTCTGCATAACTGATTCTTGAATCTATCAGTTAAAATGATATTGGTCTATGTCCTGTGTACATGTGACAGGAGAAGATGATGGGCAATGACTATGTATGTATACAGAGGAAAGTGATAAAGGGACAAATGGAGGAAGATGTAGCAATAATGCAGGAATATCAAGTTTTTGCCTTTTTTTTTTTGAGAGAGAGAGCATGTGTGGGAGCAGGGTAGGAGGGGCAGAAGGAGAGGGAGAGAATGACTCTTAAGCAGACTCCACACCCAGTGTGGGGCCTGCCGTAGGGCTCTATGTCACAACTCTGATACCCTGATATCATGACCTGAGCCGAGATCAAGAGTCAGATGCTTAACTGACTGAGCCACCCAGGCACCAGAGGAATATCAAATTTTAATCCACATTACATTCTAAACCTCACAAAGATTACTTTTTGATTAACACTTCCAATTTGAATTCCTAGCACAGTATATGTGAGCTATAATAGAAAATCAGTATATTTTGGTGAATAAATATTTATTACATTTGTATATTATTATCTAAAAGAAACAGTCCACAAGAAGTTGTACTTTGGAGAAGGACTGAGAGATAGGAAGTAGAATGATGAAAAAGCAAAGGAAAATTAAAGCCAAGGATTTTGAAGAGGGAGAGTGACATGAATCTGTCACATTAAACTCTAAAGCCACCATCAATTTAGCTGTTTTTCTTGGGTTTTGCTCTTTGTACAACAGTGCCTCTTCAAACAGTAAGGAACTGTGCCTGTGTTTTCTGGTGATGTTTGTTGAAGAAAAGTAATTCAAGTCATAAGACAAAACAGACTCTTGGCAGCATATGAACAATTTGCTCCAAAAAATCAGATTTAAATGTTATTTTAGTGATAAAATGAAGGCATTTTCAAGATCTGCCTTACTGAGACCCTGGCCTCTTAATGCTCACATCCTGCATCAAGAAAATAGCCTTGTGTCCTTTGAAAAGGCCATCTGAACTGGGGTGAGGGAGGAGGGGTGGGAAGTGCTGAAATGGCACCTACCCACTGTTGTCCCCATGTGGTCACATCAGAATAGCAAAGAACTGTCAACAGGTGCCCTCAGAGGCATGTAAGAGTTCTGAATATTAAAACCAAAAAGACATCCAGAGCTATAGGCAGCCTGGTATATATTCTCAAGGTGAAAGCTGGGTAGTTCCTTTTCTTCCTTAAATATAGATCTTTGCTCTAAAATAAAATGCCACAATCAGTCATTGGATTTCACTGCTACAACTTGTTCAGTTCTTTTAAATTAAATTGTGGTTAAATCTCCAAACAAAAAATGCAATCAAAGTAAAATATTGATGAGGAGAAGAAGTTGTGAATCTCCCTGTCCTTCTGACCCAATGTTGATAACAGTGACAGTGCACTTTCAAGAAATAATAAGGGTTTTTTTGTCAATCTCAATACACTCAAAAGACATCTTGTGGTTATTTGTGATGTGTTTCACAAATTTCACACAAATTCTTGCCATAGGAGTTTTTTCCTTTGAGAGTATTTTATGAAACTGCTGTAGTAAAGATATGTTTATCTTCTTGAATTATTTCATTGATGGTTTCCTGCTCTTCATTCTTTCTAAACTTTTTTTTCCTGGACCTGTTGGATAGATTGATCCTTTAATTTCTTCTCTTTTCTCCCTTATTTTCTATTTCTTCATTTTTTTTCTTGCTCTCTCTCTCTCACATATTATATATCCCTGACCTTCTCTTGACTTCTTTATTTCTGCTGTCATGTTTTACATCTCTATGCCTTCTTTCTTATTCCTGGAATGGTCTTTTTTTTTATATAGCATCCTGTTCTTATTACATGAGTGCAATGTATTCCATTATTTCTCTGAGTATATTGGTGTGTATTTGTGTGATAAGTTTCTTCACTCAACAGTCTTGTTTTCCTCCAATTTGTTTCCTATTTGTTTTAGTCCTTATCTTTTGGATTAGAACCTTTCTTTCAGATGGCTGGATGTCCTTGTTTGCCAGCTCTTATTTAAGACTCAGGGATGAAAAAGCTGATTTAGAAGCTCTGAGAATTTTTGTAGAGGGTGTCAACTGTGAAATGCAATAGAGGAGAGCAGGTTGGAATTTTTTTTTTTGAAGATTTTATTTATTTATTTGTCAGACAGAGAGCAAGCGAGCACAAACAGGGTAGTGGCAGGCAGAAGGAGAAGCAGGCTCCCTGCTGAGCAGGGAACCCGATGCAGGACTCAATAACCAGGGCCCTGGGATCATGACCTGAGCCAAAGGCAGACGCTTAACCAACTGAGCCACCCAGGTATCCCAGGTTGGCATTTTGTTGGGAAGTCCATCGTATCAATATCCTTGGTCTCTCCTCTGGGCTGTTCAGATTCCATAGACAAAATTCTTTATTTTCCATCCTGAAAGCCTGGTGGGAAAGAGGCTTTTTTTTTTCCCCTTCACTCAGCATAATTCTCCTGAGTTCCACCAAAGTTGTTATGTATATTGGTAGGTAATATAAATGGAATCATACAGCAGGTAACCTTTTGAAACTGGCTTTTTTAACTCAGCATAATTCCTTTGAGCTCCACCAAAGTGGTTGCATTTATCAATAGTCTATTCATGTTTATTACTGACTGGTATTCTGTGGAGTGGATGTAATGCAGTTTGTTTATCCACTCACTCACTGAAACTCATATGGGTTATTTCCATCTTTTAGCTACTATGAATCAAGTTGCTATGAACTCTAATGTATTGGTTTTTGTATGAACATAAGCTTTTTTTTCTTGGGAATATTCAGGAACAGGTTAGCTGGGTACTATGTTTAGTTTAAGGAGACCCTGCCAAGCCATTTTCCAGAATGCGGTGCCATTTTGCATTCCCACCAGAAACGCATGAGTGATCCAGTTTCTCTGTATATTCTCCAGCATTAGATAGTTATTCACTTTTTTTAGGTTGTCTGTTTTCTTATTATTGAGCTTTGAGAGTCTTTTTTTTTAATATTCTGGATACAAGATCTTTATCAGATTTGTTTTGTAAATAGTTTCTCCCTGTACATGGCTTGTCTTTTCACTCTTTTAGTGATATCTTTTATAGAGAAAAGTTTTTGATTTTGATGAATCCTGATTTATCAGTGTTTTCACTTATTGCCTGTACTTTTGGTGTCTTTATGAATGATTAGCTTAATTCATGGTCACAACAATTTTATCCTCTTTTCTTCTAGAAGTTTTAGAGCTTTGGATATTACATGTATGTCTTTGACCCATTTTAAGTCACTTTATATAGTACAAAGTATGGATCAAAATTTCTTCTATAAGTGTGAATATTGAACTGCTTCAGCACCATATGTTGAAAGGCTATTCTTTCTACATGGAATTGCCTTGCATTTGGTCAAGAATCAATTGGTCATAGTTTTGAGGGTCTAAAGACTGTTTATTGTGCTCTGTTGTCTATATATGCTTTTGTAAATGACACAGCTTTATATTAGGACTTGAAATCAGGTGGTGTGAATCTCTCAACTTTATGCTTCTTTTTTTTTTAAGATTTTATTTATTTATTTGACAGAGAGAGACACAGCGAGAGAGGGAACACAAGCAGGGGGAGTGGGAGAGGGAGAAGCAGGCTTCCCGCCGAGCAGGGAGCCCGATGCAGGGCTCGATCCCAGGACCCTGGGATCATGACCCGAGCCAAAGGCAGACGCTTAATGACTGAGCCACCCAGGTGCCCCATCAACTTTATGTTTCTTTTAAAAAAAATCTTGTGACTATTCTAGTATTTTGCCTTTCCATAAACATTTTAGAATCAGCTTGTTAATATCTACCGAAAATCCTGCTAAGGTTTTGATTGGGATTATAATGAATTTATAAGCCAATAGGGGAGAACCAACATCTTAACAATATTGAGTCTTCTAATCTATTCCATATTTTTTGCTGCCATCATAAGTGGTTATGCTAATTATCCATTTGTTTTTCATACCCCAAGTAGTATTTTTCAGCTCTTAATTCTCAGGGACTAGGACATTGTCTAGCATAGACTAAGCACTCAGTAAATATTTGTTGACTATTGGCCTTAATGTTAGAAAATTTGGTTCTATTTCCGGCTCTACTCTACTCATTGTGATAATCTTGAGTAAGACACACAATACTCCTGAGCCTCATTGTGCCCATATGAAAATAATGCAGTGGGTCTAGATAATATGTAAGCATATTTGAGCTGTACTTCTTCTGTGAGTCTACAACTGAGCCAATTTGACATAAATTGCTAAAGCATATCATTTCCCCCTCTTATTCTGGATGGCTTATCTGTGGTAGGCAAGAGAATTAAGGGGAAAAATAAACTTACAAAAGTTTTTCTTACTCCATTGTTCAATTGAATTGAATACTCTTAGCATTAAATGTTTGAAACTTTATTTTTTTATTGAAGTGTAATTAACATACAGTGTTATAAATGTTTGAAACTTAAAAAATGTGAATTTATTGGGATTAGTGGGTCAAAATGGAAGGAAAAAAAGTCATGGTGATACTTGCTCGTATCCCCCTCCATTTCACAGCCCTGTAGGAGAATAATTTAGCATGTAATACTCTCATCGTCTGGCCATTCTGCAAGTTGGATGTGACTGGCATTGAATGATCCGATAATGATCACCCCTATGTGGTTGACTTGATTATACATGATACTCTTTAAATTAAAAGCAATCAGGTTGGCCTTATGGAATCATGCAAAGGAGACAGTTGGGGCAACCAGAGCAATTCCACTTAGCTTCTGCCCTCCCTCATCCATCAGCAGTAGTGCCTGTTTCATTACCTACTGGTCACTCATTGTCTCAGGTTGTTACAGCAGAAGAAGGGATTTCATTTTCATTGGCTATTTACTCCCAAGACTAGATCAGAAAAGTGGTGGCCTAATTATTAAGGGTTTAAATATTTTATCTTACTTAGGGAGACAACATTTGATAATACTTAATTTTAATCACTCTTGTGGTCAGGTCTTGCTGACCCATATGAAGAGTTATCTCCTTTCATTTACTCAAATTATTACATTCTAAATTAAAACTTTTGAGCATAACTCTCACACTATTTCAAAGTGAAGATAATTGCAATCATATTTTTTTAGAAAAATATTTCAAAATTGTCACAGTCACCCCTAGTATTCCTTCTCTACCTCTGCAATTAGCAGTGTATATCTACCACTCAACAGAAACTGTTCTTGTGAAATTTATCTATAGCTCCATTTTGTTTTTCCTTTACTCTTAGACTTGTCTGAGTTACTTAAAGCCTCTGACCACCATTTTTCCTTGGTGTTTTCTCCTCCTTTGGCTTCCATAACACATCTTTATGTTAGTTTTTTTTACCTCTCTGGTTGCTTTTTTCTTTCCCCTTTGCAAGTTTTGCTGGACTTGGAGTGGCTTTGCGACCGTGAAGAGGAGGATACAGTGGTGACCTGGAGGGACTGACAACCAGAAACCAGTCGGGGTCAGACAAGGGGCAGTCATAGCAGATATCATCAGGGACAAGTGACAATGAAGACTACCTCAACACCTTGGCGCTATGCAGCCCTTGTGGGACAAGGGCACACATGCATTAGAAATGGGAAAGCACCTGAATTGACTGAGGTTAATTTTTCACATCCAGAAGGATGAAAGCTCAAAATAGAAATTAAATTCAGTTGTAGAAATAAAGTTATATCTTGGCAAAACTCAGTTTGTGGCCCAAGATTCAAGTTTACCAACATACAGCACTTTCAAATGGCTTTGTCTTATATGTCATTTGACCCTGATAATATTATAAAGAAGACAAATAAATTATAGTTGCTTTACATTCAGAGTTAAGTAAGTGTCCCAATGTCCATGCAATCCAACAACAATAAGGCAAGAATTGGATTTCAGGGCTTCTGCTCCATAATGCCATGTTCTTTTCACATAACTGGGGTTAACTGGCTATTTAATAGTTGCAGGAAAAAAAAAATCTAATGATCCATCATCAATGAGAGTAGTGTCAAGTCAGATCCAGAAGGAAAGAAGTGCTATTCAGTAGCAATAGAAACTATTTTATGTGAAATACTTGTAAGTCAAACTAGTTGATACAGCCATTAATAGAGCTGATTGCGATGCAGTATAAACTGAGTCATTCTACTTTGTCATTTTAGTGTCTAATAATGATGCTGCAGACTTCAAAGTAGAGGAATAGCATTTTAGAGTTGGATTTAACCTCTTGTGAAGTCCTTTCATTTTACAGGTAGGAGAACAGAGATCTGGAAAGGTTATATATTAGCTGGTTAGTAATGGAAACAGAGTGAGGCCCCAGGTTTTAAGATGGTGCATTTTCCCTTACACCATCTTACCTTTGGGAAAACTAAAATGGTAGAATTGTTACTATTTTGGCTGAGCTGTAGAAGCTGAAGAAGGGGTAGGCCATTCAAAGAAAGTCATATTTACTTTGTCCTATGCTTTCTAGGCTAGATGTTCCTCCCCGCCCATTATCAGAGTATTTCAGTAAGCCTGTTAGAGGGCATTTGTGTTATCAAGGTAATAAGCTTTCCTTGGAAAATATGAATATTTTTAGCTTCTGAAGGTAGGGCTTGTTTCAGAGTCTATTTGCCTAGGGTGTGGTGGGTGGTAAATATATCTTTAGTCCATTAACTTCTATCTTTCATCATCATTTTCAAATAGTTCTCTTTAAAAGACTTGAAAGTCAGACAATTTTTCCCAGCCCTTTAAGACATCCAGGTCTTAGACTAATGTATTATTCTACTGTGGGATGGTCATCTAAATTGCCGTACTTCCCATTTGCTTATTAGTCTTTAATATTTTTCCTTTTCCTTGTGCTTTTCATTACTTTTTATCTCAACTTCAATTACATCTTTCCTGTTTCTTTAATCACCACAAATTGGATAGTAAGTATACTTTGTTCCAAAGATACTGTCTTAATTCATCAACCATGTGGTCAATTAATTAGCCTAAATTCTTGAACACCTGTCAAGTCTTGCTGAGTTGGCAGGTTCTTTTCCTTCCTTATTTTCATTTTATGCTTTCTCTTTTTGACTAGTCATTTGGTTAAGCTCCAGTGTTGAATAATGTGGTTTTGCTCCAGGTTAGAATGTTTTAAAATTGAAATCTGACCCTATAGTCTCTTTCTGTGTCATATGAAAACATATTTAACCACATCTAGTCTGTCTTTACCTAACCTACATAATTTCCCAAGACTCAGTGTCAGTTATTGAAGTGTTGTTAGGGAGTTGGATTCTGGCTGTTGTTGCTGAAGTCCAGGCACTTATCAGCCCTATGTGAGGCTACTGTATTATCCTCCTAACTGGTCTCAAGTTTGTTTTTTTTTATGTGTAAGGATTATATATATCCCTAGCTTTTCAAGTTTCTTTTACTCTAGCCTCATGGAGACACTTGATGGTCACCAAGTATGTCTCAGTGTCTTCCTTTACTCATTCTATCTACATGAAATGCTCATATCTTTTTCTACCCATTGAACATTAGATGCCCACCTACATAACAAGACTCAGAGGAAAGGTCACCTCCTCCATGTAATTTTGCTAACTCCTGCTGTCTTAGATTGGTTTCTAAGAAGCAGAGCCTGAGGCAAGGATTCATGTGCATTTGATTTATGGTGGAATTGCTCTTAGGAGGAACCTGTAAGTGAATGAGGAAAACAGGACAGCAAAGAACAAAGCAAGGTTGTTACCTTAGGAAAAGTTTGCCTTGGCCTAATCCACTGGTGGTGGGGTAACTGCCCCTAGAATATTCACCATACCACAAAGTTTTCCCTTCATGAGATGGGGGCCAGTCTTTTGTACCCCCATATTGATTAGTCATTAAATATAGACTGTCTTGGGAGTTGGTATATATTTCTAGCCATGTGACTGCCATCAAAAGAGGGTAATTTTCTTGAACAAGGGGCAGTTGTGAGCTCTTAATAGCCAACACTCTCAGGACCCAGGACCCAGTAAATATGATGTGGAGGGGACACAACAGCATCTAAAACATGTACTAAATTAGAATTTTTCACACCTTTGTGTTTTACTTTATATAACTGTAGTTTATGTATCTCTGATTTCAACTATCTCATTTTTCTTTAATCTTTGGAAAATTAGAAATATTCAAAGTCACCTAGAATAGTTTATTCTTATGTTAATATAGCATCCAATGGTTTCAACAATAAAATTATAGCTCACATTAAACAGATACCTTTGATTGTTTCAGTTTGTAATGTGACTATGAATAAAAGCCAAGGTTTTAAGGTTTATGACACTTTGGTTAAGGATATAAGCAAGCAACTCATAAAAAATAATAGAAATAGCCTATAAGCATATAAAAAATCATTAGCTTCGTGAATAATCATAATAATACAATAAAAATTAAGATACAAAAAGCACTCATAAAATTGGCAACTAGTTGGGGGGATGGAGCAAGATGGCAGAGGAGTAGGAGATCTGGATTTTGTCTGGTCTCAGGAATTCAGCTGGATACAGATCGAACCATTCTGAACACCTATGAACTCAACAGGCGATTAAAGAAAAGAATAACAGCAACTCTCTGAACAGAAAAGCGACCACTTTCTGGAAGGTAGGACATGCGGAGAAGTGAATCCGAGGCGATATGTGAGAGGATAGACGGCGGAGGAGGGGGACTCTGTCGGCCGCTTCTGGCAAGTGATAGAGCTGCGGAGCACAAAATTGGAACTTTTAGAAGTTGGCTCAGGGACATCACTCCCGTGGCTAAGCGGGGATGGAACCCTCACAGGACAGTGTGGTTTCAGGACCCTCGGGGTCACAGAAAGACTGGGGGTGCCTGAGTGCAGCAGAGCTACCAGGTGTCGGAGTGGGAAAGCTGGCTGCAGAGACGGAGCCGAGGAACGGGCTCTCAGCTCGGGGTTGCCATAAATTGTGATCCACGGCACAGTCAGGCCACTGCTCCTCCAGCAGGGACCCAACAAGTGGCAGATCCGGGGAGATTCCCCTTCCTCCCCCCGGGAGAAGCCGTGCAGGAGTGCACCACAGGGATCTGCTGGGTTTGGAGACTCCACAATGGGTCAGGTGCCAGAGATAGAAATGCTCGGTCAAGGGCTGGGTGACCATGGAGTGTGGCCGGAGACCGGGGAGACGGGAGTGACTGACTGCTTTTCTCTGGGAGCACACTGAGGAGTGGGGCCCCGAGTTCTCGGCTCCTCCAGGGCGGAGATTGGGAGGCCGCCATTTTCACTCTCATCCTCCAAAGCTGTATGGAAAGCTTGCAGGGAACAAAAGCTCCCAAGAGCAAACCGGAGCAGATTACTTAGCCCAGACCGACAAGGGCGGGGCAATTCCCCCTCCAGCAAAGACATTTGGGAACCACGGCAACAGGCCCCTCCCCCAGAAGATCAGCAAGAACAGCCAACCAAGACCATGTTTACCGATCAATGAGAATGGCAGAACTCCAGAGCTAGGGGAATACTGCACATAGAATCCATGGCTTTTTTACCATGATTCTTTAGTCTTTCAAAGATAATTTTTTTAACTTTTTTTTTTGAATTTTTCTTTTTCCCTTTATCAACCAACATCTTATCAATCCCTTTTTTAAAAAACATTTTTATTTTTCATTTTTAGAGTCATATTCTATCCCTTCATAGTAGTTACCCTTATTTTTGACATATATATATAAGTTGTTCTCTCTTTAAAATTTTGAAATACAGTTTCTTCTAATAGATCAAAATATACCCTAAATCTCTAGTGTATGGCTTTGTGCTAGTCTCCTGCCTGATCACATTCTCCCCCCTTTTTCTTTTTTTTGTAAATCCTCTCCTTTCTTTTTTCAAACAACCTCTTATCAATTCCTTTTATAAAATTTTTTATAATTTTCATCTTTACAGTCCTATTCCATCCCTTCATCATATCAACCCTTATTTTTGTACATATAAGTTTTTCTTTCTTTAAAATTTTGGGAGACACTTTCTTCTAACAGACCAAAATACATCCAAAATCTAGTGTGTGGCACTGATCTATGCACCAGCCTGATCATATTTGATCATATTCTGTCTTTTTTGTTTTGTTCTGTTTTTGTTCGTTTTTATCTTTTTCTTTTCCTTTTTTTTCCTTTTTCTTCTTTCTTTCCCTTTCCTTCCCCCCATTTTCAGGTCTTTTCTGATTTGTTTAGAGTATATTTTCTGGGGACGTTGTTACCCTGTTAACATTTTGTTCTCTCATTCATCTATTCTCCTCTGGACAAAATGACAAGATGGAAAAAAATCACCTCAACAAAAAGAACAAGAGGTAGTACTGACTGCCAGGGACTTACTCAATATGGACATTAGTACGATGTCAGACCTAGAGTTCAGAATCATGACTTTAAAGATACTAGCTAGGCTTGAAAAAAGCATGGAACTTATCAGAGAAACACTTTCTGGAGAAATAGAAGAACTAAAATATAACCAAGTCAAAATAAAAAAGGCTATTAATGAGGTGCAATCAAAAATGGGGGCACTAACTGCTAGGATAAATGAGGCAGAAGAGAGAATCAGTGATATAGAAGACCAAATGATGGAAAATCAAGAAGTGGAGAAAAAGAGATAAACTACTGGATCACAAGGGCAGAATTCAAGAGATAAGCGATACCATAAGATGAAACAACATTAGAATAATTGGTATCCCAGAAGAAGAAGAAAGAGAGAGGGGGGACAGAAGGTATATTGTAGCAAATTATAGCAGAGAACTTCCCTAATGTGGGGAAGGAAACAGGCATCCAAATCCAGGAGGCACAGTGAACCCCTCTCAGAATCAATAATAATAGGTCAACACCCTGACATCTAATAGTAAAACTTACGAGTCTCAGAGACAAAGAGAAAATCCTGAAATCAGCTTGGGAGAAGAGATACATAACCTACAATGATAAACATTAGATTGGCAACAGACCTGTCCACAGAGACCTGGCAGGCCAGAAAGGACTGGTATGATATATTCAGATCAGTAAATGAGAAAAATATGCAGCCAAGAATACTATATCCAGCTAGGCTGTCACTGAAAACAAGAGAAATAAAAAGCTTCCAGGACAAACAAAAACTAAAGGAATTTGCAAACACAAAACTAGCCCTACAAGAAATATTGAAAGGGGTCCTCTAAGCAAAGAGAGAGCCTAAAAGCAATATAGACCAGAAAGGAAAACAGACAAAATACAGTAACAGTCACCTTACAGGCAATACAATGGCACTAAATTCATATCTTTCAATAGTTACCCTGAATGTAAATTGGCTAAATGCCCCAATCAAAAGACATAGGCTATCTGATTGGATTAAAAAACAAGACCCATCAATATGCTGTCTGCAAGAGACTCATTTTAGACCTAAAGACACCCCCAGATTGAAAGTGAGGGGGTGGAAAACCATCTACCATGCTAATGGACACCAAAAGAAAGCTGGGGTGGCAATCCTTATATCAGACAAATTAGATTTTAAACCAAAGACTGTAATAAGAGATAAGGAAGGACACTATATCCTACTTAAAGGGTCCATCCAACAAGAAGATCTAACAACTGTAAATATCTATGCCCCTAACATGGGAGCAGCCAACTATATAAGCCAAATAACAACAAAATCAAAGAAAAACATTGACAACAATACAATAATATTGGGGGACTTTAACACCCCCCTGACTGAAATGGACAGATCATCTAAGCAAAAGATCAACAAGGAAATAAAGACTTTAAATGACACACTGGACCAAATGGACTTCACAGACATATTCAGAACATTCCATCCCAAAGCAACAGAACACACATTCTTCTCTAGTGCCCATGGAACATTCTCCAAATAGATCATATCCTAGGTCACAAATCAGGTCTCAACTGGTACCAAAAGATTGGGATTATTCCCTGGATGTTTTCAGACCACAATGCTTTGAAACTAGAACTCAATCACAAGAGGAAAGCATTTGACAAAAAAAAAAAAAAGCATTCGACAAAGTATGGCATCTTTTCTTGCTCAAAACTCTTCAGAGTATAGGGATAGAGGGTACATACCTCAATATTGTAAAAGCCATCTATGAAAAACCTATAGCGAATATCATTCTCAATGGGGAAAAACTGAAAGCTTTCCCCCTAAGGTCAAGAACACAGCAGGGACGTCCACGATCACCATTGCTATTCAACATAGTATTAGAAGTCCTAGCCACAGCAATCAGACAACAAAAAGAGATAAAAGGCATCCAAATCGGCAAAGAAGAAGTCAAACTCTCACTGTTTGCAGATGATATGATACTTTATGTGGAGAACCCAAAAGACTCCACCCCAAAACTGCTAGAACTCATACAGGAATTCAGTCAAGTAGCAGGATATAAAATCAATGCACAGAAATCAGTGGCATTCCTATACACCAACAACAAGACAGAAGAAAGAGAAATTAAGAAGTCGATCCCATTTACAATGGCACCCAAAACCATAAGATACCTAGGAATAAATCTAACCAAAGAGGCAAATGATCTGTACTCAGAAAACTATAAAATACTCGTGAAAGAAATTGAGGAAGACACAAAGAAATGGAAAAACATTCCATGCTCATGGTTTGGAAGAACAAATATTGTGAAGATGTCAATTCTACCTAGAGCAATCTACACATTCAATGCAATCCCCATCAAAATACCATCCACTTTTTTCAAAGAAATGGAACAAAGAATCCTAAAATTTGTATGGAACCAGAAAAGACCCCGAATAGCCAGAGGAATGTTGAAAAAGAAAAGCAAAGCTGGCGGCATCACAATTCCGGACTTCCAGCTCTATTACAAAGCTGTCATCATCAAGACAGTATGGTACTGGCACACAAACAGACACATAGATCAATGGAACAGAATGGATAGCCCAGAAATGGACCCTCAACTCTATGGTCAACTAATCTTCGACAAAGCAGGAGAGAATGTCCAATGGCAAAAAGACAGTCTCTTCAACAAATGGTGTTGGGAAAATTGGATAGCCACATGCAGAAGAATGAAACTGGACCAATTCCTTACACCACACACGAAAATAGACTCAAACTGGTTGAAAGACCTACATGGGAGACAGGAGTCCATCAACATCCTAAAGGAGAACACAGGCAGCAACCTCTTCGACCTCAGCCACAGCAACTTCTTCCTAGAAAAATCGCCAAAGGCAAGGGAAGCCAGGGCAAAAATGAACTATTGGGACTTCATCAAGATAAAAAGCTTTTGCACGGCAAAGGAAACAGTCCACAAAACCAAAAGACAACCAACAGAATGGGAAAAGATACTTGCAAATGACATATCAGATAAAGGGCTAGTATCCAAAATCTATAAAGAACTTATCAAACTCAACACCCAAAGAACAAACAATCCAATCAAGAAATGGGCAGAAGACATGAACAGACATTTTTCCAAAGAAGACATCCAGATGGCCAACAGACAAATGAAAAAGTGCACAACATCGCTCGGCATCAGGGAAATCCAAATCAAAACCTCAATGAGATACCACCTCACACCAGTCAGGATGGCTAAAATTAACAAGTCAGGAAACGATAGATGTTGGCGGGGATGCGCAGAAAGGTGAACGCTCCTACACTGTTGGTGGGAATGCAAGCTGGTGCAGCCACTCTGGAAAACAGTATGGAGGTTCCCCAAAAAGTTGAAAATAGAGCTACCATACAACCCAGCAGTTGTGCTCCTGGGTATTTACCCCAAAGATACAAATGTAAGGATCTGAAGGGGTATGTGCACCCCGATGTTTATAGCAGCAATGTCCACAATAGCCAAACTGTGGAAAGAGCCAAGATGTCCATCGACAGATGAATGGATAAAGAAGAAGTGGTATATATATATAATGGAATATTATGCAGCCATCAAAATGAATGAGATCTTGCCATTTGCAACGACGTGGATGGAACCAGAAATGGACCCTCAACTCTAGGTGTTATGCTGAGCGAAATAAGTCAATCAGAGAAAGACATGTATCATATGATCTCACTGATATGAGGAATTCTTAATCTCAGGAGACAAACTGAGGATTGAGGGAGTGGGGGGGGTGGGAGGGATGGGGTGGCTGGGTGATAGACTTTGGGGAGGGTATGTGCTATGGTGAGTGCTGTGAATTGTGCAAGACTGTCAAATCACAGATCTGTACCTCTGAAACAAATAATGCAATATATGTTAAGGAAAAAACATAATAAGAAGATAGCAGGAGGGGAAAAATGAAGGGGCAGAAATCGGAGGGGGAGACAAACCATGAAAGACAATGGACTCTGAAAAACAAACTGAGGGTTCTAGAGGGGAGGGGGTGGGGGGGATGGGTTAGTCTGGTGATGGGTATTAAAGAGGGCACGTTCTGCATGGAGCACTGGATGTTAAGCACAAACAATGAATCATGCAACCACTACATCAAAAACTAATGATGTAATGCATGGTGATTAACATAACAATAAAAAAATTTTAAAAATTTGGCAACTAGTACAAAGTATTCTAGTCCTTAGTGTTGTTATGGTCAGTATGATGTGGGTGAATAGATACTCTTATACATTTTTAATGATAGTATATATATATACATTGGTATAGTCTTTTTTTTTTTTTTTTTTTTTTTTTGGAGGAGGGGATGTCAACCTAGCAATGTGTATCCAAAGTACATGACCTTTCGGATGCCTGGGTGGCTCCATTGGTTGAACGTCTGCCTTCAGCTCAGGTCATGATCCTAGGGTCCTGGGATTGAGTCCTGCATTAGGCTCCTTGCTCAGCAGGGAGCCTGCTTCTCCCTCTGCCTGCTGTGCTCTCTCTCTCTCTGACAAATAAATAAATAAAAATCTTAAACAAAACAAAACAAAACAAAGTACATGGCCTTTGATAAGGAATTTTACATTTTGGAGGTCAACCTAGAGAAATGATTGAAAGGTAACCATTTAATGAATAACATTTTTATTTCAGTCCACTCATAATAATGAAAATTTGTAAACAGTATGTCTAAAAATCAGTGATTGGTTAAATAATTTTGAAGAACTTAGCCTTTGAAATGATATAACTATGTTTATTGACATAGAAAAATACTCATAATACATTGTTTAAAAAGCAGGGTATTAACAATAGATAATTGCCTTCTATCATTTAGGTATGATTCCCTGGCACTCTAGCAGAACAAGAGATTGGATAAAGGAAGAATAAGAATATGTATGTTATAGCAACTATGTTACATTTGCCAATTACTTAGCTTCTCTGAGAATTAATATTATCAACTGCAAAACAAGAGTGGAAATAATACTATTTATTTGGTAGAAATATAAGAATTGGAGAAAATGTATTTAAAATGCCTAGCATAATACCTGATGCTTAGCAAACTTTTAGTAAATGCTAACAGCCATCCTTACCATTACCACCACTATCACCAATTCTGCCAGTATCAATCAAGAAGGAGGCACACCTGCAGGTAGAGAAATTTCAAGGTGATTGTGGGATGAGGACTACTTGACACATACACATTTTTATACATTGGTTATCAGGCTAAATCAAAGACTACTATCTACCAGGAATATTCCTGGTAGGAGAAGTCTTTAAAATAATCTTGCTAACCCTCTCAAATTATGAATGAGACTCAGAAAGTTTAGAGGATTTCTACAATATCCCTCATTGTCAGAGCTAGCAGATTCCCATCTGCAGTGTCTCTGCTATGAAAAGAAGTGTCTCAACAGAAAAAAAGAAGCTCTCAAAGATGCATACTGAGAGGTACTCAGGGCACTGGGACCCTTTCTCTATACAATTCCTGAACTCTTTTGTTCCATGCACAATTGAATGTTTATTATTTTCATTTGTCTGAGATTCCACCCATCTCTTCTCCTTATTCTTTGGTGAATTCCTCCTTTCACTGTGATCCTGGAAGGACCAGCAGTAATATTATCCTGCACCTCCTGGCCACAAAGTGTTGGGGCTTTACTAAGCCTGGCCATCCATAGCACACCATCTCCCTTGTCATAGCTCTAAGGCACATGAACTAAGCCAGGCCATTAAGAATCTTTCTATGAATTTTTAATTTACTGATAGAAGAGAGAAGCCCCATCTTTCCTTTGTGAATGCTAAGTTTGGATGCTATATGCCTGCATTTGTCTGTGGTCATGTTCTCCTCTTACTCTACCAAAAGGAGAAGATCCAGATATGGTTGAATAGGATGAGTGAGACACACAGAGAAACAGATCCAAGAAATGGTGAAAGGAAGTCTAGATAGTACCATATGAATTGATGACACCTCTAAGTCTAGTTACAATGAATGTTTTCCCCAGTTTCATGGACCAAGTGCTGTCTCTCACTCCCTTTCTCTTATCTTTTTCTCTTTCTCTCCTTCTCTCTCTGTTCTAAAATTACATTGAGTTGAAGTTTTACCATTTGAAAGCAACAAATCTGTTCAACACAGCACGTTGCTTATTCTGGTCTTCAATAACTGCCTTCTGTATTTTTAGGATATCACACCCATTCCCTTCTCTATCCTCAGTTATTAGCCAGGACACAGGAGGCATCCTGCATCCCTGGATTTCCTCCTGGCTTTGTCTTTCAGCTGCTCATGTTATGGTGAGATGAGCTATTTGGATGTCAGACTAAAAATCTGCCAGAGGAGATTTCTCTGATTTCTGTCTTTTCCTCATGAGTAGAAGTAGAGATTTTTAGAGGTGAGTGAATGTAGCCCTGTCATTTTACTAATGAGGAATCAATGTTTTGGAAGCATTTCCTAAGGTGAAAGGTAGAGCTTGACTCAAGTGTCACCAAATTTATGGTTCAGGGTTATTTCCTTCACTGCAGCCTGTCCCTCCAATCTCACTGGGGTCATCTTCCTCTCCTGAAAACTTGAGAAAGATCCTCTGCTGCCTTGGTTCTAGTGAATGAGAGGAGAGTTCACACCATGTTTGGAAAATGGACCAAGCCCTCTATGGTCATACATTTAACCTAGTTGCATGAACTCTATATTCTGTAAGATTAATGTGAATGAGTGTGTGGTCTTTCACAAAGTCTATTTTACTTTTCTATATCAGTTTGTCCAAAAATACTTAAAGATAGAATATTCTATGTCTTTTTTTATTCCAAAACCAACCATCTTCATCAACTTCTGAATGGCTATTACTTCCTGAATATTTCTGGTTTCATTTTTTTTTCTTTTTTTAAGATTTTATTTATTTATTTGCCAGAGTGAGAGAGAGCACAAGCAGAGGGAGTGGCAGGCAGAAGGAGAGGCAGACTCCTGCTGACAAGGAGTCCAACGTGGGACTTGATCCCAGGACACTGAGATCATGACCTGAGCCGAAGGCAGATGCTTAACTGACTGAGCCACCCAGGCATCCCTCTGGTTTCATTTCTAACATAAACATTAATATTGTGTTTGAGCTTTATTCCCCTGCAAGGGGCTGGCTTGTCATTAACAACCAATAAGACACAGTACAAGCCTGAAAAATGCATTTTAAAAATAACTAAGTTAATTTGTTAACAATATTAAAAGATTTCAAGTTCATGACAAAATCTTTGTTAGGAACCAAATGGGGATGGGCCTCACTCTTTTTTTTTCATTAATTTTTTTATTAAGGTATAATTGACATATGAAATTATATTAATTTTGGGTATGCAACATAATGAGTCTATATTTCTATACACTGTGAAATGATCACCACAATGAGGTTAGTTTCCTCTTGCCACCTTATAAAGTTACATAATATGCAATACAATGTTATTGACAACCGTCACCATGTTGTACATCACATCCCTATGACTTATTTTATGATTGAAAGTTTGTAACTCCTACCCCCCTTCCATTTTCCAACTCCTCAGACCCCTCCCCTCACCAATAACTGTCAAAGTTGTTCTCTGCATTCATGAATTTGGTTTTCTTTTCTTTTGTGTTTTATTTTTTAGATTCCACATGTACATGAGATCATATAGTATTTGTTTTTCCTCTAACTTATTTTACTCAGTATAATATTCTTTTTTTTTTTAAGAGAGAGAGAGCATGCAAGTATTGGGAGAGAGAGGCAGAGGGAGAGGAAGAAGAGAATCTCCAGCAGACTCCCTGCTGAGCATGGAGCCCCACATGGGGCATGATCTTACAACCCTGAGATCACGACCCAAGTGGAAATCCAGAGTTGGATGCTTAATCAACTGAGCCACCCAGGCACCCCTACTCAGCATAATATTCTCAAGGTCCATCCATGTTATCACAAGTGGCAAGATTTCATTCTTTTTTATGGTTGGATAATACTCTGTGTGAATGTGTATGTGTGAGTGTGTGTGTGTGTGTGTGTGTGTGTGTACCCCACATCTTTATCCATTCATCCATCAGTAGACCCTTAGGTTGTTTGCATATCTTGGCTATTGTGAATAATGCTGCAGTGAAGATAAACGTGCATATATCTTTTCAATTTAATGTTTTCAATTTCTTCAGATAAATACCCAGAAGTGGATTTCCTAGATCATATGGTAGTTCTACTTTTGTTTTGTTTGAGAAGCCACCATACTGTTTTCCATAGTAGCTGTAGCAATTTACAATCCCATCAACAATGTATGAGGATTACCTTTTCTCCATATCATTGCCAACCATTGTTATTTTGTCTTTTTGATACTAGCCATTCAGACTGGTGTGGAGGATAGAAATGGAAGAGTCAATTTTAGAGTCAGAGAAAGAACTGATTGGCCATTGCTGTCTCTGAAGATGGAAGGAGGTGACTTTTAGAAGCTGGACAAGCCAAGAAAATGATTCCTCCCCAGATCCTCCAAAAGGAACATAGTCCTGTTGATACTTTGATTTTAACCCAGAGAAAACCTGTTTGCACCTCTTGCTGCCAGAATTGTAAAACACATAATAAATATATGTTGTTTTAAGCCACCAAGTTTGTAGTAATTTGTTACAGCAGCCATAAGGTATGAATACAGTGTTTTATAAAATCGTATGACCATAGAATACCTAATATCTCCTAGATCTTGTATCCAAATTTGGGATAAAATTTTGGAAGAATGATAGTCTCAGCCCTTCTTCATTCTCTAAATTAGCCCTATCCAATAGAGCTTTCTGCACTGATGGACATGGTTTATATCTGTGCTATGGTAACCACTAACTATAGGTAGTTACTGAGCACCTGCCTTGTGGTTGGTGCAACTGAGAAAGTGAAATTTAAATTTTATTTTATCTTAATTAATTTAAATTTAAATACCTACATGTAACTACTGGCTAATGTACTAGACAATACAGCTTTAGATCAAAGTTTTCAGATTCAGTTGCCTATATAGGCCATTGTATATAAAAATGAGAAGCTTACCAAATATAAATAAGATAACAGTGAAAGACTTATGATGAATAGCATTGACTCTTGGTCTCAATGTTCCAGAGATTGACAATGGAGTGGAAGAAGGGTGCTCTTCAGAGCGTGTGCCTTGGCCGGTAAGGGAGAGAGCTACTCTGTTCCTGCCAGTTATAGCAATGAGGAAACAGATACTTATTATCAGAGAAAATTTTTCAAGAGAAGCTAGGAATTTGGGTTTTTATCTTAACTACTCAGATCCCTCAAGTTTCAGATAAAGGCAAACATACCTATGGGGCACATCAGCCTGTAGACTTAGTTTAGATGCCCTGAACAAGAACGATGCAGAAAGTTTTCCTTTATTTTAATTCTGAGGCCCTGGCCTAAGGAAGAGATGTGAATATCAGCTGTTGAGTATTGTTGTACAGACTGGGGCACTGCACAGGGACACACATATTGTGAGTCATCATTGACATTGCACAAATGAAGGATGCATGCAATTATTCAGATAATTTTTTGGCAAATAGTGGTATTTTGTTCTAAGAAAGTCAGCACATTATGACAATTTTCCAATAGATGGAAATAAATTGCCTTGAAGACGAGAATTTTTTGTTTGTTTTTATATTGCTATATGTGGGGTAGTGGCAACTTTGATAAGGAGAGGTTCAAAGGAGAATATCTAGGACGGCTGCCTATCAGATAAAATTCAGCTTTATGAACCCACTATTTGTAAACTCTGAACTTTTTTTCTTACACATTTATTAAGAGAAAAGATCTGGGGGCGCCTGGGTGGCTCAGTTGGTAAAGTGTCTGCCTTCGGCTCAGGTCATGATCCCAGGGTCCTGGGGTCGGGTCACGTGTCAGGCTCCCTGCTCAGTGGGGAGCCTGCTTCTCCCTCTGCCTCTGCCCTTTCCCCTGCTTGTGCTCTCTCTTTCTCTCTTTCTCCCCCCGCCCAAATAAATAAATAGAATCTTAAAAAAAAAAAAAGATCTGAAACTCTCCCAGAAGGTGCCAGACCAACTTATACCAGCTGAGTATTCCTGCTATGTTCTTCCCTCAGAGAGCACTCTCTCAGAGAGCCTATCACTGCTCTTCATTGCATTGTCTTATTTACTTGATTTATCTTTATGGTCCCAGTGCCTGCTAACACAGAAACCTCACATAGAATCTGCTCCATAGATTCTTGTTGGAAGAATATTTTTTCTTTTGTATACCCAGTACAGGTATCCCTTTTTCCTTCTAGCTCTACCTGTTTTTTTCCCCCTCAATCCTTGTCTTTACCTCTCTTTGTCCCCGTTTGCCTCAGTGTCTCACTCTCTGCTTTCATCTCTCTGTCCTCACTTCTCTCACATTGTCTCTTCGTCACCTGCTGAATTGTTTCTGTCTCCCTCTCATTCACTTTCCTTTTTCTTTTTTCTTTTCTTTTCTTTTCTCCTCTCTCACTTCTCACTCTGCTCACTGTTCCCTTAAGTGGGGATTTGGTATCCAAAAATTGAGACAGCAAAAGATGTGACACATCAAACTTAATTTCCCAATTATTTCTTTATCAGGAAGTTTCAGGCTTTTCTTCTTTCCAAGATGTGGAAACGTGCTTGAGAATGAGTGACAGGTGCTTTCAAATATGAAAATCTTTCTCAAAAGCATCAGGGTAAGACCACTTGAAAAGTCATTGACCTTCAGCAACTGAAGTCTCCTGGTGGCAGCTTTCCTCTTCCTTTTCTCTCTTTCTTTTTTTTTAGATTTATTTATTTATTTATTTGACAGATAGAGACACAGCGAGAGAGGGAACACAAGCAGGGGGAGTGGGAGAGGGAGAAGCAGGCTTCCCGCCGAGCAGGGAGCCCGATGTGGGGCTCGATCCCAGGACTCTGGGACCATGATCTGAGCCGAAGGCAGATGCTTAGCGACTGAGCCACCGAGGCGCCCCTCTTTTATTTTAGAAAATAAGCTGGAAGCATCAAGGTGGAATTTTCTGCAGAAAATGAAAGTCAAACAGCTGCCTATTTTAGTTTCCATGGAGTCCACTCTTCTTGGGTCAGAAGAAGTGGTGAGCCTGGTATTCAGATATGTGATTTGCAAATACTTTCTCCCATTCCGTAGGTTGCCTTTTAGTTTTGTTGATTGTTTCCTTCACTGTGCAGAAGCTTTTTATTTTGATGTAGTCCCAATAGTTTATTTTTGCTTTTGTTTCCCTTGCCTCAGGAGACATATCCAGAAAAATGTTTGTTATGGCTGATGTCAGAGACATTCTGCTTGTTCTCTCTTCTAGGATTTTTATGGTTTTAGGTCTCATATTTAAGTCCTTAATCCATTTTGAGTTTATTTTTGTGTATGGAGGACTTTTTTTTTTTAATAAAACTTTTCTTTGACTTACATTTGATTGAGCAAAGTTGGAGATTCAGTAGATAATTACATATGCTCTCCCTTGCTCTTTCTGCTTCAACCTCACTGGCCTTTTTTATTCTCTTGAATTCCTCACATTTCTTCCTGCTCTTTCTTTTTCATAGAATGCTCCTTATTATCCTCTTCAACTACTTCACTTCTGCTTGTCCCTCAGTTCTCCCTAGATGTCATTGCCTTTGGGAAACCATCACTGATTTTCTGACTATCATTACATTACAATGGTCTTCCAAATATGGGATTTCACCCATATGGGAAATACACCTCTCCTTCATATATTTGTCCTGGTTGTTATTTAATATTTCTTTCTGTAATTATTTGATAAATATCTGTCTCTTCTACTAGTCTATATGCTCCAGAGATACAGGGGCTGATTTGGGTTACTTTCATCTGGTGTTTGGCAGTGAGCTTAGTACATGGTATACGTTCAGTAAATATTTGTTAAGTGAGTAAATGGATGAATAAAAAACAGGACCAGAGCTGCCATCTCATGTCCCCACATGTGTGCACCTAACCTCAGCTGGTCCACCTGAGAACTCCTGAACACCAGCACTAGTCCCCCTCATGGTCTCATTTCTGCTCCAACATGATAAAAGAAACTGTCAGGAACCAGGAGAAACTCACCAAACTGCAAGTTCAAGTGCACACTGGTGGGAAAGGAACTGCTCATGGAAAGAAGGTGGTCCATAGAACGGCTACAGCAGATGATAAAAAACTTCAGTTCTCCTTAAAGAAGTTAGGGGTAAACAGTATCTCTGGTATTGAAGAAGTGAATATGTTCACAAACCAAGGAACAGTGATCCACTTTACCTAAACCCACCTTTACCTAAATCCTAAACTTCAGGCATCGCTGGCTGCGAACACTTTCACTGTTACAGGCCATGCTGAGACAAAGCAGCTGACAGAAATGCTAGTATCTTAAACCAACTTGGTGCAGACAGTCTGATTAGTTTAAGAAGACTGGCTAAAGCTTTGCCCAAACAATCTGTGGATAGAAAAGCACCCCTTGCTACTGGAGAGGATGATGATGATGAAGTTCCTAATCTTGTGGAGAATTTTGATGAGGCTTCCAAGAATGAAGCAAACTGAATTGAGTCAGCTTCTGAAGAAGATAAAACTTGAAGAAGTTACTGGGAGCTGCTATTTTATATTATGACTGCTTTTCAAGATTTTATTCATGGATCTGATAAAATCTAGATCTCTAATATTTTTAAGCCCAAGCCCCTTGGACACTGCAGCTCTATTCAGTTTTTGCTTATACACAATTCATTCTTTGCAGCCAATTAAGCTGAAGAAGCCTGGGAATAAAGTTTGAAACAAGGTTGATAACGTTCTTTGCCTAGGAAAAAAAGAAAAACAGGACCACAGCCCTGCAGTGTCATTATAGTGAATCAACTTAGCCAGGATCTTTGTTTGTTATTATTTAATAATCACAAGGGACAACATAGCAAGTAGGTGCAGACCAGTCAGGCCCAGAAATAGAGACATCCTTGCAGTGTACACTCCAAGGACCATTACAGGTTAACTCTCTGGGAGGCAAAGGAAAGGGAGAGGCTCACAAAAAGAAAGGTCAATGGCTCTGGTGAAACCAACTGAATTCCTACTCAATCAATTCATATTGCTTGCAAATAAGAAATCTTGCCCTATGAAGTGTGACAGAAAAAGCTAGGAAACGGCTCTGTCTAGTGGACTCCCTGAACAAACACCAGTCAAACCAAATGCTGTGTCCTGCAATAGCCAGAGGTGGGAAAGTGGGGATGCTTTTGGCAGATCAGCAAAACCTCAACATGCAGAAATGCCATTCTTTTGGAGATAAGTCTTCATGAGACCCACTAGATTGCTGGTGTCACAAAACTCCTGCTTTCCAAAGTTTAAAGGGATAATCTAATTCCGTGGGGGCAATTTTACCCCCCAGGGGACATTTGGCAATGTCTAGAGATATTTTTGATGTGACAACTAAGGAAGAGGGTTGCTGCTGGCATCTAATGAGTAGAGGACAAGGATGTTGCAGAACATCCTATACCACACAGGAAAGCCCCCCCGACAGAGAATTATCTAACCAAAATTATCTAGTCAGTGTGTCACTATTGAGAAATTCTGGTCTAAATAATGTGACTGAAACTCTCTTGCTTCTTAGGAAAGTTTTGTATTGGAAAAAAAATCTTGTATTAGAAAATGTTACCTTCATACTTTGAGGTAGTATATAGAACTGCATTGTCCAGGAGAGTAGAAACTAGCTACTGAGCACTTGAAATATGACTAGTCTGAATATGAGATATTCGTATGTGAAATACATATTGGATTTCTTAGTATGAAAAAATATATAATATCTCATAATAACTTAAAATTATTCTTTCCATGTTGAAATTATAATTTTGAAATATTGAATAAAATAAAATAAATTATTAAAATTAATTCCACCTGTTTCATTTTACATTTTTTTCATATGAATTACTAGAAAATTTAAGTTACATATGTGGCTCATCTCATATTTCCATTGGACAGCCCTGGCCTAGAAAAAGAGAAGCTAGTGAATTAGAGATTTTGGACAGAAGATATTCTCATTGGAAAAGAACAAAAGCTAAAAGAAATAATATTTCATTTATTCTTTAATTTCTGCACCCAGGAGACATTTTTTTAAAGTAGGTTCCATGCCCAGTGTGGAGCCCGATATGGGGCTTGAAATGATGACCCTGAGATCAAGCCCTGAGCTGAGATCAACAGTCAGATGCTTAACTGATTGAGCCACCCAGGCACCCCCAGTAGACATTTTTGAACACATGCTATGTGCTAATTATTTGGCATATTAAAGATCCACATCTCGGGGCTCCTGGGTGTCTCAGTTGGTTAAGCGACTGCCTTCGGCTCAGGTCATAATCCCAGGGTCGTGGGATCTAGCCCTGCATCGGGCTTCCTGCTCGGGGAGAAGCCTGTTTCTCCCTCTCCCACTCCCCCTGCTTGTGTTCCCTCTCTCGCTGTCTCTCTCTCTCTGTCAATTAAATAAGTAAATAAAGTCTTAAAAAAAAATCAACATCTCTTCCTTTGTGAAGAAATCATAGTCTATTAAAGAAGTCAGAGAGTTAATAAAAGGGATTGCAGAAAAATTGTATATTACTGTGTATATATAGAGAAAAGTGTGATTAGCTACCTAGATGAGTCAGGGAACATAAAGAGGTGATGAAGTTTCATTAAGATCTGTCCTTTGACATCTTTGAATATTATCTGACTATTCCCTATCCTGGGACTTATCACCTGGAATGTGATCTTTACCTCTCTCTGCTAACTAACACCCTGCCTAACTTGAGCTGAATGACTGAACCCTCATGGGACCACTGTAGCCCAAAGAGATGCCTTGTGATTTTGAACTTCTAAAGGTGTTGATTTGTTTGATCTCAATAGGTACTTCGTAATATAGTTCTTCCCAAGGCTCTCTTGTCCTATCTCCTGTAAAGTACACAAAATACTGAAACAGAGGTACACAAATATGCTTATTAAATGCAAGAATGACAATTCCAAAGGTCTCATTTAAGTTAAGTCCTGCTTATAATTCTTTCTTGGATTGTAGGACAACGTAGTAGCACACAGACTCTGTATTAATTTCTTTACTAAATGATCTAACTGTGCACTCTGTTCACTTGGGTCCTTTGCCCTTCATGTTCCCTTTGCACTTTTCCACACTGCTCTTTGCATAGATAACTTCTTTAGCCTTTAGGTTTCAGTTTCAATACCATTTCCTCTGGTAATTGCCACCCTACAAGATTATGTGCTCCTTCTCCTAAAGCACTGTCTCCTGAGAGAGTCCTTCTCACAGTGTACTTTAATGCTGGTTCAGTGTTCCATCTTCTTCATTAGACTGTGAGCTCTCAGTGTCTATTTCTATATTTCATTTGCTCACTGTTATGTCCTTAGAATTCAGCCCCAAATGTGACTCATAGTATGCCTTAGATTGGGCTCCCCAGAAGCAGTTACCAGGGTGAGGATTTGTGTGCAGATGATTTTATTAGAAAGGGTTCCCAGGAGAAAGAGAATTGGTGTCGGAGGTGGGGGTGTGGGGGTGGGGGAAAAGACAGGGAAAAAGCAGAAGCCCAGCAAGGGTATAATTTCAGGTGATGTCCCACTTGATGAGGGGATGAAGTAAGCCTCATCCTGATCCCCATGAGAGCTCTGGAATCTTACATCTCCTATTTTTCTCAGCCCAAGCCAGGAGTTAGCTTTCCACTAGTCAATCATTGGAAATGACCACTCTTGGGGGACATAAGCTCTTAGGCCCTTCTGGTTCTCTGCCCTAGCAGGGAAAGCAGGCAAAGTGACTCTCATAGCCCAAGGAAGTTTTATGAAGAGGGTAGCAGGGGCAGGCCATTAAAAGCAAAAGCACAGATGTTGGAGTAGGGGTGCACAGAAAATGTAAAGGGAATCTGAGAGATCCAGATGAAGCAGAGACAAAGTCTGCTACATAGTAAAAAAAAAAAAAAAAAAGTCACTAGATGGATAATTTAAAAATCCTCTTTCAGATTGACTGGCAACAGCACAATTAATCCAAACCAAGCAGTTATGTGGATATTTATACTTACTATAATTGACAAAAGTAGCAAATATGGGATTGTGCCTTGCTAATTTTGGAACTGAAGAAATTTGTATATCATTTTATATAAAATGAGTGATCAGCAATTGATTGATCTACCAGATTACAGTTTTAAGAAAAGCTTGGATGAACATATTAATTATGAATCTACAATATGTTTTTGAGGGAGAAGTTAGGATCTTTTAAAAACATTTGTCTAGTAGTTTAGCTGATTTTAAAGAAAGAAGCTACGATGTTCATCTACAGACCTTCTCTTGATACTACAGTTATAGAACTATTTTCTTTGCCAAACCAGTAGCTGAGCCCATTATGGTTTAATTTATAGATATGACCAGTGTAGAAAATAACCCAGTATGGCAATACTCATAATTAAGCCAATTGTAAAAAAAAAAAATAAGTAAAATGACATGGCATCTTACTCTGATCTCAGAGCTAAATAGAAAAACTTCCTGAATGAAATCTTTGATCAGTATTTTTAATTTTATACAGCAATTGTAATGCTTCCCTTGAATTTATGTTATGGTGCTGTACCTGGTAGAGGGATCATTATGCATCATGAAAACAGTTCGGTCTCACTAAGATGCTTCTGATGGAGGTTTACACTCCCAGAGTTTGTCTTTAAACCTGAGTGCATAGCAAAATATAAATCATATGGTGTTTACTACAGAAAAATTTGTAAGAGAGTGATCAATGTAGTGGAGATTGTACAATGAATGATTTCAGATCAAGTACATGATTCTTCCTGTAGCAGGAATCTTATTTTTAGTACTTTTCACAGATACCAGCACTGTGCATGATTATTTAGAGCTGTCCTGACTCTAACTTCTCATTTTATTGCTTTACCGAAGTAAACTCTTTTTGGAAAATGGAATTTAAAATTGGGATAAATTAAGGAGAAAGTAATTCCATCTGGAAGGAATCACCAACATCACCTCAGATTTTGCCTTTGCCTTTCTACTTCCTTGTTAATGAGCAAATAAACTACTTTATCAGAAGAGTGTTGGAGAACGCATATTAATATATATTCCCTGTTTTCTGCAATGTTCCATTAATATGGTTCTGGAGAAACATGGCCTACAATAAAACAGGAACATTTACTCACTCCAGGTAAAACTAATGTTATAGTCTTTAGACTGCATGCAGGAAAAGAATTAGAGAAATGGAAAGGAGTTCTGGGTTATCCACTTTGAAAACATCAGAGAGAGATGGATATCAAATTTAAACAGCAGTTGAGAGCCATAGAAATTATTGATAACTTTCCATATATGTTACTAAGATTTCTGGAGGAAGAGAAGGGAAAGAATTTTGAAGAAACAGGATTTGAAACCCTAGTGGCAGTAACAAAGGCAGAGTACTCAGGATGGAAGGGCACTGTAAAAAGGGGCTGGAATAAAAACACCTACCCATACTTGGTATTGAAACAGCAGAACACCAAGAGAAAAAGAGATTCTTCTTCTTTCCTTCTCCTTCTCCTTCTCCTTCTCCTTCTCCTTCTCCTTCTCCTTCTTCTTCTTCCTTCTCCTTCTTCTTCTTGTTTCAGGTATAGTGTTCAATGATTCATCAGTTACATATAAGAAAAGGAGATTCTTAAAAGTTACCACAGAGAAAGGATAGACTACCTAGAATGTCAATTAATGAGACAGCTGACTTCCATTAACAAGAGATGCCAAAAACAATGATGGAATCTCTTCAAAATAGTGAGGGAAAATATCTGATGACTTACACTTTTATATCCAGCTAGATTATCATGAAAGAGGGAGGAGAACTTAAGATAGACATTTTAGACATACAACCCTAGGAGAGTTTTCCAGCCATAGTCTCTCGCTGAAAGAAATATTAAATTGTTTTCTTTAACAAGAAGAATGTTAAACCCTGAGGAGAGTGAGATACAAGAAATTAAATATATGAGCATAGAAATTAAATATGAAATTTTGATAGTAGTAATTAACTATTGGATATAAAAACAATGCAGAACAAATATTATGTATGAATAAAAAGGAAAAGAGTAATATTCTGGGAAGCAATGACAACAGGGGGCACATTGTTTTGTGGAAAATTAAAGGGTGTTAAGATCAGCATCATTTTCAAAAGGAAGAAAGGAATCTTGAACAGCTTCAAACTTAGGAAAACAAAGAACCAAATTAAATATGTTAAACAATTTAAGAGTAACCTCAACTTTTCTCCAGCAGAGGGAGAAAAGAAGGAAATATCCAAACATTTATTAATATAACAATAAATTAAATTATTATTTAATAATAAATTAAATTAAATTAAATTAAATGGCACAAAACAGAAAGTAGGTGAAAAATAAGATGGTAAAAAGAGAGTAGCTTACAACACAATACCCACTGATTCCTCTGGTGACAGCCTTAATCCTTCTCAGTTTTGCCTATAAGGTATAGGAATAAGAACACGTGATTTCACATACCAGCATGTTTTTAATCATCTTGGTAGCTCTTTCTGATTCTTGTCTCCGGGCTAGAAAATGCTCTATGCTCTAGTATCTCTCTATGGTCCTACTCAAAAATGCACTGTCAATCTTTATTCCTCAGTGGAATCTGAAATTAAGACTAAAGGATGTGGTAGAGGCCTCATATTTTCTTTCATCTACTTTTCTTTTCCATCTCCACCTCTCCCCCTGGGATCTGCAATCAGTTTCCCAGGAAAGCAGTACCAATTAAACATCCTAAGGGAGCATATTCTTTGAACTGCAAATCAGGTCACATGATCCATCCGATAAGTACTGGTTCCTATTGGTAATATGGAATCACGTATTCTTACTAGAGGTGAAAACAGAGCAATATTGGGCTTATGGTCCTCATAAACTACAGGAAGAAAATAAAAGTATATTAACTTGTTAATATGAGAGAAAGATAAAACATACCTGATTTTCTAGATGATCAATAAATTTGTGAACCTTGAACATCCAGTTATCCAGCCCATTGCTCTAGCTACTCTAGAGACATATTTACCTATATATATGACTTTCATCTCATCATACTATTTGATATCATAAGACTTGATTGAAAAAGTTAATATCCTCTTTTCAAACTAGCAAAATTTTAATTTATTACATTTTACTGATTATGAGATTAGTTATATTTTGGGGAAAAATATGGATAGAACAGAAAAGATTAAAAAACATACTATTTGAGACAACCACTATTAAAATTTTGGAATATTTTTTCTTTCAGTCTTTTATTTAAGTTCTTGAAAAAATGTTGGTTCTCACTTTTCTTAAAAAAATAATCTTTAGTGGGTTTCTGCATTATATTTGGAATTCTCAATGACAAGCATATGGCAAGCACTCAGTGAATGGTTGGTTGGATGGCTGGATGGATGGATAGATGCATACATGCATGCATAAATAAACAAATGGAGTCATGAATAAATGAGTAGAATGTGACTGCAGTTCACTGGGGAATAATCATGTATTCAAATTTGGGCATAAATCACAGAGACCCTGGTGCACAAGGATGAAACAGAATAAATTATGAGGGTGGATTATGGGTGGAGTAATCTAAATGCCAAGAAATAACAGCCCATTTTACTCTGAAAATGACCGCCACCAATCCCAAATACAGAATTCATACTTAAGGAAAAAAATGGAGTGATTTTCAAATGAGTACTAATGTCATCTTTATGCACCTCAGCCTATGGAATTAATTACACGTGACCTATAAGGGAAATGTACCTATAATTAGAGTTTCCCCATTCTGTGGTATTACTGTTCATTTTACATTATAAAAGGACACCATTGCACATAATATAAAAGATACTTGAATTAAGCTGGTCTTAGATTCTTCTCAACTCCCCCCAGCTTCATTGAGATATAATTAACATATAACATTGTGTAAATTTACTATATTCAACATAATGATTTGAAATATGTATATGTTACATAATTATTATCACAATAAGTTTAGTTAATATATTAGTAACATAATTACTTTTTTTGGTACATGATGTGAGAACTTTTAATTCTTACTCTCAGCACTTCCAAGTATACAATACAGTATTGCTAACTATAGTCACACTACAGTCATGATAATGTAATAGTATACATTACATCCTCAGAATTTATTCATCTTATAACTGGAAGTTTGTACCCTTTGACCATCTTTACTCATTTCTACCCCACCCACACCTTCCCAACCCTGGCAACCAACAATCTGTTCTCTGTTTTTATGAGTGTGCTTTTTAGATTCCACATATAAGTGAGATTATGCAGTATTTGTCTTTCCGTTATTTATTTCACTTGGAAAGCCCTCAACCTTTCATCCATGTTGTTGCAAATGACAGGATTTCCTTTTTTATGACTGAATCTATTCCACTGTATACATATAGCATATATTCTTTGTTTATGCATCTGTTGATGGACACTTACGTTGTTTCTGTCTTGGCCATTGTAAATGCTGCAATGAACATGGGGGTGAAGATATTTCTTTGAGATAGTAATTTCATTTCCTCTGAATACATACTCAGAAGTGGGGTTGCTGGATCATATGGTAGTTCTATTTTTAACTTTCTGAGAAAGCTCCATACTGTTTTCCATCGTGGCTGCACCATTCTTACACAGAGTGCACAGATGTTTCTTTTTCTACACTTCCTTGCCTATACTTATTTTTTGTCTTTTTGATAATAACCATTCTAATCAGTTTAAGGTTATATCTCATTGTGATTTTGATTTGAGGATTTCCCTGATTGTGATTAATAATGTTGAACACCTTTTTATGTACCTGTTGGCCATTTGAATATCTTGTTTGAAAAAGATGTCTACTCAGTTCCTTTGCCCATTTTTAAAACAGATTATTTGTTTTTTTGCTATTGAGTTGCCTAAGTTTCTTCTATAAAATGGATATTAATCCCTGATCATATATGTGCTATTTTCTCCCATTACATAAGTTGTCTTTTCATTTTCATTATATATATATATATATATATATATATATATGGTATGCAGAACCTTTTTAGTTTGATGTATTCCCACTTGTATATTTTTGCTTTAGTTATTTGGTCTTTTGGTGTCACATCCAAAAAATCATTGTCATAACAAATGTAAAGTTGCTTTCCCTATATGTTTTCTACTAGGAGTTTTATTGTTTCAGGTCTTCCAGTAAGTATTTAATCTATTTAAGTTACTGAGAGCTGGACTTTTTTCTATTGATTTCTTCTTTGACTCATTGGTTGTTTAGGAATGTGTTATTTAATTTCTATAAATCCATGTATTTGTGAAATTTCCAGCTCTCCTCCTGGTATTGACATTTAGTGTCACATCACTGTAGCCAGAAAGAGCTACCAAGATGATTAAAAACATGCTGGTATGTGAAATCACGTGTTCTTATTCCTATACCTTATAGGCAAAACTGAGAAGGATTAAGGCTGTCACCAGAGGAATCAGTGGGTATTGTGTTGTAAGCTACTCTCTTTTTACCATCTTATTTTTCACCTACTTTCTGTTTTGTGCCATTTAATTTAATTTAATTTAATTTATTATTAAATAATAATTTAATTTATTGTTATATTAATAAATGTTTGGATATTTCCTTCTTTTCTCCCTCTGCTGGAGAAAAGTTGAGGTTACTCTTAAATTGTTTAACATATTTAATTTGGTTCTTTGTTTTCCTAAGTTTGAAGCTGTTCAAGATTCCTTTCTTCCTTTTGAAAATGATGCTGATCTTAACACCCTTTAATTTTCCACAAAACAATGTGCCCCCTGTTGTCATTGCTTCCCAGAATATTACTCTTTTCCTTTTTATTCATACATAATATTTGTTCTGCATTGTTTTTATATCCAATAGTTAATTACTACTATCAAAATTTCATATTTAATTTCTATGCTCATATATTTAATTTCTTGTATCTCACTCTCCTCAGGGTTTAACATTCTTCTTGTTAAAGAAAACATGTGAGGGTTTCCTTGTATGTGACCTGTCACTTTTCTTTTGCTGCTTTCATAATTCCTTGTCTTTGACTTTTGACAATTTAATTGTAATGTATCATAGTGTAGCCCTTTTTGGACTCAACCTATTTGGGGTCTTTTGGGTCTCCTGAATCTGGATGTCCATCTATCTCCCCAGTGTTTGGGAAGTTTTCAGCCATTATTACTTTAATAAACTTTTTGTCCCTTTCTCTTTCTCTTCTCCTTTATGCTAGATAGTTAGCTAAGGACCTAGAACACGACTGGGAAATCTTAACAAATGTGATTGAATAAATGAGTAGCTCTAGTATTATGCCATAGACCTCCTTCCTCCCTATTGTTATTTCCATTAGAAATAAAATTATAAGAAGACATCTTGTCATCAATATTTCTGATGACATATATTGCATGTAGGTGATATCACTGTTAAATAAATCAAAATTGAAATTGATCATAAGATATTAGACTCTGGACCAAAGTGATCCATATGAAATTTAATTTTGAAAACTTTTTTTGGAGTAAAATATCAACAATACAGTACAATACAAAGATGTGTGAGGGTAGACTTGACAATAATTCATGTAAAAAACATGAATTATATAAGACATCTGGTTAACACAAACTAATAATATGCTTAGATTGCTGAAAAAGCAAATATGGTCTTAGGAATTAGAAATATATTACATTAGAAAGTTTACCTAAGACTCATTTGTTTCAACTGAAAGAGAAATATCTGAATTGCTGATGATGTCCAGTCTGAAATGCAAGACTGCCTCCTGAGGCAGTGAGCCATGTGCCACTGGTAGTATTCAATGCAATCCTGGAAGTTCATCTAAGGATTAAATTCATTTAGTAGGAAGGTTGAACTAGGTGATCTAAATTACAATTTTAAGTTTCTAAAATTTAAGTGGAAATTCCTTGAACTTCAGTTTATGCAGTTTATGTTATCTGTAAAATGAGAGGGTTTTCAGAGCAATTAAGGTATAGCTACATAAACTTTTGTGCAAAAATATTGAACATGTTTAGGCAAGTTTAAAATGACTAAAATCCATGGTTTATCACAACTAAAGATTTTCTAGATTATGCTGTTATTTTAATTTTTATTCTCATTTAATTAATGTACTGTTTTTTTTTTAGATTTTATTTATTTATTCATGAGAGACAGACAGAGAGAGAGAGAGAGAGAGAGAGGCAGAGGGAGAAGCAGGCTCCCAAGGAGCAGGGAGCCCTATGCGGGACTCGATCCCAGGATCCTGGGATCATGACCTGAGCCGAAGGCAGACACTTAACCATCTGAGCCACCCAGGCGCCCCTAATGTACTGTTTTTGGAACTTTATACAGAATGACATGGAATTTGTCAGAATGACTCACACAGTTCTTTTGTTTCAAAAGAGGGAAAAAAATTTTTATTTTATTTTTTTCTCCAATTTGAGAATTTGGGTTTCCTTATACCATCAGACAACTAAGAACCCCAGTTTTCCAGTCCTCAGCTAGATCTTGAAAGGAAAACTAAAACTGAAGACATCAGGCCCTTCTAAAAAGGATTTTTCAGACTGGCCCCACTAAATAGACCTGGAATTCTTTAGAACAGGAGTTCTCAAAATATGGCCCATGAGCTGCTGGGGTACTCCAGGCCCTTTCAGGAAGTCAGTGAGGTCAAAATTATTTTTGTAATAATATAAGACAATATTTGCCTTTTGTATTGTATTGATATTATGCTGACAGTACAAAAGCTGTGGCTTATAAAACTAAGTATAAATCAAGGCAATTCCACCCAACTGTATTAGTAATCATGTATTCTTAATTGCTACACACACAAATGTCAATTTTAGTTATGAGTGTCCTTTATGAAGCAGTAAAACTGTTAATCTTATTAAATCACCCTAGAGTATACTTTTTAAATATTTGGAGTGATATAATGGGAAGTATGCATAAAGCATTTGTGTGCTTTGAGTTTAAAGCTGTCCACAGATGAATGGATAAAGATGTGGTGTATATATATACAATGGAATATTACTCAGCCATAAAAAAATGAAATTTTGCCATTTGCAATGATGTGGATGGAACTAGAAGGTATTATGCTAAGTGAAATAAGTCAATCAGAGAAAGACAATTATATGATTTCACTCATATGTGGAACTTAAGAAACAAAACAGGATCATAGGGAAGGGAAGGGAAAAATAAAATAAGATGAAATCAGAGAGTGAGGCAAACCGTAAGAAACTCTTAATTCTAGGAAACAAACTGAGGGTTGCCAGAGGGGAGATGGGTGAGGGGATGGGGTAACTGGGTGATGGGCATTAAGAAGGGCATGTGATGTAATGAGCACTCGTTGTTAAATGCAACTGATGAATCCCTGAACTCTACCTCTAAAATTAATAATACACTGTATATTAATTAATTGAATTAAAATAAAATAATTTTTTTTAAAAAGAAAGAAGAAAAAAATGAAAAAAGAAGTTCCATTTTTACTTGAAAAATCTATTAGACAAAATGTGGTTATTTAGACTTGAGTATTTGCGAATGTTTTCTCAAAAATAAATGAAGTAAGCTGTCACTTAAGTTTTCAAGTGAAAATTAGAATTTTAGAAAACTTGCCTCATGTATGTGATCTTGACATTTTCCAAAAGGCTTTTATGATGAGATCAGTGGTGATATTAACAAATATTATTTTTTGATATTGTATAATAAAATGTGTCAACATCTTGAACATCTGCATAGCTCAGTGAACTGGTATCTTCCAAATGACCATAAGGTTACAAAATCACTCATGTTAAAAGATCCATTCAGAGTACAAGAAACACCAACAGAGCTTAATGTCATAGAGTATGCAAAGTTCACTGAGATTGTTTCTGATTCCTTACTGTAACTTCCCTTTCAGTAAGTACCTCTTGTTGAGTTTTGACATAGCATCAAATAAGAAAATCCACAAATATCTGAAAAGGCTATTAAAATATTCCTCTCTTTCCAACTGCATACTTTTGAAAGGGTTAATTTTCTTCATATACTTCAGTCCAAAAAATGCATAGCATTTGACTGAATGCAGAAGCTGATTAAGAATTCAGCTGTGTCCTCTAAGGCTGGACATTAAAGGGATGTGAAAAAGTGTACATGCTACTCTTCTTCATTTTTTGTTTGTTTTGGGAAATACAGTTATTTTTTCATGAAATATGCTAATTATGCCAACTAATAAATGCATTTTTAAATAAATTTATAAATATTTCCAATATTTCTGTTTTAATTTCTAATACTATAAATATTGATAGGTATAACCCACATAGACAAAAGTTTTGGATATCCTTGATAATTTTAAGTGTAAAGAAGTTAAGAATACACTGGGGCTGCAAAAGGACAATTCTACCGACCTCCTTTTTTAGAATTGACTCAATTTGCCATGACATGCCCTTTCCTTGACTTTGTTCGTGGCCTTAAAAAAAGTTGCTAAAGTTGAGGTCTTGATCAATGTAAAAGCTTCACTAAGTTTTCTGCAAATCCATGAACTTCACTGCCCTAAGTAAATCCCCTTTGGGAAATTACAGCTTGTGCGATTCAAAGTCCTCTCAGCCTTTCTTGGACGTGAAATAGTTCATTTCAGTGGTTGCATTTCGTATGGTGGGAAATGATCCCTACATCAGACCCCTGCTGTGGGAGCCATTATCAACCTGGAAATGGAAAACAAAGCCAAAAATAGGGTACAAATGTGACCTACCAAGAAAAAAATTACATGAAAACTCAAACTTGAATTATTAAGGGATAGCTGTCTTTAGAAAGACCTAAATTTAAAATGAATACATACAGATCTCCTTTAGTACATATTTTTCTCTGGGCAGGTAAATGCTTGCGTTCTGCTCAATTATTAAGTAGAGAATCTTAAACCTAATGAATAGATGTCATAGTCAATTAATGAGCTATTAAGATAGCTTCATGTTTCTAAAATTATAATGTAAGTCAGGGGGATATTACTTGATTTACAATAATTAGATTGACAGGCAACTTTCTTTGGAAATCCCTTTAATGAGCAAAATGATCTACATGTAAGAATAGAATACAAACTTTACACAATGTCTTTAGCCATTGACAATGATTTTAAAATGAGGCTGCTCAGAATGGCTTTTCTGGCCATTGAAATGATTTCTCACCTATTGGAAATTTCATTAAACTACAAATTATGGAGGAAATGTAATGCATTTTTCTTGAGAAATTACTTGAATACTCAGAAATATTATTAATGCTCATGACTGGCTAAAAGTCAAAATAATGAACCAAGTTGTGGCAAAAGTCTATGCTTATGATTAACAGTCTATCAAATTTATTTTTAATTAATTCAGGTACCACATACTTAGACTTCCTTTTAAGTTATAAGCCCTAACTTTCAATTAAGGAGCTATTATCGTACAGCTACAAAATTAATAACAATAGGTAGCACTGATTGAGTGCTTGCTATGTATGCAAGGTTCTACTCTAAGCACTTTATATTGTTTTATTTCATTCTTTCAATGAACATTATGAAGTTTATACTCTTGTTATATTCTTTTTAGACATAAAGAAACAGGTTCTTAAAGGCCCAGAAACACAAAGCAAATAAATTATAGTTATGATTTCAACTCATGTAAAAAATTTAAAATATAACTACGATAAGATCCAGCAATTTCACTTCTCAGTATATGTCTGTAAGAAATGAAATCACTATCTTGAAGTGATATCTGCATCCCCATGTTTTTTACATTATTCACAAGAGCCAAGGCATGGAAACAATTCAAGCGTCCATCAATGGATGAACGGATAAAGAAAATGTGGTATATCTTTATATTTAACAGAATATTTAGCCATGAAAAGGAAGGAAATCTTGCCTTTTGCAACAACATGGATGAACTTTGAGGGCATTATGCTTAGTATGATCTCATTTATATATGGAATATAAAAAAGCTGAACTCATAGAAACAGAGCAGATTGGTGATAACCAGGGGCTGGGGGTGAGAAATGGGGAGATGTTGGTCAAAGGTTAACAAACTTTCAATCAAAAGATGAATAATTCTAGGCATGTAATGTACAGCATGGTGACTTTAGTTAACAATACTGTAATTATATGCTTGAAAGTTGCTAAGAAAGAAAATCTTAATGTTCTCATCACACACATACACACACAAATGGTGATTATGTGTGGTGATGGAGATGTTTACTAACTCTATTGTGGTAATTGTTTTGCAATATATATGTGTACGAAATCATCACATTGTGGACCTTATACTTACACAATCATATATGTCAATTATATCTCAGTAAACCTGCAAAAAATAATGCTACTACAATCATGGGTTTACAAATATCTCTTTGAGACCCTGAGACATTTTTTTTGACATATACGGAAAAGTGGAATTGCTGGATCACATGGCAATTCTTTGCTTAATTTTTTTGAGGAACTGCATATTTTTTTCACTGTAACTGTACCATTTTACATTCCCACCAGCAATGCACAAGTGTTCCAATTTCTCCATATCCTTGCCAACACTTGTTATTTTCCGTTTTATTTTGTTTTTAGAATAGCCATCTAACAGATGTGAAGCAGTTTCATGTTGTGGTTTTGATATGTATTTCTCTAATGATTAGTGATATTGAGCATCATTTTCTGTGCTTATTGGCCATTTGTATGTCTTTTTTAGAGAGTGTCCCTTCAAGACCTTTCCCATTGTCGCATTGAGTTCTTTGGTTTTTATTGTTGTTGAGTTGTAGTTCTTTATATATTCTCTATTACTTCCCCAACTTTACATCTGTTTTCCCTTTCTGATTGCTTTCCCTATAGGTTTTGGTTTCCGGAACCAGACATTGAAACAATAGCTTTAAAAACACTGCATAGCCAGCCCCATGATTGTGTAAGGTCATCATGTTCCATATTACCCACAACACAGTGACTTTGTCGGGGTCAAACTCCTGGTAATTTATGGAGTCTGGATTCAGGTCCACTACCTCTGAATCCATGTTCTTTCAGCAGAACTACATTATCTTCTTTAAAGCAAGGAAAAATGTGAATGTCTCAGCTCATTAAAGTGTCTCAGCCTTTCCTATAACATTTGCTTCCATAAAGTATTAATAGTAAAAACCACTTTATCAATGACATGGTTTCTGAGTCAGTCACAAGGTATTTTCATTATCCTCCAGGTTACCCAGATGACCTAACTGTTGTCTAGGGCCATCCTAGCCATGTCAATCACAGCCACTGTGGAAGAAAATGAACATCTTGTCCTGGTACCATTATGAATAAATATATACATGATGTTCCAGAATGTGGTAAACCAAAAATAACAGGGTCACCCGGTCTAGTTCTGGTCCCTAAAATAAAGGAAACTTTAAGCATTTCCTCTAAATTAGTCACTCCCTAGCAAAATAACTATAACCCTGACTTTTGCACAATTGATTTCTAAGGATATGTGATATCCTTTGTGGATATAATAACTGTGTGAGAAAGTTGTTTTTCTACTGTGAATAGATTAATATAAGCTATATAACCTTGGTAATTTTGCAGCTTTTTTCCTTTAAATTTATGTTGTAGGGTTTTTTTTTTTTTGACAAGCTAATCTTCCTGAAGTCTGACTTTTGCCAACTTTTTCATAAGCAAATCTCTTTTCTAAGTGCTTTGATGTCTGTCTTCCTCTCACATGAACCTGCTTTTGTGTTTCCTAGGATGGAAATATCTCTGTTGGTAAGAGGAGTTAAAAATAGGTAGTGCTTTTCTCTTTGATTGAGTCTATATAACACAAACTTATTTTTTTTTTAAAGATTTATTTATTTATTTATTTTAGAGAGAGAGAGAGAGAAAATGTGAGCAAGAGGGACAGAGGGAGAGAGAAAGAGAACCTTAAGCAGGATCCATGCCCAGTGCAGAGCCCAATTTGGGACTTGATCCAAGGACCCTGAGATCACAACCTGAGCTGAAACTGAATCAGACACTTAACCTACTGCACCACCCAGGCGTCCCAACACAAATTTATAAGCAAACTTTTATACCAGTGTTCCTGCTAGCTTACTCATAAGAAGACCCAGCTTAGGGAATTCGTGTTCTACCTTGGATCTGGGTCAGGCATGGGGGGTGGGGGTTATAGGAAGGAAGGCTGGGACAAAGCTGAAATCTGGAATATCTGTTTTATTTCATATTCTTTCATAGTATTAGACTGTAGTCTCTAATGTCATAACTGCATGAGTTTAAATTTGAACTCTACAGCTTATTGGCTACAAAACCTTAAAAATTTTATATAAATGTTCTGTGTCTCAGTTTCTTTTTCTCCTAACTAGGGAAAATAACAGCACCAATAAAATGTCACAGAGAAAATTAAATGAAATAATGCAAACATTGAGCTTAGCATAGAACCTGTCACAAAATAAGTACTCAGTAAATTTTAGCTATAATTGTGAGGTCTTGTAGTATTTTGGAGATCATTTGAGACTTTTGGAAAAGGGTGAAACTTGGCTTAGTTCTTTAAACAGAAGTGTTGACCACATGGCTGGTGCTAGGAGTTAAAATTCAAGGGACCAAATTAAGTACATGCTTAACTCAGTTTGTTTTGTGGAGGGGGTTGGGAGGGTGTGCCATATAAAAAACACCTTTTGTGATACTGGAAAGTAAAATGCTGTGGAGAACAAGCATGGAATTCCATGATAGGTCTTAGGCAGGATCAAATTTGGGATGGAGAACAATCTGGTAACTCAGAGGAGAATGGGTTTGGAATGAAAGTTGATGAGGGTGGGGAAGAAGGAGGGTCATAGGAAATATTTGAATCAGTCTACCCTTTGCCTTAATTGGATTATGGGAGAATGGTTTATGAATTATTCAGCTGCTATTTAATCAGGGGTAATTTAGAGTGATCCTAGTTTGGAGTATCTTTGAATGGGTTGTGTAAATCCTCACATTGATTGGACATGGTAAGGAATTAATATTGAACAACTGTCTCTACCGATAGTGAAATTTTTAACATTTATTACAAACTTATGCATTATATATTTGTCTTCGCAATTTTGCAGGTGAGAAAGCCAAAGCACAGTGGAGGAAATGTATTAGTTATGGCTTTTTTGATTGCAGAATATCAAAACCCAGTTGGAGCTAGGTTAGGCAAAATGTGGAATTAATTGGCTTAAATACCGAAACCACAAAAAGGGCAGGGATAAGGCTAGGTCCCAGAGTTTTCTGAAATAAGGGAAGGTAGTGGTGCCAGGCCCCACTCTCCTACTGACTTACTCTCCCTTCATTTTTCTGCAATGAACTTCATTCTTTCACATTGGCTCTTGCATTATGACTGGGAACATAGCCCTGGCAGCTCTTTCTCTCACAGTTTTGCAACCCCACCCAAGAGACATAGGTGATAACTCTGATTAGTTTGATAGGGACCATGTGCCCATTCCTGGACCAATGAAAGTGGCAGGGGATTGGGTACTAAGTAAGATATATTGCTTCCACTACAGCCTCAAGTTTGGAGTCAAGAGAGAAAGGGTCCACTTCACTTTCCCATAATAATTTTAATTTAAAAAGGGGAGAAAGACTAGAAAAACAAAACCAATAATTGACTGCTATGGGTAAATTACCCGATCTTACAAATCTGTAATGATGGAGCTGAGAATGGAATCAGTTCTGTCCCTGCGTTTATCTCCAAAACCTTTGCTGTTTCCCTATATGCCTCCATTGATCTAGCTAATGCCCAACAATATATAACTTGTTTCAGGATAGAGGGTTGGTGGGCATAGAACATTCCATATTATGTTTTTTACCACCAAAAGTGATTTTCCCTCCTTCCAGCTTCTATAAAACTGCATCTACATCAGTCTATAATACCTATCACTTATTACTCCATGTTATTTATTCACACTGCAGTGAGCATGGATTGGTGTTGTATCCTTTTTTCTCTCATTTATTGAATAGAAAGCTCCCAGAAGAAAGGAAGGCCTGTCACACAGTACCTAGAACAGTCCCCTGCTCTTTTTAGTGTTTCATAAATATTCTGATAGTCTTCCCAAAACAGGTAGGATAGTGATTTCAAGTAGCCATCGTTTGCTTTTAGTGACATGTTTGTTGAAGTATGATGCGCACACAGAAAAGTGGACAAATCATAAGTATACAGCTTGATGTAGTCTCACAAATTGAAAAGCACCCATGTAAGCAGACTATATATAAAAAACAACAATAACAACAGCTAGTACCCCCAAAAGATCCTTTGTGCTGATTGCAATCTCTCCTTGCTCTAGGAATAATATAAGATGCTTGTTGTTTTTAACAATATCTAACAAAGGTATATCTTTTAAATACGCTATGTAATGATATAAAATCCCTACTCAATACTCTCAGAATACCCCATCATATAACCTTTTGAGGTTTTGCCTCACAAGAATCTAAAGCTGTGCTACAGGGCAGAATCTAGCAAGGACTAAAAATCTAATAAGGTGTTCAGCCAAGAATACTCTTGTTTTTTTTGTTTTTTCAATATTCTTTTTTTAAAATTTTATTTTATTGTTATGTTAATCACTATACATTACATCATTAGTTTTGATGTAGTGTTCCATGATTCATTTTTTGTGTATAACACCCAGTGCTCCATGCAGTACGTGCCCTCTTTAATACCGATCACCAGGCTAACCCATCCCCTACCCCCTCCCCTCTAGAACTCTCAGTTTGTTTCTCAGAGTCCATAGTCTCTCATGGTTCGTCTCCCCCTCCGATTTCCCCCCTTCATTTTTCCCTTCCTACTATCTTCTTTTTTTTTTTTAACATTAATGTATTATCTCTTTCAGAGGTACAAGTCTGTGATTCAACAGTCTTACACAATTCACAGCGCTCACCATAGCACATACCCTCCCCAGTGTCTATCACCCAGCCACCCCATCCCTCCCACCCCCCACCACTCCAGCAACTCTCAGTTTGTTTCCTGAGATTAATTCCTCATATCAGTGAGATCATAAGATAAATGTCTTTCCCTGATTGACTTATTTTGCTTAGCATAATACCTTCTAGTTCCATCCACGTTACTGTAAATGGCAAGATTTCATTTTTTGTTTTTTTTGATGGCTGCATAATATTGCATTGTTTGTGTGTATGTCTATATATCTATATCTATATCTATAGAAATATACCACATCTTCTTTATCCATTCATCTGTTGATGGACATCTTGGCTCTTTCCATAGTTTAGCTATTGTAAACATTGCCACTATAAACATTGGGGTGCAAGTATCCCATTGGATCACTACATTTGGATCTTTGGGATAAATACCAAGTAGTGCAATTGCTGGGTCATAGGGTAGCTCTATTTTCAACTTTTTGAGGAACCTCCATACTGTTTTCCAGAGTGGTTGCACCAGTTTGCATTCCCACCAACAGTGTAGGAGGGTTCCCCTTTCTCCACATCCCCGCCAATATCTGTCGTTTCCTGACTTGTTCATTTTAGTCATTCTACTGGTGTGAGGTGGTATTTCATTGAGGTTTTCATTTGGATTTCCCTGATGCCAAGCGATGTTGAGCAACTTTTCATGTGTCTGTTGGCCATTTGGATGTCTTTGGAAAAATGTTTGTTCATGTCTTCTGCCCATTTCTTGATTGGATTATTTGTTCTTTGGGTGTTGAGTTTGATAAGTTCTTTATAGATTTTGGATACTAGCCCTTTATCTGATATGTCATTTGCAAATATCTTCTCCCATTCTGTGGGTTGTCTTTTGATTTTGTGGACTGTTTCCTTTGCTGTGCAAAAGCTTTTTATCTTGATGAAGTCCCAATAATTCATTTTTGCCCTTGCTTCCCTTGCCTTTGGTGATGTTTCTAGGAAGAAGTTGCCGTGGCTGAGGTCAAAGAGGTTGCTGCCTGTGTTCTTCTCTAGGATTTTGATGGACTCCTGTCTCACATTTAGGTCTTTCAACCATTTGGAGTCTATTTTTGTGTGTGGTGTAAGGAATTGGTCCAGTTTCATTCTTCTGCATGTGGCTGTCCAATTTTCGTAACACCATTTGTTGAAGAGACTGTCTTTTTTCCATTGGACATTCTTTCTTGCTTTGTCAAAGATGAGTTGACCATAGAGTTGAGGGTCCATTTCTGGGCTCTCTAATCTGTTCCGTTGATCTATGTGCCTGTTTTTGTGCCAGTACCATACTGTCTTGATGATGACAGCTTTGTAATAGAGCTGGAAGTCCGGAATTGTGATGCCACCAGCTTCGATTTTCTTTTTCAATATTCCTCTGGCTATTCAGGGTCTTTTCTGGTTCCATACAAATTTTAGGATTCTTTGTTCCATTTTTTTGAAAAAAGTGGAGGATATTTTGATAGGGATTGCATTAAATGTGTAGAATGCTCTAGGTAGCATAGCCATCTTCACAATATTTGTTCTTCCAATCCATGAGCACAGAACATTTTTCCATTTCTTTGTGTCTTCCTGAATTTCTTTCATGAGTATTCTATAGTTTTCTGAGTACAGATCCTTTGCCTCTTTGGTTAAATTTATTCCTAGGTATTTTATGGTTTGGGGTGCAATTGTAAATGGGATCAACTCCTTGATTTGTCTCTCTTCTGTCTTGTTGTTGGTGTATAGGAATGCCACTGATTTCTGTGCATTGATTTTATAGCCTGCTACTTGACTAAATTCCTGTATGAGTTCTAGCAGTTTTGGGGTGGAGTCTTTTGGGTTTTCCACATAAAGTATCATATCATCTGCAAACAGTGAGAGTTTGACTTCTTCCTTGCTGATTTGGATGCCTTTGATTTCTTTTTGTTGTCTGATTGCTGTGGCTAGGACTTCTAATACTATGTTGAATAACAGTGGTGATAGTGGACATCCCTTCTGTGTTCCTGATCATAGGGGAAAAGCTCTCAGTTTTTCCTCATTGAGAATGATATTCGTTGTGGGTTTTTATGATATTGAGGTATCTACCCTCTAGCCCTACACTCTGAAGAGTTTTAATCAAGAAAGGATGCTGTACTTTGTCAAATGCTTTTTATGCATCTATTGAGAGGATCATATGGTTCTTGTTCTTTCTTTTATTAATATATTGTATCACATTGATTGATTTGCGGATGTTGAACCAACCTTGCAGCCCAGGGATAAATCCCACTTGGGTGTGGTGAATATTCCTTTTAATGTACTGTGGGATCTTATTGGCTAGTATTTTGGTGAGAATTTTTGCATCCATGTTCATCAGTGGTGTTGGTCTGTAATTCTCCTTTTTGATGGGGTCTTTGGTTTTGGGATCAAGGTAATGCTGGCCTCATAAAATGAGTTTGGAAGTTTTCCTTCCATTTCTGTTTTTTGGAACAGTTTCAGAAGAATAGGTATTAATTTTTCTTTAGATGTTTGGTAGAATTCCCCTGGGAAACCATCTAGCCCTGGCCTCTTGTATGTTGGGAGATTTTTGATGACTGCTTCAATTTCCTTAGTGGTTATAGGTCTGTACAGGTTTTCTATTTCTTCCTGATTCAGTTTTGGTAGTTGATACATCTCTAGGAATGCATCCATTTCTTCCAGATTATCTGATTGCTGGCATATAGTTGCTCAATATATGTTCTTATAATTGTATCTCTTTGGTGTTGGTTATGATCTCTCTTTCATTCATGATTTTATTTATTTGGGTCATTTTTCTTTTTCTTTTTTTTGAATATTACACTTATGTTAAAAATATACTCTATTTTAAAAGTTAAAAATCTGGAACTCACGATGTAATATATGTTGGCTAATTGAATTTAAATAAAATAAAAAATAAATGAATATACATCAACATTTCATTAAAATGTCTAATCTTCAGTCTACAGCTTTTAAGAAATTGCAATTTGTAACTTAACAGACATGTTAAATTCTGCAAAATTGTTATCAGAATGAAGCATTTCTATTCTCTAATTTTAATTTTCGTATGTTTCTTTTCTTTTTTTGATAAGTCTAGTCAGGGGTTTATCAATCTTATTAATTCTTTCAAAGATCCAGCTCCTAGTTTCGTTGATCTGTTCTACTGTTCTTTTGGTTTCTATTTCATTGATTTCTGCTCTGATCTTTACTATTTCTCTTCTCCTGCTGGGTTTAGGCTTTGTTTGCTGTTCTTTCTCCAGCTCCTTTTGGTGTAGGCTTAGGTTGTGTATTTGAGAGCTTTCTTGTTTCTTTCTTTTTTTTTCTTTTTTAAGATTTTATTCAGTCATTTGACAGAGAGAGACACAGTGAGAGAGGGAACACGAGCAGGGGGAGTGGGAGAGGGAGAAGCAGGCTTCCTGTGGAGAAGGGAGCCCAATGCAGGGCTTGATCCCAGGCCCCTGGGATCATGACCTGAGCTGAAGGCAGACACTTGACTGAGCCACCCAGGTGCCCCCCTTTTGTTTCTTGAGAAAGGCTTGTATTGCTATATACTTTCCTCTTAGGGCTGCCTTTGCTGTATCCCAAAGATTTTGAACTCTTGTGTTTTCATTTTCATTTGTTTCCATGAATTTTTTAAATTCTTCTTTAATTTCCTGGTTTACGCATTCAATCTTTAGTAGGATGCTCTTTAGCCTCCATGTATTTGAGTTCTTTCCAACTTTCCTCTTGTGATTGAGTTCTAGTTTCAAAATATTGTGGTCCAAAAATATGCAGGGAATGATCCCAATCTTTTGGTACCGGTTGAGACCTGATTTGTGACCTAGGATGTGATCTATTCTGGGGAATGTTCCATGGGCACTAGAGAAGAATGTGTATTCCGTTGCTTTGGGATGGAATGTTCTGAATATATCTATGAAGTCCATTTGGTACAGTTGTCATTTAAAGTCTTTATTTCCTTGTTGATCTTTTGCTTAAATGATCTGTCCATTTCAGTGAGGGGATATTAAAATCCCCTACTATTATTGTATTGTTGTTGATGTGTTTCTTTGATTTTGTTATTAATTGGCTTATGTAATTGGCAGCTCCCATGTTAGGGGCATAGATATTTACAATTGTTAGATCTTCCTGTTGGACAGACCCTTTAAGTAGGCTATAGCGCCCTTTCTCATCTCTTATTATAGTCTTTGGTTTAAAATCTAATTTGTCTGATATAAGGATTGCCACTCCAGCTTTCTTTTGATGTCTGTTAGCATGGTAAATGGTTTTCCACCCCCTCACTTTCAATCTGGAGGTGTCTTTGGGTCTAAAATGAGTCTCTTACAGAAAGCATATCGATGGATCTTGTTTTTTTATCCAATCTGATACCTTGTGTCTTTTGATTGGGGCATTTAGCCCATTTACATGATAGTGCCATTGTATTGCCTGTAAGGTGACTGTTACTGTATGTTGTCTCTGTTCCTTTCTGGTCTACGTTACTTTTAGGCTCTCTCTTTGCTTAGAGGACCCCTTTCACTATTTCTTGTAGGGCTGGTTTTGTGTTCACAAATTCTTTAAGTTTTTGTTTGTCCTGGATGGTTTTTATCTCTCCTATTTTCGATGACAGCCTAGCTGGATATAGTATTCTTGGCTGCATATTTTTCTCATTTAGTGATCTGAATATATCATGCCAGTCCTTTCTGGCCTTTCAGGTCTCTGTGGATAGGTCTGTTGCCAATCTAATGTTTCTACCATTGTAGGTTACAGATCTCTTGTCCCAAGCTGCTTTCAGGATTTTCTCTTTGTCTCTGAGACTTGTAAGTTTTACTATTAGATGTCGGTATGTTGACCTATTTTTATCGATTTTGAGGGGGGTTCTCTGTGCCTCCTGGATTTGGATGCCTGTTTCCTTCCCCACATTAGGGAAGTTCTCTGCTATACTTTGCTCCAATATACCTTCTGCCCCCCTCTCTCTTTCTTCCTCTGGGATCCCAATTATTGTAATATTGTTTCGTTTATGGTATCACTTTTCTCTCGAATTCTGCCCTCTTGATCCAGTAATTATTTCTCTCTCTTTTTCTCAGCTTCTTTACTCTCCATCATTTGGTCTTCTATATCACTAATTCTCTCTTCTGCCTCATTTATCCTTGCAGTTAAAGCCTCCATTTTTTATTGCACCTCATTAATAGCCTTTTTCATTTCGACTTGGTTAGATTTTAGTTCTTTTATTTCTCCAGAAAGGGTTTCTCTAGTATTCTCCTTGTTTTTTTCAAGCCCATCTAGTCTTTATAATCATCATTCTGAACTCTAGTTCTGACATCTTACTAATGTCCATATTGATTAGGTCCCTGGCAGTTGGTACTGCCTCTTGTTCTTTTTTTTGAGGTGAGTTTTTGTCTTGTCATTTTGTCCAGAAGAGAATAGATGAATGAAAGAACAAAATGCTAACAGGGTAAAAACTACCCCAGAAAAATATACACTAAACAAATCAGAAGAGACCTCACATCTCCGCAGACAGGGCCAGAACAACTCTGCCAGGCACCCATGTCCCACCTGCCGCCCTGCCAAGAATACTCTTGTGAAAGGATGCTAACGTGGTACAAATTATATAGCTCCTGGAATGGGCTTGTACACTGAAAACCAAATAGGTTTTCTGACCCCTTACTGAGATATGCGGTGGCCCAACAGAAAGCAAGGCATGGCTCCTATGTTTTATCTAATTGGATGAGGGTTTTCTCATTTTTTGAGGGAGGAGTTTCTTCCTGTGATATTTAATTTTATTTCTTTTAGCAAATACTTTTTTTCCCCTATAATTTCCTTTTTAAATTTTGTAGTATAGGAAAAGACTGCTTAGAGAATCTCCAGTGTTTTTTGTACAAATATAGCATTTGGATCTATCTCCAGCTTTTATTTCTTCAGCAAGTCACCCTGGCAGCACACTTTCTCACACAGGTCCACTTGGAAATTTTGATTCATGTTTTTATGTTATATATGTTTCTCTTGTTATTAAGGTTGGAATTAGTGAATTCTGCTTAATCCATAATTCTAATGCAAATGAAAGGCTAAATATATTCCGATTTCTTTTCCACATTTTATTTTGCCTTTAGATTAGTCTGACTTTCTTTTTTTTAAAGATTTTTTTATTTATTTGACAGAGAGAGAGATAGCAGATAACGAGAGCAGGAACACAAGGGGGGGGGGAGTGGGAGAGGGAAAAGCAGGCTTCCTGCCAAGGAGGGAGCCTGATGCGGGGCTGGATACCAGGACCCTGGGATCATGACCCCAGCTAAAGTCAGACGCTTAACGACAAAGCCACCCAGGTGCCCCAAGATTAGTCTGACTTTCAGGTTCTTACTTAATGTTTGCCTGTTACATGACTTTAAATTTTTTTCTGGACTGTTCGATTTTTAAAAAAATTAGTTTTATATTTGTTTAGCTCGTGCATTTCACCTCATGTAAATTCACTAGTGAGGCCTCCAAATAATGGGAACTATGAACCTTAGAAAATGTAATTCAGATTCTAAAGACTAAAGATTTAGTGCTATACATTGTGTCCCATTCTTAGTTCAAGAACATGGAAACCTAAAGACACTAGGCATGTTTTGTTGGGTTATTGGAGGAGAGCTTCCTTCCTGTGCAGTGGGTTTTATGCTGTGTTTTTATAAAACATCTTGAATGGAATCCTTTAATTTTTGTATCATATAATCCCCAGATATGTTCCTAATTTTCTTAATGAAACTTTCACCTTAACCATTTCTTATTTTCCATTGATACCTCAGTTGTTACTGAGATTTAAAATGCCAAAGGGTCAGAAGACAAAGCAGAATGGGAGTCAATAGCATAGTGTTAATATGTTATGGTGCCACACAGACCTGGGGTCAAGTGTAGGCTCTGCCCTTACTAATTCTGTGGTCTTGGACAGTTTCTGTATCTGTTTAATGGTGATAATAGTAGTGCTTACGAGGACCTTTTTTTAAAAAAAGGTTTTATTTATTTATTTGAGAAAGAGAGACAGAGAGAGAGAGACGTACAAGTGGAGGGGGGAGGGGCAAAGGGAGAAGCAGACTCCCTGCTGAGCAGGGACCTCTGAGTTGGGGCTCCATCCCAGGACCCTGAGATCATGACCTGAGCCAAAGGCAGTGGCTTAACTGACTGAACCATCCAGGTCCCCCAGTATGGTGTCTTGCATCTCTGAATCTAAATTCAAGGGGCTGAGGCATACTTGTGTCAATTTAAGCTCCCCAAGTCTGCATTGATATTTCCAATCCCAATTCAACTATCCATTTTGTCTTCCTCCCTGAGGGCAGCCATGATCATCTTCTTTTTCTTAGACCTAATTAACTTTGCCAGAAATGGAATCGAGGTGGCTTCTTGGGTCTGTGATAATTAGTGGGTCTTGGTTACAAACAGTGATGTGCTAGTAAATGTTTAATAGTTGACTCTTTGGGGAAAAATATGACTTGTAGCATTTGCTAGTTTTGTTGGGGTAAATATTCCCACCATTGTCAATTTTAAGCATCAACTTCACTGCATTGATTGTGGAGATGGGAAGAAGTGTGCACCATAGACTCTACTGAGCCACATGTAGCCAGCTATTGTACACCCCTGGTTATGTATAAATCACTTGGACCTCGACTTGCTCCATGCTTCTCTAGTTCTATAAGCCATGTTCCATGGTCCTGAGGAAGAGTTCATTATAGAGTTTAGATATAGGAACAAAAGACAAGACATTTCTCCTTGGCTCTTGACCTGACTATTATTTGCTATCTTGTGAGGTACATTTTCTAGAGTGGAGATACAACTGGCTAATGAACTGGAAATCCTAGTCAATAGACTTGAGTCTGTAGTTAACCTCTAAATTTAAACTCAGGATATTCTTATCTAGTCTGTAGCATTTTTCAGCCTTTGAGGTGTTACAGTCATGACAACAATATTGGTTAACGACTGCTGCATGACAACTTACCCCAAAATTTAGCAGCTTAAAACAGCATTTACTATCTTACAGTTTCTGTGGGCTGGGACAGAAGTGTAACTCAGCTGGGTGCCTCTGGTTCAGGACCTGTCTTTAAGCTGCAGTCTGGTGTAAGCCAAGGCTGCAGTCATCTCTGGCTGACCTGGGAGAGAATCTGCTTCCAGGGTTTCTCACATGGCTGTTTGCAGGCCTCTGGTCTTCCCTGGATGTTGACTGCAGATCTCAATTCCTTACCACGTGGGTCTCACCAGACAGTGGTTCACAACATGGTAGCAGGCTTCCTTCAGAACAAGTTAACAAAAGAGTGAGAGAGGCTTCCTAAGATGGAGGCCATAATCTTTTTTAATCCACCCTGGACAATGACATCAGATTGCATTTGCCATAGTCTATCGACTGCTGAGTCACTAGATTCAGCCAGCACTCGAGGAGAAAATTACATAAGAGCGCAAAGGAAGCAGGGATCATGGGGCTGTTCTTGGTCCTAAACATCTCTTGACTGTGCCTTAAATGTTTTTTTCAGTTTCTGATAGCAGACAAGACCAACAATTCATAAATCTTTTTAATTGCAAGATCTAGAGTAAAAGTAAGGCCTAAAATATCAGCTTTTAGTGTACTAGGAAGGGCAAAAGCCTGGATCTGTCCCAGGATATCTACACTTTCTCTCCATTCTCCCAGAGGAAAGAAGGCTAATTTCTTAAGAAACTGAGATATTATTAAGTCTAGGTTAAAAAACAATTTCCAGGAGGTAATTTCATGAGCAACTTTTTAGATTTCCATAAATTTAGAATATTCATATAATGCTGGCTATATTCAGTTTTCTGCATAGAATATGCTATTTAAAATGGTATTCTTCTGGATCACCAACTGATTCATATTGCATTCACAGAATAACTCTCCATTGCTAGAGGCTTTAAAAAATAGTGGCAATCATTATTGTCAGTGTTCAAGGGGTAGCACAAGGATTTTCATCCAATACAGAAAGCTTTCTCTAAATATCCTCTTTAGATCTTTGTTCTTAAAGCAGGCAACTGATAGAAACTTTTAGCATTCACAGAGTCCCATCACCACCTCCCTGTATCCCATTGACTTTCTCCTCCCCAATTGCATGCCATATGCAATATACCATCCCAGAACAGCTGTGTGTGACCCTTGAGAAGGTGCTCTGGTCTCAAGAGGAAAACTTTTGAGGGGCCAGTCTTAGGTATAAAGAAAATGCTCTGGGAATGCAATATTTATTCTAAAAATCAGCCTTAAATTATTCAGTTTAGAAGGTCTGAGTTTTTCTCCAACTTCCTATTTCTTTTTTTAAAATTTTTTATTGTTATGTTAATCACCATATATTACATCATTTGTTTTTAATGTAGTGTTCCATGATTCATTGTTTGTTCATAATACCCAGTGCTCCATGCATTATGTGCCCTCTTTAATACCCATCACCAGGCTAACCCATCCCCCTACTCTCCTCCCCTCTAGAACCCTCAGTTTGTTTTTCAGAGTCCATCATCTCTCATGGTTCGTCTCCCCCTCTGACTTACTCTCCTTCATTCTTCCTCTCCTGCTATCTTCTTCTTTTTCTTTTTTCTTAAAATATGTTGCGTTATTTGTTTCAGAAGTACAGATCTGTGATTCAACAGTCTTGCACAATTCACAGCGCTCCCCATAGCACATACCCTCCCCAACGTCTATCACCCAGCCACCCCATCCCTCCCACCCCCAACCACTGCAGTAACATTCAGTTTGTTCCTGAGATTAAGAATTCCTCATATCAGTGAGGACATATGATACATGTCTTTCTCTGATTGACTTATTTCACTAAGCATAACACCCTCCAGTTCCATCCACGTCGTTGCAAATGGCAAGATCTCATTCATTTTGATGGCTGCATAATATTCCATTGTGTATATATACCACTTCTTCTTTATCCATTCATCTGTCGATGGACATCTTGGGTCTTTCCACAGTTTGGCTATTGTGGACATTGCTGCTATAAATATTGGGGTGCACGTACCCCTTCGGGTCCCTACATTTGTATCTTTGGGATAAATACCCAGGAGTGCAATTGCTGGATCGAATGGTAGCTCTAATTTCAACTGTTTGAGGAACCTCCATACTGTTTTCCAGAGGGGTTGCACCAGCTTGCATTCCCACCAACAGTGTAGGAGGGTTCCCCTTTCTCCGCATCCCCGCCAACATCTGTTGTTCCCTGATTTGTTAATTTTAGCCATTCTGACGGGTGTGAGGTGGTATCTCATTAAGGTTTTGATTTGGATTTCCCTGATGCCAAGCGATGTGGAGCACTTTTTCATGTGCCTGTTGGCCATTTGGATGTCTTCTTTGGAAAAATGTCTGTTCATGTCTTCTGCCCATTTCTTGATTGGATTATTTGTTCTTTGCGTGTTGAGTTTGATAAGTTCTTTATAGATTTTGGATACTAGCCCTTTATCTGATATGTCATTTGCAAATATTTTCTCCCATTCTGTCGGTTGTCTTTTGGTTTTGTGGACTGTTTCTTTTGCGGTGCAAAGGCTTTTTATCTTGATGAAATCCCAATAGTTCATTTTTGCCCTGGCTTCCCATGCCTTTGGCGATGTTTCTAGGAAGAAGTTGCTGCGGCTGAGGTGGAAGAGGTTGCTACCTGTGTTCTCCTTTAGGATTTTGATGGACTCCTGTCTCACGTTTAGGTCTTTCAACCATTTGGAGTCTATTTTTGTGTGTGGTGTAAGGAAATGGTCCAGTTTCATTCTTCTGCATGTGGCTGTCCAATTTTCCCAACACCATTTGTTGAAGAGACTGTCTTTTTGCCATTGGACATTCTCTCCTGCTTTGTCAAAGATAAGTTGACCATAGAGTTGAGGGTCCATTTCTGGGCTCTCGATTCTGTTCCATTGATCTATGTGTCTGTTTTTGTGCCAGTACCATACTGTCTTGATGATGACAGCTTTGTAATAGAGCTGGAAGTCCGGAATTGTGATGCCGCCAGCTTTGCTTTTCTTTTTCAAGATTCCTCTGGCTATTCGGGGTCTCTTCTGGTTCCATACAAATTTTAGGATTATTTGTTCCATTTCTTTGAAAAAAGTGGATGGTATTTTGATGGGGATTGCATTGAATGTGTCGATTGCTCTAGGTAGCATTGACATCTTCACAATGCTGGTTCTCCCAATCCATGAGCATGGAACATTTTTCCATTTCTTTGTGTCTTCTTCAATTTCTTTCATGAGTATTTTATAGTTTTCTGAGTACAGATCCTTTGCCTCTTTGGTTAAATTTATTCCTAGGTATCTTATGGTTTTGGGTGCAATTGTAAATGGTATCGACTCCTTGATTTGTCTCTCTTCTGTCTTACTGTTGGTGTATAGGAATGCCACTGATTTCTGTGCATTGATTTTATAGCCTGCTACTTGACTGAATTCCTGTGTGAGTTCTAGCAGTTTTGGGGTGGAGTCTTTTGGGTTTTCCCCATACAGTATCATATCATCTGCAAAGAGTGAGACTTTGGCTTCCTCTTTGCCGATTTGGATGCCTTTGATTTCTTTATGTTGTCTGATTGCTGTGGCTAGGACTTCTAATACTATGTTGAATAGCAGTGGTGAGAGTGAACATCCCTGCCGCGTTCCTGACCTTAGGGGGAAAGCTCTCAGCTTTTCCCCATTGAGAATGATATTCGCTGTAGGTTTTTCGTAGATGGCTTTTATGATATTGAGGTATGTACCCTCTATCCCTATACTCTGAAGAGTTTTGATCAAGAAAGGATGCTGTACTTCGTCAAATGCTTTTTCTGCACCTATTGAGAGGATCATATGATTCTTGTTCTTTCTTTTGTTAATGTATTGTATCACGTTGATTGATTTGTGGATGTTGAACCAGCCTTGCAGCCCAGGGATAAATCCTACTTGGTCGTGGTGAATAATCCTTTTAATGTACTGTTGGATCCTATTGGCTAGTATTTTGGTGAGAATTTTTGCATCCATGTTCATCAGTGGTGTTGGTCTGTAATTCTCCTTTTTGATGGGGTCTTTGTCTGGTTTTGGGATCAAGGTAATGCTGGCCTCATAAAATGAGTTTCAAGTTTTCCTTCCATTTCTATTTTTTGGAACAGTTTCAGGAGAATAGGTATTAATTCTTTAAATGTCCGATAGAATTCCCCTGGGAAGCCATCTGGCCCTGGGCTTTTGTTTGTTGGGAGATTTTTGATGACTGCTTCAATTTCCTTAGTGGTTATAGGTCTGTTCAGGTTTTCTATTTCTTCCTGGTTCAATTTTGGTAGTTGATACATCTCTAGGAATGCACCCATTTCTTCCAAGTTATCTAATTTGCTGGCATAGAGTTGCTCATAATATGTTCTTATAATTGTTTGTGTTTCTTTGGTGTTGGTTGTGATCTCTCCTCTTTCATTCATGATTTTGTTGATTTAGGTCATTTCTCTTTTCTTTTTGATCAGTCTGGCCAGGGGTTTATCAATCTTGTTAATTCTTTCAAAGAACCAGCTCCTAGTTTCGTTGATCTGTTCTACTGTTCTTTTGGTTTCTAGTTCATTGATTTCTGCTCTGATCTTTATGATTTCTCTTCTCCTGCTGGGTTTAGGCTTTATTTGCTGTTCTTTCTCCAGCTCCTTTAGGTGTAGGGTTAGGTTGTGTATTTGAGACCTTTCTTGTTTCTTGAGAAAGGCTTGTATTGCTATATACTTTCCTCTCAGGACTGCCTTTGCTGTATCCCAAAGATTTTGAACAGTTGTGTTTTCATTTTCATTGGTTTCCATGAATTTTTTTAATTCTTCTTTAATTTCTTGGTTGACCCATTCATTCTTTAGTAGGATGCTCTTTAGCCTCCATGTATTTGAGTTCTTTCCGACTTTCCTTTTGTGGTTGAGTTCTAGTTTCAAAGCATTGTGGTCTGAAAATATGCAGGGAATGATCCCAATCTTTTGGTACCGATTGAGACCTGATTTGTGACCTAGGATGTGATCAATTCTGGAGAATGTTCCATGGGCACTAGAGAAGAATGTGTATTCCGTTGCTTTGGGATGGAATGTTCTGAATATGTCTGTGAAGTCCATTTGGTCCAGTGTGTCATTTAAAGTCTTTATTTCCTTGTTGATCTTTTGCTTAGATGATCTGTCCGTTTCAGTCAGGGGGGTGTTAAAGTCCCCCACTATTATTGTATTGTTGTCAATGTGTTTCTTCGCTTTTGTTATTAATTGCCTTATATTATTGGCTGCTCCCATGTTCGGGGCATAGATATTTACAATTGTTAGATCTTCTTGTTGGATAGACTCTTTAAGTAAGATATAGTGTCCTTCCTCATCTCTTATTACAGTCTTTGTTTTAAAATCTAGTTTGTCTGATATAAGGATTGCCACCCCAGCTTTCTTTTGGTGTCCATTAGCATGGTAAATGGTTTTCCACCTCCTCACTTTCAATCTGGGGGTGTCTTTGGGTCTAAAATGAGTCTCTAGCAGACAGCATATCGATGGGTCTTGTTTTTTAATCCAATCTGATAACCTGTGTCTTTTGATTGGGGCATTTAGCCCATTTACATTCAGGGTAACTATTGAAAGGCATGAATTTAGTGCCATTGTATTGCCTGTAAGGTGACTGTTACTGTATGTTGTCTGTGTTCCTTTCTGATCTTTGCTGCTTTTAGGCTCTCTCTTTGCTTAGAGGACCCCTTTCAATATTTCTTGGAGGGCTAGTTTCGTGTTTGCAAATTCTTTTAGTTTTTGTTTGTTCTGGAAGCTTTTTATCTCTCCTTCTATTTTCAATGACAGCCTAGCTGGATATAGTATTCTTGGCTGCATATTTTTCTCATTTAGTGCTCTGAAGATATCTTGCCAGTCCTTTCTGGCCTGCCAGGTCTCTTGGATAGGTCTGTTGCCAATCTAATATTTTTACCATTGTAGGTTACATATCTCTTCTCCCGAGCTGCTTTCAGAATTTTCTCTTTGTCTCTGAGACTCGTAAGTTTTACTATTAGATGTCGGGGTGTTGACCTATTATTATTGATTCTGAGAGGGGTTCTCTGTGCCTCCTGGATTTGGATGCCTGTTTCCTTCCCCACAT
>NW_027397063.1:124996344-125256274 GCF_003265705.2 Callorhinus ursinus | reverse complement strand
TTCTGCCTCATTTATCCTAGCAGTTAGTGCCCCCATTTTTGATTGCAGCTCATCAATAGCCTTTTTGATTTTGACTTGGTTAGATTTTAGTTCTTTTCTTTCTCCAGAAAGGGTTTCTCTAATAACTTCCACACTTTTTTCAAGCCCAGCTAGTATCTTTAAAGTCATGATTCTGAACTCTAGGTCCGACATCGTACTAATGTCCGTATTGAGTAGGTCCCTGGCTGACGGTACTACCTCTTGTTCTTTTTGCTGAGGTGATTTTTTTCCTCTTGTCATTTTGTCCAGAGGAGAATACATGAATGAGAGAACAAATTCTAACAGGTTAACAACGTCCCCAGCAAATATATTGTATACAAATCAGAAAAGACCTGAAACCAGGGGAAAAGAAAGGGAAAGAAAGAAAAAAGAAAGAGAAAAAAAAAGACAAAAAAAGACAAAAACAAAAACAGAACAATACAAAAAAAGCAGAATATGATCAAATATGATCAGGCTAGTGCATAGATCAGTGCCACACAGTAGATTTTGGGCGTATTTTGGTCTGTTAGAAAAAAGTGCTTCCTAAAATGTTAAAGGAAGAAAGACATATATGTACAAAATAAGGGTTGATACAATGAAGGGATGGAAGATGACTGTAAAGATGAAAATTATAAAAGATTTTATAAAAGGAATTGATAAGATAAGTTGTTTCAAAAAAGAAAGAAGAAGATTTAAAAAAAAGAAAAGAAAAAAGGGAGAGAATGTGATCAGGCAGGAGACTAGAACAAAGCCATACTCTAGTGATTTAGGGTATATTTTGATCTGTTAGAAGAAACTGTATCTCAAAATTTTAAAGAGAGAGCAACTTACATATATATGCCAAAAATAAGGGTAACTACTATGAAGGGATAAAATATGACTAAAAATGAAAAATAAAAAATGTTTTTTTTTAAAAGGGATTGATAAGATGTTGGTTAAAAAAGGGAAAAAGAAAAATTAAAAAAACAGTTAAAAAATTAACTTTGATGAACTAATGAATCACGGTAAAAAAAAAGCCATGAATTCTATGTGCAGTATTCCCCTAGCGCTGGTGTTCTCCCGTTCTTCTTTATAAGATTTTATTTATTTGACAGAGAGAGAGACAGAGAGAGCAGGAACACAAGCAGGGGGAGCAGGAGAGGGAGAAGCAGGCTTCCCAAGGAGCGGGGAGCCCGATGCAGGGCTCGATCCCAGGACCCTGGGATCATGACCTGAGCTGAAGGCAGACTCTTAATGACTGAGCCACCCAGGCGCCCCTCTCCCGTTCTTCTTGATCGGTATAATTGGTCTTGGCTTGCTGGCTGTTCGTCCTGATCTTCTGGGGGAGGGACCTGTTGCCGCGGTTTCCAAATGTCTTTGCCGGAGGCGGAATTGCCCCGCGCTTGTCGGTCTGGGCTAAGCAAACTGCTCGGGTTTGCTCTCAGGAGCTTTTGTTCCCTGCAAGCTCTCGGTACAGCTTTGGAGGACGAGGGTGAAAATGGTGGCCCCCCAATCTCCACCCGGAGGAGCTGAGAACTCGGGGTCCCGCTCCTCAGTGCGCCCCCAGAGAAAAGCAGTCACTCCCGTCTCCCTGGTCTCCGGCCGCACTCCGTGCTCACCCGGCCTGTGACCGAGCGTTGCTATCTCTGGCACCCGACCCTGTGTGGAGTCTCCAAACCCAGCAGATCCCTGCGGTGCGCTCCTGCGCCACTCCTCCCGGGGGAGGAAGGGGAGTCTCCCCGGCTCTGTCGCTTGTTGGGTCCCTGCTGGAGGAGCAGTGGCCCGACTGGGCCGCTGATCACAGTTTATGGCCACCCCGAGCTGAGAGCCCGCACCTCGGCTCCGTCTCTGCAGCCGGCGTCCCCGCTCCGATCCCTGGGAGCTCTGGCGCACTCAGGCACCCCCGGTCTTTCTGTGACCCCAAGGGTCCTGAGACCACACTGTCCCGGGAGGATTCCACCCCCTGCTTAGCCACTGCAGCGACGACCCTCAGCCGAGCCAACTTTTAAAAGGTCCAATTTTGGGCTCCGCGGCTCTAGCACTTGCCAGAAGCGGCCGACGGAGGCCCCTCCCCCGCCATCTATCCTCCCGAGTATCGCCTCGGATTCACTTCTCCGCACGTCCTACCTTCCAGAAAGTGGTCGCTTCTCTGTTCAGAGAGTTGTTGCTACTCTCCTCTTCGATCTCCTGTTGAGTTCGTAGGTGTTCAGAATGGTTTGATCCCTATTCAGCTGAATTCCTGAGACCAGATGAAATCTAGGTCTCCTATTCCTCTGCCATCTTGCTCCGCCCCCGTTTTGTTTTTCTTTCTTACAGTCCATCTGCCTATTTTATTTTCCACAGCTTCATAGAGCCATGCCTTAAAATGGACAGATATGGACAAACTTAGCAATAAATGTGGTGACAAGTGTTTGTGAGACATCCTGTCTTTCCTGTTTCTATTATGGAGACAGAGTAGTCACATCAAAGAAAAACTCCTACCTCTGTTGCAGTTAGGATTTAATCCTTACAACTAACCAAGCAGACAGCAGTTCCACTGACAGAACAAGATAAATTGGAAGGAATGTGAGAGTTTGGAAGTATAAGCAAGTAATTATTTGACTCAATCAGAGGCAGGGCCAACCTTAATGGGGTATTGCTTGCTAAATTAAACTGCAGGAAATCAAACATGTAAATCTTACTTGAGATGTAACCAACTTTCCAAGCCACAGAAGTTCAGGCTGAGTTAGTGTTCCTTGTTGTCTCTTGCCATAGAACTCTTAGAAGAGCCTCTGGACAGATGGTATTAATACAGAACCAACAGTCAATCATCTCGTTGATTGTTTTTCATACCACAAGTGATTTGATGTTGATTTAGAACATCAACAGTCAAACAATTCACACAGATGCTATACCTCAGTGGTTGAGAGAATATCTGAGCTAATCCTAGCCCACCTTCTAACTTATGTTCTAACCTCAAGAAAGGTATTGAATGCATTAAGCTCTCTTTGAGAGGAGGAAAGTAGAACTGAACATTTTAGCTGCTATGGCAACAGGTACCATTTACATCTTATGGTTTTGTTCTTGGAAAAAATCTACTCAGCAGCAGAAATGGGGACAGGATAGGAAGGGGAAATGGAACATGTGGTTCCAAGACCTTCTGGCCCAACCTCTGTGTAGAGGATTTAATAGCAATAAATCCAGAATTCCCAGTGCAGGGAATTTCCATTCCCACCACTAATTATATCTGCATACTGAGCTACAGCTGAGGAAATCTGAGGTATTCTAAACCACAGTGTCCTTATTCAATTTTGCCCTGATGGATAAAACATAGAAATTTATATTAAATATAAACACCAGGTATCTTACTATGTTCTCACTAGCAACATATTTGAACTGTAAGAGACAATCCCATTTTTTTAACAATCTATCAATTTTAAAAACATAGGCTTTGAGAAATGTGCTATAATTCTTTGGCAATTATGTAGCAATATAACTAGTTACATAAGAATTGTTATTTTCCCCCTTATTTCCAAAGATTGTGTTTAAAAAAAAATCAACATTCTTTTATGTTTCCTTTCTCCTTTTACTTTTAATCTTTTTCCCTCCTTCACTTCTTTCCTCTGTACTCAAGTATGGTTGAATTTTAGGTCCAAAACTTCTTTCAGGTTTTGGGATAACTCTTTGATCTAATTTCATGTTCTTTAGGTAAGAAACTTTGAAGTCTTGGATGTTGATAGTTGTTTAATCACCTGCTGATTTAGAAGCCGGAGAATTTGAGGAAGCTAGAGATTGGTATGCATGTACCTAGCAGAGCAGCTACTGGCATGAATTTCAGGTTGGACCCACTATCCTATGAAATGAAAAGCATGACAGATATAGGGAATAAAACTTAGACATTGGGTTGATGTCAATAAGATTGCTTATGGACGGTTTCTGTGATACAAAAAAATCTGATCCCAACTTTTTATTCATTTATGCATTCATTCCTTCATTCATTCTCTCATTTAAACACACATTTATTAACTTCTATGTTGTTTGCAAATATAATGATGAGCTAAGTAGACAAGGTGCTTGCTCCCAAAGAGTTGATGGTTTGATTAGGAAAGAGACATTAACCAAATAAGTAGCATATATTTTTAAATTTAACTCTTGTGAAAGAAGATCTCATAGTGCTCTAAGAGTAGAAACATAAAAAGGCGACACTGAGCTGGCACCTGAAGGGTGAATTGCCATATGTGTCTTATTGAAATTTCCACTTTCATATTAAAATTTTTATAGAAACTAGTCCAGTCTCTGCACACAGGTTGTAAAAAAATGATTCAATGAGGAAGAGAATAAAGAAAGATGACAGTACCTGACTCTTCACATATAAACTTTATTAAGCAGGAATTCCATCAGTTCTTGGATCTCTTAAGAAAGGACTCAAAGCTTGAAACCTTGCACTGAATATAAGAAAGCAATTTGTATCATCTGGGTAAGAAATCATTAAATAGGGATCTGGAGATCTTGAAGATAAAGGATGAAAGTTTATCCTATGCTGGGCCATAAGTCATCAACAGATTTCTTACTAGGCTCCTCTTTGGTTCTTAAGTGAGCCCAGCACCTGTTATGTATCACAGTCTAAAGGTATGAGTGAAGTGGAGACGTCCAAACATTAATGCTTAGAACAGAGTTTCATACAAAAAACTGGAGGCCTTTTTCTCTACTACAGACAAAAGGCAGGAACTAATCAGAAAAATGAGAAAACTCTATCAAAGACAAATAGTTTTTTGGAAATCAACATAGGATGATTATCACATGGCTTGATGTGGAAGGGCTGAGATCAGACCAGGTCTGTAAAGTGTCTTTCTGATGTCATACAATGTGAAATCTCAGCAGAGAGAAATGGACTCAGAAGTGCACAGACACCAAGAAACAATGTTTGTCACATTATCTGATTCATGATCTCACACTGACCATCTTTGGACTTACTTTGGGGATTTTGTCAGGGTTACAACACTTCCTAAAAGCAGATGAACTCATGGGATTGTTTGCTGATTTACCTAGGAGCCAACATTCACATTACTTGGGTTCTAATAGCATCATCACCAAAGTCCCCTTACCCCAACACTTTGAAATGTTGTGTGGTATCCAACACACTATGTAGTATTATTGTGTGGTGATGTTGAAAGAAACTTTAGCACTTACCCAGAAACAACGTAACAGAAAGAATCAGCCCCTGAAGGATGCATATGTTTTAAACATTGCAATAGTGTACTCAATTGATATTGGGTTTTGCCAAGGTAGAGAAAGAACTGGTTAGCCAAGAAAAATAGTTTATTCCCTTCTATTTATATAGGAAAGGCTATGGAGGAGATAATAGAAAAGGGTGACAGGTAAGACAGAATTAGGAGGTGCTGAGTACCTACAACATGGCAGACACTGTGTTGATGTTTTTTATCTAGCATCTCGCTTAATTATTAAAACATACATGATTAGTCCTCCCCCCCCATCTCCTGAAACTGTTAGGAAACTGAGGACCAGATATATTATGCAACTTTCTCAGAAGACCCACATTTAGTAAATGGTAGAACTAGAATTGGAACCCAGGAATGTCAAACTTCAAGATCCATGCCTTTTCTAAGGCATTCAAGGAGACGAGAGAGAATATTTGGTAAAGATACTGAGATTCTGGGTTCCAAGACTCTAAGACTCTGGGGAAGAGATCAGAATGAACGTTGGAAAGCACAAAGCTGGAGGAGGGACCATATGACCCAGGAAGACACAAAGTTGGTATTAAGTACAGGATGTTAGTGTAGAAATAGATAGAACAGGGAGGTACGAGCACTATTCGTTTTGCAAATCTTGAAATTCACATTATATTTCCACAAACAGTCCAGAAGGAATGGTATTGAGAAGATGAATGATCCAGGAGATGAGCCCTAGAGACTGGATTCTATTCTTGGCTCTTCCACTTATATGTCCTGTGACCTCTCTCTCTTCCTTATACATAAATGGGAGTTAATAATACTATAGTTATTGGGATAAGTTTGAGATAGAAGTTAGTAACAATCAGCATCAGATGGACAGTAGAACCATCTGCATGACACTCGAAAACCATGCAAGCCAATCAGTGTGGTCAAAGGGTTGTGAATTCAGAGAAGTAGCTACAGAAAGCAGAAACCTAATCAACTGTATTATAACTGGATGGTCTGAAAAAGAGCTGTGTAGAAGAAAGGGCAAAAATTACAAGTGCTCTCCTGTCCTGTCCAAAGGAGAGAACACTGTTTTTTAATATTTAGACTAAGAGCTGTTCAACTCTGGGAGAAAGAACTTTTTTTTTTAATTTTATTTATTTATTTGACAGAGAGAGAGAGAGAGAGAGAGAGAGCAGGAACACAAGCAGGGGGAGTGGGAGAGGGAGAAGCAGGCTTCCTGCCAAGCAGGGACCCCAATGTGGGACTCGATCCCGGGACCCTGGGATCATGACCTGAGCCAAAGGCAGACACTTGACGACTGAGCCACCCAGGCGCCCTGGGAGAAAGAACCTTTAAGGCCAATGAGTTCCTTTTTAACTTACATCATGCTCATCAAGCAACCAATGACCATGAATATTTGTTTTTTGTTTTTGGGGGTTTTTTTTGTAGCTACTTTTATACTGAGAAGGAGGGTTAGGGCATCTGCTCAATTTAAGGGCATACTCCCCAATTCTTACTTTATGAGTTACCTATTGCTGGACAGCAAATTATCCTCAAACTTGTTGGCATAAAACAACGCATGCTTACTATATCATAATTAGCGTGAGTCAGGAATCTGAGCACAGATTTGCAGGGTCCTCCCTGCAGGGCCTCTTGTAAGGCTATAATCGAGATATAGGCTATAGACACTTCAAGGCTCAGTGTGGGGTTCAACTGGGGCAGGATCAGCTTCATGCTCTCACTGTGTGGTTGTTGGTGAGATTCAGTTCTCTTTGGGTTGTTGGGCTGAAGGTCTCAGTTCCTTGCTGGGTGCTGGGCAGCAGCTACCCTCAGCTCCTTGCCTTGAGATGCTTTCCATCACAGTAATTGAGAAGAACCTGAGAGAGAAAATACCAGCAAGAGAGAAGTTACGGCCTTTTGTTACCTAAAAAATAGAAGGGATAGCATATCATTTTTACCATGTACTGTTTGTTAGAAGAAAGTCACTAGGTCCATCCCACACTCACAGGGAGGGGATCACACAAAGGCATGAACACCAGGAGAGAGGGAGCACTGAGAGCCATGTCAGAAGCTGCGTATCACACTTAGCTATCTACAAACTGCTGTAGCAAAGATAGGATTCAATCGTGATTACTGAAAACTAACGTGGATGACTTAGGAAAAATCTGAAGTCCCCTTTACTCTGTCAAATATCCTTTCTGCAAATGAAAAATTTAGCCACTTGTTTTTCAGTAAAGGAGTCATGGTAACTGATATTTATTAGGGCCATAAAAAAGCAACCACACTGAGGCCTTGTTCTTACTGTGGCCTCAGGAAACGGCTCTCTCTTTGAGCAGCCTACTTGTGAGCAAGCCCATGTGAATAATGTAAACGGAGGTCCCTTGACATGTGCTTTCCAAAGTATATTTACACTCCACATGGGTCAATAACCTTGATATTTGGCAGAGGTCTCTGAGCAGATGATGGAAATATTTTACCTCACATTGAGGCCAACTCTCTTGTGTTGATATTTCAACTTAGAATATAGGGATGAAGTGAGGGAAGAGAGGCAACTGTGAAGGATGGGGGGAAGGGAAGGAAAGAAGAGCAGAGACATTTTTTTTAAGTATCAAGCTTTATAAATATAAGGGCTTGATTCTAAAGGAAAGCTCCAGTAGCAAACGTAAGGACGTGGGAGCCTCGGTTAAAAAAAAAAAAATTCACGCTTAACTCAGAATAGTTCAAGGGGGACAAGAGTCACATTAACTTGTATCTGCTTTAATGAGACACGAGGGAGAAAGGAGTCTGCCTTTCTGGAATGCTCGTGTGTGAATGCCTTGCAGTTTTGTTTCGGGTAGAGGAATAAAACCTTTCGTGTGTATTTCTGTTCTTTTTAACACTAGCAGCATCTGAACTATGGACTGGGGCAATTTGAAGATCTTAAGCCTAAAAAAGATGCCATTTTCTCTGACTTCCATTTCTTAGAAAATAAGCATGGTGACGCTAAGTACTTAGGTTAGTGATTTGCTGGATAATTGATACTCTAATGTATACAAATTCTCACAAGGTCCTTCAAAGGAGCTATCTTAAGTTAATAATGATTAGGAAGATTGTATAGCATGTGCTGAGTGGAGATCCTGCCCATCTCTGGGTTCCAGATTGGAACACAGATGCTGCACTTTGTCAAATCCTGTTTACATCTCACCTTGGCTGCACAGTTGATGGGAAATCTGGAAGCACAAGAAGAGATCTTTTGGAGCAGCTGATTTAAATGTCATTTCAGTTATTTGCTTTGAGTTCTAAACGTGTCATGTGAAGCCTTATAATGACCAGTCTTTTATTAATTCTCCTGCAAACAATGGTCATTTTTGGGATTATAGGGTCTTTCAGTCACAATTTTGCAGCAGCCATCCTGTGTCGGGCTCTGTCCTGGTTGCTGTGTGGGGAATATAAATCGACCAAAAGATTGGCTGTCTTGGAACGCCTTATAACCCAAAGAAGCACACAGATAATAGACAAGCATAAAACTGGAATATGAAGTAGAGCTAAGAGCAAGGATTTTGGAACCAATTAATTAGGTTTAAACCCTAGTTTAGCCACTTACTAGGAGTGTGGCTTTGCATGTATTAACTACTTTTATCTTCAGTTTTCTCAGCTATAAAGTGAAGATAATAGCAGTGAGACCCTGATAGGATTATTGTTAGGAAAAAAATTAATTGATATACTATAAAACTCTGAGTTTAGTGCCTGTTACCCTGTAAGTTTCCATTAAATATTAGCTATTTTCGTGTCTTTCTGGTTTAGACTCCTTGTTCGACCTTGCCTTAATAGCCTCATCAATAAAATAAGCCTGATATCATAAGCTCTGACAATGTAACAGATCTATCAGGAGACTCAAATAAAAGCACTTACACTTTTAAGGGGAAACACAATGTATGTGTTTATTAATGAGATTTGTTTTTCAAGTTCAAGTTCAGGACAGGGTTAAGTTTGTGTTTGTAAATGTCCAGGAAGCTGTGAAGGAGCTCCAACAACACTGTGAAGTTGTGCCAAATGTGATCTTTGGAATATGAGAGGAGGGACTGTGCTTCCTATTTGTAGTGGAAAATTTCATAGTTTCTCAGCCTCTGCTTTCTTATTTGTGATAAAAGGATAATAAAGGACATATTATGGACTTGTGAATAGTAAAAGACAGCACATATTTAATATACCTGGCACATAGCAGATAGTCAATACAAGTCATCTTATGTTGATATGAAAAGAAGAGGGAAAGGTGAAACATGGAAGGAAGACCATGGAAGAAGGGTATTGAACCCCAACATGGACACTCATTTACACAAACCCCAGTAACCCAACTCAAGTCTCCCCAGAGAGCAGACACACCAGGTGCATGTAGTGGGGCATACTCTCCAGTTCTGCTAGATTTCACTTTGATTCACCTTATATCTACTGTCTCTTGCCCCAGCCCCAGAATTATGTTGAACACCAGAGTTAGGTTAAGTAACTGGCTAGAATCAGTCCTTGTGTCAGACAGAAGAGGGGATACAGTTCTCTCTGGTGGTTCTAGAAGCTGAGATTTTTTTTAGCTTTGAGAGTTGGTGCATGAACTACTTTGATATTTACGACCCAAGTTGTTTCTGTCTTGAGTAGACTGTCCCCGTCCATACTTTTATGAACTATCAATTTTAATTTTGGTCACATCTGAGTAGAATCCGAGTGACCTATGGAATTTTTTCCCTTAATCTTACTTCTCTCCCTTTCCCCATGATTGGAGCATCTTAAACCAGAAAAGGTTTTAGAAGCCACTTGGTCCAATTCAACTCACCCTGTATACATTGCCTCCACAAAGGGCTTGACCAGTGGTCATCTAGACTCTTTGATCACTGTTACAATTTCCTTCAAAATGCCAATTGTTCTGCCATGGCCCTAATTCTCAAAAAAAGGAGGATATATCCCCATTCATGGTTACTTCTTATCATTTGATTTTTGTGCCCATGAGTTATATTGTAGTCTTTTGAAGCTTCATGAAGCAAGGAGGAGGAGGAAGAAAGAAGGATGCTCTGATCTAAGACAAATTGTTTTTCTATTTTTAAGAATTATGAGTGATTATGAACATCAATGGTAATTGAAAGGAAACAATAAATTAATAGCCAGAAGCATATTGATGGGTCAAGAGATTAATTTATTTAGTGGAAAGGTTAATTAATTGGATGAGTATATGATAAAGACATCTCAAGGTGATATTTTAATTGACAGTCATATCATTGGTGAGGAGGATAAGAGAGAAAAGTGTTATATTAGAGAATTTCAACTCTGTTTCTGATTACACTCTCTCTGACTCTGCACTAATAAGGGTAGAGAATGAGATGTGGTTTCCTGAAGGTTCTTGAGAGGAGATGGCAAGGACATATCAGCTGCCCAGCAGATGCTCATTCACTGTGTACCCCAGCCATTATCTTCTCTTTCTCTGCTGCTTATCAAAATTTGCAGAAAAAAAAGATATGCCAGAATCCTTCTATTACATGCATTTAAATGGACATGTTGCACTTGTCATTAATTGTAGAAGAAAGACTTGGTCCCCATTAAAGGAATTTCAGGTGATGAAAGGAGAGGTATATGGACACAGGAGTCAATTTACAATTCTTACACAGAAGACAAAGCCTGTTAAGGTCATATGCTAAAGATTTTTTAGAGAAAAAAACAATAAATCAGTAGCATCAGTGAAAAACATGGCTTTACCATAAACAGTAATTCTGAGGATGTTTTTGAATAAAAACACTCATTTAAAAATATTATCAAAAAGAACTTTATATTTTAAAAAGTAATCTTAATACATGTTATTTCATTTACTTCATTTGGAATGCTATTATGTGAATAACATTATTTTGTGTCAGATTATTGCGTTTCACCTCAAAATCCATCTGTTACTGACCTACTTCATTGCCATTATAGATGCTGGGCTGTGTCTTATAAATATTTCCCTTGCCAGTGAGTGTGTTAGAAAGACACTGCGGAAGAGAGGGGATTCTGGTTTCTGGGTTCTGCTTCTTGGTTGGCTCCCGTGGTACATGATGACCAGTATTGAGCTGGACACTTAGTGAAGCTTACTTTTGGCTTGGCAATTCTGGCACCAGCCTTGGTCCACCTGAACCCAGCAAGGGCTTCCTGTTTGCCCTGCTTGCATTTTTCTGCCCTCCAACCTCAGTCCAGGGACCATGGACTTTTTTGAACCAGGAAACCAGGTAAAAACCCTGCTGCCATTCAGTGTGCCATGTCTACAACTCAAACAAAGTCTAGATTCTAGCTTTGGAGTCCCTTTTTCCAAATTTGTTCCTCTTGGGGACTCTCTTTCCACTGTAGGGTATTCTTCAGCATTCTCTTTCATCTCTTCTTTGGAGGTAATCCTCCATAAATAATAATTCTTTATATCAAGTGTTTTCTGTTCTAATTACTGTGTGGTTTCTGTCTTTGCCTGGACCTGATACATACCTCAGGTAGCAGATGCTTCTGGTGCTCTGCCCATCTCTGCTGTGCACACACCATTCCACTCCTTGCCCAAGGCATTCTTCTGCAAGCATCTGTGACTCTCTGCTAAGGCTTTGACTTTGCCTTTGCATGGGGCAGGCCAGGCATGCTAAGGAGTTTACATCTTTGGGAGCAGCCCTCAGCCATTAACAGATGGGGGTCTGGGGATGAATACACCAGCTTCTTCCTCCTCAAGTGCAGCAACTCATGGTCATATTCTACAAAGTCTTCCAGAGCAACTTGGGACTTTTGAGCCTCAGTCGCTCACAGTGATTGTCTGCTCAATAACACATTTTTTATGGGCTTCCTTCCCCTCCTTGTCTCATTTCCCCATTCCCCCACCACTGTTCCCTGAAGTCATCCCCCAAATAAATTATTTCACTACAATTTTTATCTCAGGATATGTTTCTAGGTGAACTCAATTCATGCCATTTCAGAGATGAAGGAATGAAGAGGAGGAGAATGTAATTGTTTTGTCTGAAGTCAAATAGTTGAGTAGTGGAGTTAAAAACTCAGTTCATCTCAGCCCAAGTCATTATTTACATTTACTTCAACAAATATCTCTATAAAGATAATTTTAACCACATATTAAATTCAGACCTATTAGTCTAGTCTAAATACATAAATCCTAGATTATAGGTGCCTCACATCTACAAATGTGACCAAAACAGCATACGATTGCTCTTATGGCTTACATACACAGCTGTTTCTGTGTTGAAATATAAAGCCCTGATTTCTAAACACAAAAACTATCTGTAATTAAAACTAGGAAAAAACATTAGACTGGTTTTTCTTGGGATACATTGTCTGTACTCTTGGGGGAGAAGTTCCTCTCTCAGACCATGGTTCACTAATCTTATAATTTTGACTTGCTGTTATAACCGATACCATTCTTTTACCAAGCTAGGCCTTGTAAAACTGAGATGCACCAATTCCATCTTAAGAATAAAAATTTTCACAAGGATATCATTAGGCTAAACTGTAGAAATAGAAAAGATAGCAATGTAAGGAGCCTATTCTAATTAGAAAGTGACATGTTCACCTATTAGAATGGTTTTAAAACATAGAGGGATATTTGAAATAGATAGAAAATGATGAGTCTCCTGGAAGAAGGTCAATATTGATGTACTTTTTATTAAACATCTAATATACAATAATATATATCATTATATATTATATATATATTAAATAATATATATTCAAATTCCTTTCCACTTATGACCTGCTTTATCCCATTGGGTTCCTTTGCTCTCTAGACTAGAGCAGTAGTTTCAAACTTTAGCAGGCATCAGAATCATCACAGGGGGCTCACCCTCAGTTTCTGATTCTGTAGGTCTGGGGTGGGGCCTGAGAATTCGTATTTCTAACTAGTTCCTGGTAATGCTGATGCTGCTGGTCAAGGCACCACATTTTGAGAACCACTGTTCTAGAGCAGTGTTTTTTCAACCCTGTGTGCATACTGGAGTTACTTGGGGAGTTTTAAACATTACTTGTACTTGGGTCCCACTCAAACTAAATCAGAATCTTTGAGGTCAGGGCCAGGAATCTGGTTTATGATAGCTTCCCTGGTGATTCTAGTGGGTAGCAAGTCAAGAATCAATGTCTATCCAAGTGTTTCTACAAAACCATAATATGTACACCTGAGGCTCTTGATAAAATGCAGACTCTGATTCAGTAGCTCTGTGTTGGGGTCTAGGATTTTGCATTTTTAATAAGCTCCCAGATGAAGCTGTGCTGCTCCAGGGACCATACTTTGAGGACCAAGAGTCAGAAATGCTGCTCTTTTCTGTATATATGGTTTTTCTGTAAGTTAACCAGAGATATACTAAATAATTCAGGTCTAGGGCTCAAATATTTTTGGGTACTAGAAGCTGGAGATGACAATTTGATTATGTTCTACAGGTCCTTGGACTACAGAAGGGACTCTCATGACTCATTTTGGGCATTGGGTTACCATGGCAACTTTCAGAAATCTGCTTTTCAACCTGGGGGCTCCAGAACATCACTGCCAATCACAGCAAGAGACCTCAAAGACATTAGAGAGTGTTAGCCATGTGGCTGCAGCCACTCAGAGGGCTCTGTGTTCCCTGAGATATGCCTGAGTTTGAGCCCCTTCCTCAGCAGCAGTTAACACTGACCTCCGTGCTGAGTTCAGAAATAATTCTCCCTCAGGACAGATAAACCATAGTGAAGAATGAACTGCCAGCTGGAGTTCAGGAGCCTTACTAGTGGTAGAAAATTTACCATTGAAAGCAAGAGTACCAAAGGGGTAGAGTACTCACTATTTACCCCAGAGGGAATTCTTAAATAAGAATGGTCCCTTCAGGTTAGTGTATTGGTTTCTTACAAAAACAAACAGCATGGACACACTTTTAAGTTCAATTCCTCCCATTTTATTCTCTGTTGTACTCAAATATATCACATATATATGTTCTATTTTTACCAAGCCAACTGAAAAAACAAAGACAAAAAAAAAAAAAAAAACAAACCCAAAACAGAGCCTTAAATTCAGTATTAAATTCCACGCCATTCCCAGCTTCTTATCTCCACAGGGGAAAAATCTAAGGCAGAAGGAAATAGTCTGAGGAGGCATAGTTTTGCCCATAGGAAGCATTTTGCCCACCCAGCTGTGTTTTCTAGAATATATATTTTATTTAATTCTCTTGAACAACAGGTGCAGATGTGCTGGTCTCTGTCTCACTGGGCTGTCCTCATGTCTTTTGGGAGCTCTTTATTCGGGACTCTGTTGAATTTCACAACCCCAAGGAACAGATTCTTTCAGGACACAAGCTGCAGGGAGTGACATTTAGCTTATTCCCTCTGGTGGGACCTACTCTCTCTATGGGATAATGAGGGGAAACTTTGAAGGCATCCGTGTGAAGTGGCAGACATTTCCTCATCTCTGTTTCCAGCTAGAGGAGCTATGGGCAACAGGGCAAGGCCCCTTGCCACAGGGAACATTCTGAGGCTTTTGGCTGACCGTGCTCAGGTCTTCTGTGTCCCAGGTAGTGGGCGTGACATATATATATGTCTGATTTCTGAGGCAACAGCAAATTTCTGTAGAGAAATTTTTATGGGCAAAAAAAAAAAAGATACATGTTTATAAAACATGTTCATGTTAGTGAATAAATTTGCTGGATCTTTCTGTAATTATAAAGGGTTTAAAATAAAGTTTTGAGGACTAAAATTTGGATAGAGATCCAGAAGCCACACAGGTTGGGCCTAAGATGGTTAGGAACAAAGATGGCATATTTTTTCCCTGGTGCTTCCCCCATAACTTTTTAAAAAGATAAATGTTGACTTGATTGGTAATACAGGTAAAGAATAGATTGCAGGTGACACTGTAAAATCTAGATTGTGGCCTCTGTACAGAAAATGTCAAAGGGGGCTCTTTTTTCAGAAGTTAGCCCGGGACTCTCAGGGGAGGGGAAGAGGGAGGGAGGAGAGAGAAGGGAGAGGGAAAGAGGAAGCTGGGGAAGAGGTGGGGGAAGGAGGGGTAGAGGACCGAGGAAGGGAAGGGGGAGGGAGATGAGAGGGAGCAGAGGAAGTAGGAGAGCCAGGGGAGACCAACTGACATTTGCTTGGCATTCACTATATGTCAGGCGGTGTGCTTTCACATAAATTACTTCATTGACTCTTCACAAAGACTCTGCAAGTTAGATATATTTTAATATTTGATTTTTAGATGAAGAAATGGGGGCTCAGAAGTGTAAAATAACTTGTCTGAGGTCACAGAATAAGGAAAAATGGTTTGAAGCAAACACTCATTTTTGTCCCTCCAAAACTCCTCCCCCTTTCTCAACATTGTATTTATTTGGAGTGTGTGCCTTTGGATAAACTGAAAGAAGTAGGCAAAGGAAAAGCCATTTGGAACAGTCTTTCATTGAAACTGCACAGGTTCTGAGGCTGTTTTCAGTGGTGATGGTGGTGTAAGGGGAGACTACATTTGGAGCATTACAGAATTCTATAGTAAAAGTGATGTCTTATAAGGGCGACGTTACACTTCACGAGAAGAAGCAGCCGTAGCAAGAACTATTTGGAGCAAGCTATGTTCACTGCTCTGGATAAAATCATAATCTTGACATGAGCAGTTCCATTTCACACAGGGACCATCCATAGCAACTGTCATTTTATAACCAAGTGGTTGGCTTGCTTCACATCCAAATATGATTCCTCCCTATCCAGGAAGAACTGACAAGTTTATAAAGCTTCAAAAGGCATTTTCACTTTTTTTCTTCCTACTAGAAAATCCAAATAAAACAGGAGAACAAAGACCTACAACAAATCAAGAGGAACCAGTACATGACACATAGTAGGCACTCAGCCATTACTAGTTGAAGTAATGAATGAATGTTCAAAGCGCTCTTGAAGAAAGCGATCAATTAATTTCCTGAAAAAAAATCATTGATGTATTAGGAATGCTATGGAAATCGTATTGTACATAATCGTCAGTTTCAATTGGTTTGATTCTAGTTGGTTCGCCTCCCACAGAACCGACTCCTCATTGTCTAAGAGATGATTACATGGCTTAGGGTAATGTTTCTGGAGTTTGCTTCCTGGAACATCTATATCAGAATCACTTGGGACCCAGCCCATATCTTAGGGATCAGGTCCCTAAAATCTCTATTTTATTAAGATCCCCTGGAAATACGTCATTTGAGTGAAAGTTTGAAACTACTGATATAAGGGTTGAACAGGTGTCTCTTATACGATCATAGACTCAGGCCTATCTTTAACAGAATGCAGATGCTAGTCCACCTATGTATACATTAGCTAGGACTCAGTCTTGTACTACTATAGATTCCAGACCAATATTTCCCAATATTTAGTGTATATAAGTCACCCAGGGAGTTTACCAAGTGGGAGATTTCCAGGCCCCACCCAAAGGCACTTGGTTGAAGCCAGATCTAAAGTTTAAACAAGTACCCCATGTGATTCTGATACACGAATGCTACTAACCTCACACCCAAAACAGAGCCCTTCTGGAAAACAGTATTCCTGTTGCATAGTTATGCAACTCTGAAAGGACATTTTGTTAGTGATTTTACCACCTCTCCAGGCAATGAACTCCATTTATAAGTGGCTTTTATCACCAGAAATTTCTTACATTGAATTAAAATAACATCCTGTTAATCTGTCTGTCTGGTTCTCTTAATTAGAGCTACACAGAAGTCCCCAGCATTGTTTTTAAGAAAATATACTTGACCAAGAAAATAAGTGCTTTTCTTTCCTCTGGATCCCTCTTTTGCTTCTTCAGCAGAGTGTGTAGGTAAGGAAAATGTAGAGATCTAAACATGCATCCCTGATAAGAAGAGAAGGGCTTCTGCTACTTATATTGCAATAATGTTTAGAAAATCAAATATCTAGAAAAACTTGGAATTCTCATTTCCTGGAATAATATCATAACACACATAAACAAACAAAGCAAACATGTCATTTTGAGCTGCCCAGGATATGGGGAGTTCTGTTGATCAGAATAATGTTGATGAGGGAAAAGGTGAATAAGGAGCAGTTTAGGACTGATTCAGGTGTGGCAGGTGCCTTCCTCTAAGAAATCAATGGGAGCCCTCCTTTGTTGAGGGTGCTCATTCATTTTTGTCCAGCTGCAGATCTCTGAGGGCAGGCATCTGATTCTTATGCCAACTACAGTCATCCGCTAGGAGTAGATACAGAGAAGGGGCACTGGCTGGAAAAATATGGGCATGTGTCCAGGCATTTCACTGGGGCTTCCTCAAATCCTCACAGTTTAACTAATTTGTCCCATGGGTATGCTTCCTTAAAAAAAATATTTTATTTTATTCTATTCACATATTTCAAAAGGAAGTAATTACTAGTAAAGTTTTAAAAGACAACAAGAATGGATCTGGACATGAAGGGAAGGGTACTCAGAGTGGCCATGGAGATATTGGATTTATCATTTAAAACAATGTGACTTGGCAAGTTAAAACAAAGTCCATGGCCCAGTTATTCATTTACAAAATGGGGATAATAGTAAGTCACTTTTAGCATTGTTTGGCAATTATATGAGGAAATATAACATGTGTTAATTTCTAAACATCTGTTGGTACATAGTCGCTACTCAAAAAACAGAATGTCAGTCATTATTGTTAACATCAGTAATAGTAGTGCTAGTTTGCCAGAATATTCACGCACTAACACCAATTAGTTCTCTTTGGAGGGTACTAAAAATGATTATATAGGTCAGGATGAGCAAAAGGAAGAATGAATACAAGCATAAATACACTAAATCTAGAAAGTTGCCTTTGCCTCAGTTTTCCCATTCACTTAGGTAAGGAGAGATTGAATTTTGGAGGTGGAGAAGGAGAATGAATTGTCTCGAGTAACTTGCCTGATAAACATGTACTCTTTCCTTTTTTCTTACAGATTTCTTCCTACTGCTTTAGCCAATTTTAGGGTACAAGATTCACACATCAGAGGTTTTGGTTTGTTTAGATGTTTTTAATGATACAATTCTCAGTTTATTCTTTCTGATGCAAACTAAGAACAGGGGGACGCCAGAATGTAAATGTGATGTTTTCTAAGAATGTCTGGAATGATTGGGCCCTAAATGTTCTTAAACGTCAAATAAAAGTTGAGTGAAGGTGTTTAAATCATTTCCAAGCCAGCATCTGAATTTGCATGTTGGCCGAGACGCAGGGAACATTATAGGTTCTAGACCATCTCCAGCATCCGAGCTGTGTAATCTCTGGGACTTTTTATCTCTTTGCAAAATGAGAATGAAAACACCTGCGCTGCATAACTTACAGCATTGTTGAGAGATTTACAGAAAAAAATGAAAATGCTGATCCAGTGTAAGCTGGCCTCAATCTCACAAGTCATTGCTCAGGAGTCTTGGCTCCATTTTGGAATTTGCACTGGTCTACAACCTCTTCTGCAGGAATAGCACAGGGGAAGGATAGAGCCAAGGTTCTCTCCCTCATTTTGAGGTCAAAATGGCTTAAAGTAGTTGTGCTCTCATATCCCGCAGACCAATTTTGGGCTCCTGAACAACAAAGTGTGGTGCCTGGAGGAGAGACATTTATGGTAGACATTACACTGCTAGTAGGGGCAGCCTTATTCAGGTCGTTGGCGTGAATCAGGAGAGCCTAACTGGGTGAAGCCCTCCCTACTACCATGCCAGAGCCCACATACTTGATACTCCGTCCATATTCTTATTTCATTAGTAAAATATGACTTCACTGTTCTTTTGTAATCCAGAAGCGTGAGGATACATTTGTTGCAAACCGCATGCAGATAAAAGGGGGATTCATTTTGAAACTACATCCTCTTAATAATAAATAACTTTTGATCTACTAGACATAACAGTAGTGCATTTCTTGTTAAAACGGCAAGCTTTTTCTTTTTTACCAAAATGAAAAGAAAACATTCATTTCTTTATAAATATTTTAAATAGTTTAAATACATATTTCATACCAAGGATATAAAAATAGCCTCTCTTTTTTTTTTGATAAATAAAGACATGTTCATTTACATGGCAAATAACGTGCAAGAGCTAACCACTGGCCATCAGCTCTATTTGACTGATTGTCTAGGAGATGACATGCAGTGATAATTGTCCCTTTGCCTTCACAAAAAGAAAAATAGATCAGCAGGAGCTGTGCACTCCTGAGGCCAACAATGCTGTGGATATTGTTCAGGAATGACCAACAGGCACTCAGGAAAAACCTTTGCTGCACTTCACAAAAGTCACCGAGGACAAAATGAATCCATAAATTCTTTGTCTGGGACTTCTAGCTGCTCAGACCCTCAGGGTCTTTGGACTTTTAAAAAGTCTGTCAAACAGACCAGTAAGTGAATACCTGTATAGGAAACTGTTTCTGCTGTGTTTCTAAGGATCTAGCAAGTGTTTGCTACAGTATGGACTTGGTTCTGCCTTTGGCTGGCTCCTCACGCACTCGCCTGCAGGACTCCCAGCTCTGCCCCGTCTTCACACCTGCCCGAGGCAAAAAAGGCAAACTGAAGCTGTCATGCAGTGGTGGGTTTGAAACTGGCAGCCGCTGCACGTGCGTGAATATCATAAGTTTATGGCTTTATTATCTTTCATTTCTTCTGTGCTTGTGACGATTTCCAGTGGAAAGTTCTCCAAAGGTTCCATAGACATCGATGCCGCTCCTTCCCTGTCCCAAGATCCTGGCAAGTTTTCCAAACTGAAGGAACTCGTGGCTCCTTGGCTGAGGCTGCCCTCCTCTGATCTGCTTGGGAGAACCAGGTGCAAAGACGTTTCCGAGGAGGAGCAGACAGAGGACGAGAGAGTCGCTGAAATGGACTGCAGAGGGGTCAGTGTAGAATCTGAATGTGGAGAGATGCACCTTAAAAATTGCAGATGACCTTCTTGGACAACCTGATAGTGGGCAGGTGAATAATCAAGGTTTGGAGAATGATAAAGTTCACTGTCTGCTGGATTTTGCTCGTGAGCTCCAGTTCGCTGGGGGCTGCTCCCCACAGAGGAGGGATCAACACTCCAAATGTCTGAGGTGACATTACCATGACAGAGTTGTGCTTGAGTATAAGCAGCTCCACCTGCTTGCAAGTGTAGGCAAGGTTGGTGCGTACTCCAGGTCATCCTGGTCTGTAAGCTGTCCCTGGAGGGACACACAGATGTGGTGTGCAGAGAGCAGAACCGTGACGACTGCTGGGGCGACAGAACATTTTCTAGAAGTCGCATCACATTCCTCATGTCTTTACCTAACTGAGAGACCTCCTGAGTCAATGTCGTTACCTGTGTGGATAAAGCAAAGCAGAAGACAATAGTCAGAGGTGCATGGCACTGATTTCAGAGCAGTGAGGCGGGGAAACAAGATTTCTCAGCAAGAAGGTCTGAAAGGCTGCTCCGCGTCCAACTCCAGCCAAATCCAAGGGGTGAATGGAGAAGTTGGCACCTGATATAAAGCCATCCTTATTCTGAGGGAACCTAGAGATACATTCATAGTCTGGCATTCTTAATCAGTAACTCTGACGTTCTTGAACAAAATTAAGAGACAGGGGTCAATTATCTCTTGTATCTCTTAAATACAGGCAGTATCATTTACTTCCCCTGAGTTAGTGGATTACACAGTGGTGCACACAAATCTTCCTGGACACCTCAAAAGCCAGTATGGAGTGGTGGGTGTTATATGTAAAGCACTCAGCACACCATCTGTCCAGAGTAGATAGTAAATGATAGCTCTCACTTTTGTCATTTCTGGCCGAGATCCATGCTTATCGTAGGCTCAGGGGCAAACTGGCCTTCAGCGGTGATGAAGGTGGTAAGCAAGAACCCACACCAGGTTTGTGAGGAAGGGAGTTTGCAGAAGGAGGGAAAATAGCAAAATAAGAGAAACCTGCTAGGCAGGTAGGTGCAGATCAGCATGGTAGAGAGCCTGGGGATGTTGCAGTTGATCAGTGAACCTGGAACCTTGTGGGGTTATAACCCAGATTGTGTGATATGTGCTTTATTCACTTTTCTATGTAAGTCATTTAGCTTTTGTGAGATTTTCCAAGTAGACACAACTCTCAAACACCTAAGAACCCCTGAAGAGTCTTCATTGTTCGTTTTACAAAAAACCAATAATAAAATTTGCCAGAGGAATTGTTTTCTTACCAACCGTATCACTTTTTTTAACCATGGAAGACCACCAGAAGATTGAATCTAGCTTTTCTGGAGTGTTTACATTCTTCAAAGTGGGGAAACCCTGTATTTCGGAAAGCAGGATACAAATATGTATTTTCTAAACTTTGGTGAGATTTGTAACACTAACACAATGTTGTAATACTTTGCCTTCAGCTGCTGCAAGACTGTATTTTATAAAGGACCTTCTATGACTTGAGTTTACTATCATGAATTGAAAAACTCCAACATAAGCAGCTGAACCTGTTGACTATCCTCAAAAAAACTAAAACAACAGGCAGTTCCACTTCAGTGATGCCAGATCCAAGATTGCTGTTTTGGGCAAACTTTTTTCAACCTTGACGTATACATTCCTAATTCCTCCAGCAGCTTAATTCATTCCACTTCCTGCGAGTGCGTTCTGAAACTAATTCTCCCTGGCAGGCCCATCAGGAGGTAGTGCCGCTTGAATCAGGCATTTAAAAAAGGCCAGAAGGAGGTTTTTCCATGGGTCAGGCAACCAACTGGTAACACCTGTCTTGAAATTGCCAGGCCAAAAGTATTTCTGCCTTGCTGCTAGCATGGAACTCGAGTTACTCAATTGAACACTTGTCCGGGCTTTTCAGCAGATCTGAAACTTCTGGCGATAAAAATATACCTCCGAGCCTCACGTTTAAGAAGCAAAACAGTGAATCTGAGAAAGATGCTATGTGTTTTGAAATTTTCACTGCAGGTTTTCTAATTTCATGACCTGCCAAAGCCTCAATTTTTTTTTTTTTTAGATTTTATTTATTTATTTGTCACAGAGAGTACAAGCAGGGGGAATAGGCAGAGGGAGAAGCAGGCTCCCTGCTGAGCAAGGATGCCGATGGCAGGACTCGATCCCAGGACCCTGGGATCATGACCTGAGCTGAAGGCAGATACTTAACCAACTGAGCCACCCAGGCGTCCCTGCCAAGCCTCAATTTTAAAGTGCATGGCTCACATTTAAATCAAGATCTGGATCTTGGCACTGCAGACATACACCCATGGGCTCCATCTTGAATTGATAAGCTCTTCTATCAAGATTTCAGAAGAGAAGGCTGACACTAAATGAGGTATCTGAAGGGATATATTGACCACCCATTTCTGTGGACTGTCTAAACTTCATTCCTGTATCAAATTGACCAGGGGTACATTAACTCCCGGTAAAATGCTTTCAATAGGCCTTTTATTAGTATTGAAGAAAAACAGTCTTTAAGGAACCATTTGCATTTTAGGCACATCAACAATTATGTTATTCAATAAATCTTTGAGTAAATTTATAATACAATATGCTTTCAGGTACCTTTTTCTCTATTGGATCTATAAACAGTGCTAAGATAGGCAGGGATACATTATTATTTCCCCACCTGTAAAATGGGGACACTAAGGCCCCAGGTTAAATGACATTTTTAAGATCGCTTATTTCATGAAGGACAGTCTTTGGCCTGGAATTCAGGCCTTCTAAGTTTGGTGCTCTTTCTGTTATAGTATATTATCACATGGGAAAGGAGATATTGCTTAAGAGTTGAGAGATCTTTGCTAATGTGGTCAGAATTTGTGAAGGGCCCAAATGACACAAAAAGGTAGCTTCACGTGTAGAATCTATCTGAAATATTAATTCAACATCAAGTAAGTAAATACCATCATCTCTAAGTCAGAAACCAATTAAGCACAGCAAAATCTCCTCATATCAAATTACACAAATAAAACAACAAAAACAGTGTGCAGCAAGAGGAATTTGGAGCCAGACAATATGTCAACATACATATTTCTGATGAACTATTGTTTCTAGACTTCAAAATAAACAGGTATTTTTCCACAGGTGAAACACCATTTTATGGCCACATCCTTGACATCAAACTTTTACCGTGCATTTGTCCAACTTGGAGTTCATGAACTTTGAATGGGAATCCAGAGTCTTGACTGGCTGCCGGAATGTAAACAAGCATTAACATCTCCAGAAAACAAAATCACTATATCAGCTTGAACTAAAAGCTGCAAGGAATCCAAGGAAATAGAGCTTTCTTTAGCTCTGAAGGGTAATGATCAATATATATCAGGGAAGAATTCTGTCACTGTATGAGGACACACCCTTGCACCTTATTAAAGATACATGAGAGAATTAATCCCTGTTGGGTAAGGGATCTCTCCCTTCACAAGGACAAAGGCGACTGTCACAAGGAAAGATGGCATCTACTGGAGGTGGATATTCTGGTGACACGGAAGGTGACAACATACTGCCACAGAAAGTTCTACGCTTTTGCTCACTGCTTTCTGCTGGGCTTGCTAACAGAATTCATTCTAAAACAGGGGAGACCTTATTTTTAATCAAATGTGGAAAGCAAAGAATGCAGTCTCTACTTTCCAAGGGTGGTGAGGCTTAATGCCTTTTTTATAGCATGCTAAGATGTGCATTTGCTAAAAAAAGTTGTTGGGGCTACTTTGTGAACAAAACTCCACCCATTTAAGGAGCTATGCCTCCAAAATACAACTTAAAATCAGGGTACTACAGAAATAGGTCAGTAAAAACAAACAAAAAAATCATTCAGATCAAATGAACCAAAGTTTTCCCACTTACCTCAACACCTGATTATATTCTTTAAATGTCTTCTGCTACTCATATTAGAAGACACAACCTCTTTTTGAGTGGGTATTACTAAGCCCTTCACAAGCCCCATCTCATTTTTTTCTTTTCTTTTCTTTTTTTTTTGACCCTGAGATCAAGACCTGAGCCGAGATCAAGAGTCAGACGCTTAACCAACTGAGCCACCCAGATGCTCCCCCCATCACATTTTTTAGTGATATCTATTTACTGACTCCCATATCTCATGACTATATTCTGAGTGCCAAGTAACAAACTTAACTAAATTATTCAGAGTTGTTTTATCAGTTGAAATTTGGTAAACCTTTTTGCATCCCTGGTTGCTAACCTCACTGGCTATTTTAGATGTGGCCTTCTGATTATTTCTACTTATAAAGATAAAATAGATAAATAAACCATAACTTAATACACATTTTCTCTTCCTTGTGTATTAAGTTATATTTCCTTTATCCATTTTTTTCCTCTCCTTCCTCTTCCTTCTCCCAATTTTTCTGTGAATAAGAACCCATCAGTCTGGGATTTAAAACTGTTGGCCAAACCAGTTCACCATCACCATCTGCAGAGCCATTTCTTCACATCCAAGATTTCTCTATCCCTTCCAAAGTCCCAACTGCTAGAAAGAAGTGTTGAAAACACCATCTGTGCTTCCAAGTGGTTCAGTTTTCTATCCAAAACTTTGGAGCATCTAAAGATTCTTCCCTCCGCTGTTCTCCCAGTAACATGTATTTTACCACACAAATCCTTAGGTGTTTAGCAGGTTTGGGGCAGTGCATTTGGTCTTGTTGAGCAGCACCTTCTGTCATAAACAGAAACACCCATGCAACAATAGACTGGTCAGTTATCCATGATAATCCACACAGTGGTCTTTCCATACCTCTAAAAAGGAACTCACTAATTGCCACAATTCTTCTATTTTGGCTATCTGTAGGTTTGCTCAGAACTTCTGCTGGCTTAGAATTAAGCATTCTTGCCTACATTTCCAGAGTATCCTGGTTTTCTTCTCTTATGTTTAATTTGCTCCACTGATGTGATGTTACTTCTCGCCCTCCTCTCAATCATATGTCCACAGATGCTTTGTTGTGAGGATTAAATAATATAATGGATGTTAAAATTTGGTCCCCATACTACTGATACTTTGTCAGGATCCCAGTATCTGCATTTGATAATGCAACACAGCTTAGTTGAAAACTTCTTCATGGTAGGGAATACTGACCCAGGAAACATTTAGCCCCCCCCAAAATAAAAGCCAGTTATCTATATAACTCCTCTTCAGCCTCAGCATGGAGAGACAAACCATGCTGTTAACACTTTTACATAATTAATTTGGAAGAAACAGAGCCTCCAAGTTTTAGCATCACCTTGCGTAGATCTTTGCAGTAACAAATAGTAACAGCAATAAGCAGAGCCTTTGAAAAATGTTGATTAAGATCCCGTATTTCCGTTCTAAGTTTTGAGTAATTGCAGTCGGATGGATTGAGAAATCTCTATAAAGGATGCGTGAGTCAAAATACAACAATGTGCAGCTTGGTGTTGATAACAGTTGAATAAGGACCAATGTGGGGTTTGATGGGGGCAGGTATGACTGTCTTTATTGTTCTTTATAATAGCTCTAGTCCCAGCATAAATCCTGCCATTTATAAATCTTTGTTGATACATGAGTAATTTAATGAATAATAAGCTGCATGGTTAATTTCTTAATATGAGTTTCTGGTATTTTCATTTCAACTTAAATGACTTTTACCAATCTCCCATAAATAGCACTGCAAGACACAGAAGTATCACTATACCTCTAGCAGGTAAGAACGTTTTATATGATCTCAGTGTCTCATGGACACTCCCATCACTTCAAAATGGGAGATTTAAAAACCACTGTGTAATTATATAGTTGAAAAAATCCATCTGTGGTGCTGGTGCCCTATTGTCCCAATAAGACTGTGCACTGCCAGTTTTTACAGTTAGATTGTGTGTCTTTCAGTGTAAACACAGATTTGCTGTTCTGGTGTGTCTTTGGATTGTGCCTTTTGGGAACAGGAGTGTGTTTCATAAGGAAGACCAGAACGTGTCTTTGACAATACTTTTTATTTCACATTGAAAGTAGCTAACTTTTGCCTTCTATTATTCATGTTTTACATTTTTCAATCTTGGCTATTGGCATGGTATGATTCATGGCCTCTGAGTATAACTGGAACTTCAACTGATAGAAAAAATTGCCATTTCCACTTTTGTGCATTCAGTGAGCAGATGGGGAATGCATCTGTTGATATAATCTTCTTAGCTTGAAGAGTTCTTGACCCGTCACTCAATTTTTGCCAAACATGTACACATTTTCCTGCTAGACACAATTTTCCTAAATTCCGGGTACTAATTACACCAATCCTCTCCGCCCTGCCATGAACACATATACATTTTTACGAGCTCTGATTCAGGTAATTAAATGGTCTTTCATTTAATCTTTTGTTATGTTGTGTATTTATCATGGGCTTCAGACAAGTTCAATCAAAGTCCATAAGCAGGCAAAACAAAAAGGACGATCGGCATAATTTTATCCTTGTGTCTTTTGCTTCACAACACATTCAAAAACAAATGACGATCTTTTTATCTGTCAGCTAAAATAATAATCATACCCAGCACTTGCATAAATTTCATCCAAATGAGAATCTCAATCCCATTACTAACGAAAGTTGTAAATCTTGTTCTACAGCTGGAGAGACTAGAATGTTGGGAGGTGAAATGGCTTATTCGAGGTCACACAGGAATAGTACCAAGGGCTTTACTTTTGCAGGTGCATCTGATGCCTCTTAAATTATAATAAGAGAAGAATTACAAGTCTTGAAAGTGATTACTCCATTGGTTTCATTGAATTTTTGCAAACTCAGGCCTTTGGACACAACTTTATTACTTTAGCTGTATTATTGTAATCCATTATTTATCAACCCTTTGATTGCTTTCCTCATCTATTTTCCTACTTCCTGTGACAAAGTTTGATTACTATCCAAATTGCTGTTTGACTAAGTGATCCTCACTGCTATTAGTGAACACCAAACAAAAGTCTGTCACATCTCAGAATACCAACTGTATAGACAGGGCTTATCAAGACAAAGTATAGAGGAATCACCTGGGGATCTTGACACCATGTATATTCAGATTCACTATGAGTGGTGTGAGGTTCTGCATTTCTAACAAGCTCCCAGTTGATGCCAATGCTGCTAGCTTGTACTCCAAGGGGTCAGATCATGAGTTCCTATTATGGATCTAGTCCCTTTGGTTAACTCCTCATGTACTGGTCTTTCAGTAAGAGCTGAGAATTTAGTCTAAACAGCTTTCCTCAATTCCTTTGGCAAGTCTGTAGTTGGAGTTTTTGATTTCTTTAGATCTTCAATTTCGTTCAACAATATTTTGTCATTATTGGTGTACAAGTCTTGTACCTCCTTGGTTAAATTTTAAATTATTCCTAACTATTTTCTTCTTTTTGATGCTACTGTAAATGGGATTGTTTTTCTTAATTTCTCTTTCTGATAGTTCATTATCAGTGTATAGAAATACAACTGACTTTTGTATATTGACTTTGTATCCTGCAACTTTACTGAATTCATTTATTAGTTCTAACAGATTTTGGTGGAATCTTGAGGGTTTAAGGTCTTCGTGATTGTTGAAGCTGTTGTCTTTGTTCTTGGTGGCTCCCAGAAGTTGAGGGTGTCCCAAGATCTGTCAGAGTCCCAAAGTGGAGGATCATAGAGAGCACCTAGGTGCAGGTGGATTAGAACCTGGACCCTCAGGTAGCAGCTGGGAAAGTATGCAGTCATATCTCTTTCAGGGAGAATCTAGGAGATGGGCATTTTTGCATGCTCCCTCTCTGCTGAACCTGGATATACAACCTTAGAGATGTTCTTACACCCATTTTTTTGTCAATTAATCAACATTTAGTGTATTATTAATTTCAGACAGAGTTCAGTGATTCATCAGATTGATATAATACCCAGTTCTCATTATATCATGTGCCCTCCTTAATGTCCATCCCCCCACTCTGCTCCCTTTCAGCAACCCTCAGTGTGTTTCCTATGATTAAGAGTCTCTTATGGTTTGTCTCTCTCTCTGATTCTGTCTTGTTTTATTTTTCCCTCCCTTCCCCTATGATCCTGTTTTGTTTCTTAAATTCCATATATGAGTGAGATCATATGATAATTGTCTTTTTCTGATTGACTTATTTCACTTAGCATAATACCCTCTAGTTCCATCCATGGTGTTGCAAATGGCAAGATTTCATTTTTTTGATGGCTGAGTAGTATTCCATTGTATATATATATATATATGTATATGTATATATATATATATACCACTTCTTCCTTATCCATTCATCTGTCGATGGACATGTGGGCTCTTTCCATAGTTTGGCTGTTGTGGACATTGTTGCTATAAACATTGGGGTGCAGGTGCCCCTTCAGATCACTACATTTGTATCTTTGGGGTAAATACCTAGTGGTGCAACTGCTGGGTTGTTGGGTAGCTCTATTTTTAACTTTCTGAGGAAACTTCATACTGTTTTCCAGAGTGGCTATACCAGTTTGCATTCCCACCAGCAGTGTAAGAGGGTTCCCTTTTCTCTGCATCCTCGTCAACATCTGTTGTTTTCTGACTTGTTAATTTTAACCATTCGGACTGGTGTGAGGTAGTATCTCATTGTGGTTTTGATTTGTATTTCCCTGATGCTGAGTGATGCGGAGCATTTTTTCATGTGTCTATTGGCCATTTGTGTCGTCTTTGGCAAAGTGTCTGTTCATGTCTTCTCTCATTTCTTAATTGTATGATTTGTTCTTTGTGTGTTGAGTTTGATAAATTCTTTATAGATTTTGGATTTTAGCCCTTTATCTGATATGTTCTTACACACATTTAAAAATTACTTTTGTTTGCTATAATCCTGTAGGACTTGTGAACATAAGCCCCTTTGGCTTTCAGAGCTAAGTGTTTTGAGGGCCCTCGTTGGCGGCACTAAGTCCAAACTCTCCAATGCTGGGAGTTAGGGGTTCCCTCTTGATTGCATGGAACTATATCTGGGGTAGTGTTTATGGTTTATGTGTCCCAGCCTTCCCTATCTGTCTCCATGTGGGAATTTTCTCATTCACCTGATATGTCAGAGTCATTCAACTTTTTAAAATTATTTCTTGTTTTTATGTTTCTCTCAGAGGGAATTATTCTGTGTATAGATGTACATTCAGTGTGTCTGTAGGAAGAGGGAAATTCATAAGTTTATTGTGCTGTCATTTTGGAGCATTTGTTATCTATTTTATGTGTTTTAACCCATTGTATTTTTTTAAAAAAATTATTTATTTGCCAGAGAGAGAGAGAGAGAGAGAGGGAGAGAGAGAGAGAGAATACAAGCAGGGGGAGTGGCAGGCAGAGGGAGAAGCAGACTCCCCACTGAGAAGGAGCCTGATGCAGGACTCAATCCCAGGACCCTGGGATCATGACCTGAGCTGAAGGCAGACGCTTAACCGACTGAGCCACGCAGGCGTCCCAACCCACTGTATTTGTTATCCTTACCAAAATTATCCCGTCTTTGGTGAGTGGGAGACTCTTTATATTGGCTCCTGAGCTCTTTTGACATCATCCTAGTAGTGTTTGATGGTTTTCTTGTTGTCTTGTACACTAAGGTATCCTAGACTTATTTGTATTTCATGTCCTCAGAAGTGGAAACAGCTATTTAAAGAGACTCTGGTTTCTTTTATTGGGAAATTATATCTGAGACCATAACTGATACATAGAGATACTCACTGTTATTGGGCTGGTCATTGTTTATACTCCTTTTCTGTTGAAAGAGCTTGGAAATGTATGCATGTACATGATACTACATAGGTTCATATTAGTATTACTACTTCTATTTCAGGATTACAGGGTTTTAACATTTTATATATTACATTTGTATCTCCTTTACACTGTGAATTCTGGTTATTGAGGTATAGAAGATGATAGAATTAGGATATCCCATAATGACTCATTTGCTTTATCCCCCATTATACATACAACAGTTGCAGTATATCAATACCAGTACTACCATTACAAATTATGATTACTGAAAACAGTTTAAAAATTTGGGGGAAGGCATATTTTATTCTAATTCTCTCCCCACTCCCCTTTCAATGGTTCATCCATATTTACATTGTCAGAGCATATGGCCTTTGACAACTTAATACCTTCTCTTCTTTAACTTTCATTTAGACTTGATACTATAGCTAAGTACATATTTAATGCTGATGAACTTGTCCTATGACAACGTCTTTCAAATTATCTTGGTTTTCTGAATCTTGTTCTCGAGAACATCCTTCAGGAAATGTATATGGGAACAATATTCCTTGAGTTTTTTCATGTTAACAGTTTGGTACATGATGGTCATTTCTGCTGGATATAAAATCCTTAGTTTACATTTTCTTTACATTTTGTATATTTTGTATGTTACTCCATTCTCTTGCATAAAATGTTGCTGTCTAAAAGTCTAACAACAGTCTAGATTTTTCCCTTGCACGTCCCTTATAAGATCTTTTTTATCTAGATATCTAATGAATATTTTTTCTTAAAGTCCGGTAATTTCACTAGAATATAAAATTACAAGGTGCAGCTTCAAAAAAACTTTTTTTTTGGTAATTTTAGGGGATTTTATCGGATTATCATTCTTAGTGTTTGCTTGGTTCCCTGAATTTGGCTTTCTTCTTCTGAGACTTGTATTTTTTGTATGTTAGAGCTTCTTTGTTTATCTTTAATATTTGACACTTTTCTTCAAACTTTTTTTTTAAATCTCTTCATAGATTAAATGCTTTAAATTTTTCTTCTTTTTCATGATCTATTTTGGCATTATTTGTTTATTTGCTCTTGTGTTGTTTCCAATTTAGGCAATTTCTACAGTGATCTTTTTCTCACTTCTAATTCTTTCTTAAATGTTTTTCTCTAATTCTTGAGTTCTATTACTTCGTGAAATAGGAAGGAAAAACTTCAAAGGATATAAAATTTTAAGTTTCTTTAAAGCACAACATCTGAAACATAGAAACCTGTTATTATTTACTTAATATGGATAATAGTTATTTGGACATCTGTTATTTAATCAATATCTATATGATTAAAATGGCTCATGGCTAAAAAATAAAAACAAAATATTCAGTATGTACACTAGAACCTCACTTAAAAAATACATCTATATACATGCAATTCCTTTAAAACCCACAAAATATTTTATCTGAAAAATAAAACTGATTTTCATTAATTGTTTCTCCTTTATCTCTGGTTGTTATAAATTTCAATGACTGATTTTTAACTACTGCAAATCAGTGTCCAAAAAACCAACCAAACAAACAAACAAAAAAACCCCAAAAGAGTAGATTCCTATTTGAATGAATGCAAAGACTCTTCTTTTACTTTCACAGCAACTGAGCAATGAACACCCCAGTGAGAAAGTCTGGTTCAGCAAGGTCTAGTATAAAGCATCATGGAACCATGGTACCTAAAGCTTGTTCAGAGGTCTAGAAAGAGTTTTCTTTTAATCACTGGCAGACACCTTACCCAACTCAAGCTTTTTTGATAATGGAGTTTTAAACAAAAACAAATTTCCCTATCAAATTCTTTAATAAATGCTATTTGAATAGAATTCTTTTATCTCCAAGGCTGACGGGATTCAGTTTAGAGAGTGGGCTTTCAGATCATCAACTGAAGTCAGTATAAGGCTGTAAATAACAGTGTTTTGTTACCAGTTACCAGATTTGATTTAAAAATACATTTTTAAAAAATCAGCATATTGCCAGTGGACTTCTCCCCACCTATCATTTTATTTGCTTTAAAATGTACTCCTTTTCTTTTCTTTCTTTCTTTTTCTGGATTTGAAAATGCTAACATGTGGAATAGTCATCAGTGGGAAACATATATGGGAAATGTATATCTCCCATTGAATAAACATAAAATATATTTTATTAGGCTTTTTTTGAAGAGCCCCTTCTAAAATTATCATATCTTAAAGTTATCTGTCCATGATTAAATCAAATATTACATTTAAGTATATAATTTAAGTAACCAAATTTAATTTGGTTATAACCAAATATAATTTAAGGAACCAAAGACTCAAGTCTTAATGAGGGTATCTAATATTTCAGAAGGAAGTCTTTTCAGTGCACACCAAGGATGGCCTTCTGTGAAAGCTAACCCAATAAAAAGAAAACCCACTGAACTGGGATTCAGGTCTTGTTTTTAGGCCTTTCTATACCTTTTGCTTCATATGTGATTATCTCTGGGCCTCAATTTACTCATCTGTGATAGAAGCATCTCACATGATGGGATTTCTAGTGTCTCTTCAAACTCAAAACTGGAATTTCATTTTTCTCTTCTATTCAATGTTCTAATGCCTGATGGTTAAAATAGATATAATGCATAATTCAGCATTTTTTATACATTCGTCACCATAAATGTGTGTCTACTGTATGCCAATCATAGCGAAGAAAAAGGCAGATAAAGATTCTTGTCCTCATAGAACTGACATTCTAATGGGGGGATAAAGACAATGAAAAAGTAGATAAATTAACTATGTACCATAAGGGAGGTTTGATAGGCTATGAGGGAAAACAAATTTGGAAGTAAATTTGGGGAGAGGGGACTTCTATTTTTAAAAGATTGGCAAGGAAGACCTCACTGAGAAGTTGACATTTGAACATAGGCTTGAAAGAGGGAAGAGAGCTGTCCATGCAGATATTGGGGAAGAGCTTTCTGAGCAGAGAGAACAAATACAAGACCCTCAGGTGCTTTCATAAACTGAAACAAGATAAACAATAATGTTTGTTCTGGAAATGTCATCTGTAGGACACTGGGATCATTTGTGGTTGTCTTTAAGAAATTGGGACAAGAGAAGGGGGCAGTGGCAAAGGAAGTTAATCGTGATGATTAAGGGTCTGTATTTCATGTCATATGAGTAAAGTTTCAAGGAAGAGAGAGCATTTAGAGAAGAGGAAAATAGACCACAGAGTGGGGAGAAAGAGAGATATTAGCTACCTTCAAAATTTAAAATATTTTCATTAAAAACAACCATTTATGCAGCTTTTTCTATGCAACTCAAGAGGTACAGAAGTAGAAAATATTAATAAAAGGCTTTACAGAGAGTTACATGAGCTAAATATAGAGAATAGGTTTCTAATAGCTAAATTAATTGAAGAATGAGGTTGACTGTCATCAGAAGGATTTGGGGATTTTTTTTAAGATTTATTTATTTATTTTAGAAAGAGAGAGGGAGGGATGGGGAGAGAGAGAGAGCATGAGTCGGGGGAGAAGCGTGAGGGAGAGAGAGAATTCTCAAGCAGACTCCCTGCTGAGCATGAGCCCAGCACGGGGCTCCAAGGACCCAAAGATCATGACCTGAGCCAAAATCAAGAGTCAGAAGCTTAATCAACTAAGCCACCCAGGCACCCTACATTTGGAGAATTTTTATTTTTATTTTTTAAGATTTTATTTATTTATTTGAGAGACACCCAGAGAGAGAACATAAGCAGAGAGAGGGAGAAGCAGACTCCCTGCTGGGCAGGGAGCCCAATGATATAGGGCTCGATCCCAGGACCCTGAGATCACGACCTGAGCTGAAAGCAGAGGCTTAAGCGACTGAGCCACCAGGTGCCCCTGGAGAATTTTTAAAAGTACAGATACCCAGTGCCAACTCTAGAGGTTCTGAGATTCATTTAGTCTATGCTTGGCCAAAGGAATAGTCATTTTAAAAATATTTATTAATATTAAATATATTTTATATATTAATTTATAAAAATATATATAATCGTAAAAATTTCTAGAGAATCTGAAAGCACAACTAGGTTTGTGAACTCCTGGTGTAGCTTTTTCTGGGGGCAATAGTGAGCTCCGTACTACAGAAAATGTTCAGGCAACATAACTTCTTACTAATCACCTCAGAAATAAAAATCCCATACTGGGAGATAAGCCAAAATAGGTGGCCTCTGAGATATCTCTCAAATTTCAGATTTTATGATTCTACCACATTATGAAAATACAATATCAAAGGAGGTTGCTTAAATATTTGTTTCAGAACAATTCTTTTACCCGTTATTTATAAAAATTGATTATTTCAAATTCTATCCTATCATATAGTCATATAAGCATAAAAAGGAAATTTGACTAATTTAGTATTGATTTATGATAATGTGTTTATTTCTAACTAGGCACAAGTAAATGGGAAGTGTTGTCCTCATTTATCGAGGTGTCTTATCATTCTCTAAAAAAAGACTGACCATGAGAGACTATGGACTCTCAGAAACAAACTGAAGGTTCTAGAGGGGAGAGAGGTGGGGGATGGGTTAGCCTGGTGATGGGTATTAAAGAGGGCACATACCAAATGGAGCACTGGGTGTTATACACAAACAATGAATCATAGAACACTACATCAAAAACTAATGATGTAATGTATGGTGATTAATGTAACATAATAAAATGAAATAAAATTTAAAAAAAGACTGAAAAAATCCCCAAACCTCCCCAAGTTGATATATGCTTATTTTCTAGTACTGAACATTGACTTACTTGAGATACAGAACATTCTCTGTTACACTTCAGTAAAGTCTGAGTACTTTAACAACAACATTAATAATAACAATAACAATAATAATAATTTTGAGGCAATTCACAGAATTTTTTGAGATATAATCAAAGTTTACAAGAGGGCGCCTGGGTGGCTCAGTTGGTTAAGCGACTGCTTTCGGCTCAGGTCATGATCCTGGAGTCCCGGGATCGAGTCCCACGTCAGGCTCCCTGCTTCTCCCTCTGACCCTCTTCCCTCTCATGCTCTCTCTCTCTTTCTCTCATTCTCTCTCTCAAATAAATAAATAAAATCTTTAAAAAAAAAAGTTTACAAGAGTCTTGGGAAAGGAAGAAATGTACACATGAAAGTAACGGAGAAGTTTATAAAAGCAAATACTGAATGGCAAGGTTAGACAGTGGGTGTTAAAGCTCAGAGAAGGGACTTAAGAATTGGCATTCATCATGCAAGAATCAAGAGAATTAATAGGCGATTGGAGGCAGAATCAGAGCCCTTTTGAAAGATGTATGATGTTCTCATTTTTAAAAGGGGGAAATCCATGTATTAGGGGAAGATAAGAAAGAAAAAGTTCCCTGTAATCTCTTTCAACCATAAGATTCTATAAAAAAATTCTAATACTATCTGTAGCTGCTGGATTGGATCAATTATTGAACTTAATTTTCCTATTGATGAATGGAAAGTGGCAGAGGGGTATGTTCTTTTAAAAATTCATCAACGTATGGGGCTCCTGGGTGGTGCAGTTGGTTGGGCACCAGACTCTTGGTTTTGGCTCAGGTTGTGGTCTTGAAGTCATGGGTCTCATGGTCAAGCCCCTCGTCTGGCTCTGGGCTCAGCATGGAGTCTGCTTAAGACTTTGTCTTCCCCTCCCCCCTGCTTGCACTCTCTCACTTGCTCTCTCTCTCTCTAAAATAAATAAATCTTTAAAAAATATTTCAACTTACCAAATTATTTAGGAAATATGGGGGGGTGGGGAAACACCCATATCCATCTTTTTAAAAAATAACCAGTTATTCTGAAGCTATCAGTTAGTAGCCAGTTAATAACTAGCTACCACTAACTGGCTAATTACTAGTAATAAGTAATTAATAACCAATTGTTTAAAATTCATTTGACATTTTCTGTATGTGCTTGAATATACAGTAACTCATTTTACTGAATATTTCCCATTTTTATTCCTAGAATAGATCCACTTTCCAACCAATTCTGCTCCTTGGAGGCTGACATGTATGAACTCCATCAACAGGCTCATTGGCTCTTTGGCTTCTGGTTGGGTTTGGCCATTGTAGAACATCAGCAGATCGAAGAGAGGTAGGAGAGGGAAGTCGGGGTATATGTTCCTCTGGCTGCTTCCCTGCAGGGTTGAGGTGGGCAGAAGGTCATGGAGGGTCCCAACAAAAGATCACAGCTCCTTTCAGGTGGCCTTCTCCACCCACCTTCCTCAGACTCAATATTGTATAACTACTCTCTACTCTGACACCTTCAGACCTAGGAATTGTAGTGAACTTCTGTTGTTATTATCCCACAGTAGGAGGGACAGCAATATCCTTTGTGGTTTCCCTACACTCAGCTAACTTCTTTGTAAATACTCTCTTTATTCAACCCTGCTCAAATTGCCCATTTGGAATGTGGCAATGGTCTTCCTTGAACCCTTACTGATATGTCCCTTACTCCATTTAGTCCCTCTACTCAAAATAAGAAGAGGCCTATATATAAGTAACTACAGGCCAGGAAGACAAAAATAGCTAATATCTAAAACCTATATCCATGTTAAATTCACACTTCACAGGATAAATTTTGAGTGGCATATTTTTTTTTCTTTTGGGAGATCCTCACTATTCTTTAGGGTATATATGTATGTATGTATGTATGTATGTATGTATGTATGTATGTATGTATTATCAGTAAATCTCTCATGAGAGGTACAAATCTACCTATGCATATAGGCTCAAGAACTGAAAATAAGCCAAAAGTGTCCTGCAAATCATTAAATAGTTGGGTATATTCCAGTTTAGAAAGCTAATGTCCACAAAATATAGCATTATAATCGATAATACTTATGTTTTAAAATGAAAAATGCAGAATGGTTTGTCAGCAGGTAAATGGATTTTGTTTTTCTATGTCAAAAAGTGAATGTACAGCCTTTCTTTTTATTTTGCTTTTGAGAATTGATGGTCAAAAATGTATATGTGATCATGATGAGGAAGAAAAGAGATTGTACAGTCAGATCTTGGAATGGTCTGGCAATTCTGTCAGTGCATTTTGGTTGAACCAATTGTCAACAAGAAGATATAATAATAACACTAATTCGGAGGACTGAGGACTACCCTTTACCATAAGGTATTACTCATGTAGGTTTTCCTGTGTGAATTATTAATAGAACTCTAAATTTTCATAGCCATTTAGAAAAGTAGTAAAGCAACTCTTAGGTAAGGAGCAACTTCCGTTACTGTGATTCTATTTCTTTGACTGAAGGAGACTTCACTGATCTCATGATACAAATTCGTAGATGTGACCTCAAAATCACAAAGAATGAAAGAAAAAATAGATAAACTGTATATCACCAAAATTAATATGTCTGTGCTTCAAAGAAAAATGTTTAGAAAACAAAAAGGCAACTTCAATAATGGGAGAAGAAAAATGCACATCATAACTTGCATCTAGAATATATACAGAATTCTTACAACTAAGTAACAAAGAGACAACCCAATGTTAAAGTGGGTAAAGGATCCAAACAGACAATTTTTCAAAGAATGAACACATGAGAAGATGCTCAATATTATTAGCTATCAAGGAAATGCAAGTGAAAACCACAATGAAATACCATTTCATACGCTCTAGTATGCTTATAATAAAAAAGTCTTATAACAAATAAAAAATCATTGGCAAGGAAGTTGAGAGCTTGGAATCCTCATCTACTGAATGTAAAGTGCAACTGCTGCTTTGGGAAGCGGTCTGGCAGTTTCTCAAATGTTTAAACATAGAGTTACCATACGACCCAGCAATTCCACTTAATTGCCCAAGAGAAATTAGAACATGTCCACACAAATCTTGTGTGAATGTCTTATGAATGTTCACAGCAACATCATTCATATTAGCTAAAAAGTGGTAACAACATAAACGTCCATCACCTGATGAATGAATAAGCAAGAAGTGGTATATCCACACAATGGGATATTACTTGGGGATAAAAACAAATGCCACAACATGGGTGAACTTTGAAAACATTATAGTAAGTGACAAAAGCCAGTCACAGAGGACCATATCGTGTGATTCCATTTATATGAAATGTTCAAAAGAGGCAAATCTATGGGCAGAGGATGTAGATTCATAGGGCTGAGGGTAGGGGAACTTCAGGCATTATGGGTGACTGCTGTATGATATGGAGTTTCTTTGTGGGGTAATAAAATGTTTTACAATTGATGATGGTGATGAATGCACAACTCTATGAACATACTAAATAAGCCTTCAAATTATACACTTTTTTATTTTTTAATGTTTTTTTATAGAAATTTTATTTATTTATTTGCCAGAGAGAGAGAGCACAAGCAGGGGAAGAGGCAGGCAGAGGGAAAAGCGGACTCCTCGCTGAGTGGGGAACCTGATGCAGGACTCAATCCCAGGACCCTGGGATCATGACCTGAGCTGGAGGCAGATACTTAACCGACTGAGCCACCCAGGCGTCCCCAAATTATACACTTAAGTGGATGAATTATATGATGTTAATTATATCTCAGGAAAGTTGTTTAAAAAAAAGGAGTTAATAAATAGTATGAAAAGACAGGCTTCTCCCTTTAAAAGGTCAATGTAAGTTGTTTCTACAAAGCCCATTTTTTGTTTAGAAATGTTATTATATACATTTCATTCTTCTGAATATAGTTAAGGTTTGGGGTTGATTAAAATGGTCTAATATTAACTGGTTCCTTTGTGTACATACAAAATAAAATGCTAAAAAGTGGCGATCAGAGCATTCCAGCCAAAATGCCCTTTGGTGAACAAGGATGATTTAACAAGCCACTTGCATTCTTTCATTTTAAAATGAAGATTTGGCTATGATTTTGTTTCCACTAAGCTTGGCAGGTTCTTTTCTGCTTAGTTTCATAATCATTTTGCTATTTACATGTTTAGTATAATATCAGGTAATGATGAAGCATTGTTAAAGTGGCATACTGGGTGTTTTTGCCCTTAAATCTCTAAGTCTTACAGAGCAAGTGTTCTTTACATTAATACAGTGACCCTATCCCATCAAACTATTTAGCTAAAATGCACTAAAATATAAACATTTTGCCCTATCATTTTCTTTCTTTTTTTAAAAGATTTTATTTATTTATTTGACAGAGAGAGAGAGACAGCCAGAGAGGAACACAAGCAGGGGGAGTGGGAGAGGGAGAAGCAGGCTTCCCACCGGGCAAGGAGCCAACACGACTCAGGCTCAATCCCAGGACCCTGGGATCAGGACCTGAGCCAAAGGCAGACGCTTACTGACCGAGCCACCCAGGCGCCACTGCCCTATCATTTTCTATTCTAATTTTATATTGAGTATTTTCATAACAAAAGAAAAGTTTCAGGTAAAAAGTAGTCATTTTCATGATCAAATGTTTCCCTTAAATCCATTCATTTTCATTTTCTCCCCCATAAGCACTGAGACTAATTCTCTCCTACTACTCTGCACTGGGCAGGAGGGAGCAGGGGGTGCTAACTTGAGAGTTGCCTTCTGTTGAATGGAAGTATAACCCTGTATAAGAAGAGAATGAGTATTTGACCCCTTATTAACAGAAGACATCATGCTGGGTGCTTTATATATGGTATTAAGTCTTTGCAACAGTCCTGTATTGCAGATTTTATCATTACCACTTGAGAGAAGAAAAATCTGAACTTATGGAAGGTGAACACTTTGCTGAAATCAGACAGTTGATTTTATGAATAGAGATCTGAATATTTTTCTTTCTCCAAAGCTTATTCTCTTTCTCTACTAGTGTGTTTTATGTCTTAAGCCCGCTGTGGCGGAGCGCGCAGCTTCCCCTTGTCGGCTTCGCCACAGTATCTTTCTGGGCCAGCCAGATTTCAGAAATGAGGAAATATTCTAACTCTTACCTACAAACCTTTTCAGAAATGGGGCATTTGTCTTACACAGCCCATGGCCCCCACGGTGACAGTTTGTTGTTATTTTTAAACAATTTCCTTAGAATTGCACTCTTTCTTTGTTGCCGTAAAGCAATGGCAATGTTTTCAAAAGCGTTCTAATATTAGCTGCTGCCCTACATCTTTTAAACTCTCTTCACTGTTCTGTGAATGTAGGTTATTACCAACATTATTCTTTTTCTGATTTTTGTTCTGTATTTAGCCAGCTAATTATGAAATCTACACATCAATGAACAATTTCTTTATATCTTAAATGTTTAAGCAAATATCAGAATGAGGTTGTTGCCATGTTCTCAAACTGGATACAATACTTGACACGCCCCACATATACTGGGGATTGACCTTTTTATTAAAGAGTCACTATTATGCAGTACATCCCATGTTCATTATCAATTCTTCTCTGCTTACTACTAACAAGGAATAGAATAAATGAAGAATAAAGCAATCAAATGATCACATGGGTGAGCAGTAGGATACAAGTGAAATGGAAAAATTAGGCTTGGATTTTAAAAGATAGATTTTTTTTTTGCTACATTATAGGAGATCCGAGGAAAAAACAAGTAGGAGGTTAGAAGGAAGATAATTTTACAGTTTGAAACCAATTTGTATTTTCATTCTGCCTGTCAGTGGGTTTTAATGCACCAAAGGGTCAAGACTACAAATTAAATTATGTGTAAAGGATAAGATTTTCTTACTTAAGCTTCAACCATGAAGAAATCAGATATTTCCTATAAGGAAAAACTAATTCTTTAGGGAAGAATAATTGGGCCATTGGTATTTTAACTTGCCCTTTTTATTTCAATATATGGCGAGATAAAAAGATTTATGTCATCTCACTAGAAAAGCAATCATGAATACCAAATCACACTGGGGAAATATTTTGTTTTTCAAGTGGTTATCGGTTTTAATTTATCTACCATGGGCTCACATTGTCAAAGGAAAATCATACAGTGTGTGGATTTACAGCTGTGACTTGGGAAAATTATGTACATTCCAAAAGGTGAAGATAAAGAAAAAAGCGAAAAAGCACCAGTTACATCAAGTGTCAATACATTTATGATGCTAATTAGTATAATTATCATTTATTTAGTGTTAACTTTATGCTAAATGATTTGCCTATACTATCTCAATTTCACAATGGGCCATAAGGCAGGCGTAATTATTGTCCTCTTCTTATACATGGGGAAATAGAGCATGAGAGAGGGTAAGTAACTTGTGAAAGGTCACATAACTCATATGAGGCTTAGCGGGAATTCAGCCATGGTGGTCTGACACCAGAGCACATGCCTGTAATTACTCTACTGTACCGCTTTTGCTGGTAACTAGGATTTATAGCTCTTACCATTCCAGCATGACCAAAGAAAAAGAAAGCTCCATACCTCACTGTTGAGTTTATTTATTTGCTGCTTGGTCTCCTCTGCTTTGATAAAGAGAACAGCAGCTCCAATCTCTGGGTCTGAAAAGTAGAACACACTCAGAATGAGTCTTTTAGCAATAAACCTCATATTTGAGGATTTGGGGCAGTTGGAATGGAGAAGGAAGCCTAAGCTACTACCTTTACCTTTGCCTGACACCTGTGCACTGTAGGTTCTGTCTCCCTGGGATTGGACATGCTTCTAGTAATCCTCTGGATCGTGCCTGATATACTCCTTGAAACTAGGCATACATCATGGTGGGGACTGTGACCACACTGACTGGATGTGTCCATGGCAAATCTTCCTTTCCCCTGAACTTCCCCTTTCCTCACCACCACGTTCCAAGATGGCACAGTTTCTCTTTTTTGACCATTCTCTAAAAACATATCACAGTCAATGCCTAAACCCTAGAATAAGGGTGTTCTTTTCCTCCTCTTTTTTCCCCAAATATTAATTCCTGTGCCCATGAGAACATTTCCCCCCCACTTCTATTTCAGGTGCTAAACTCCACTGCAGGTTTCCTATCTCCTCCCTTGTTGCTCTAAAAGATACTATCTCCCATTTCCTGGTTCTCTTATCTCCACTTTTTCTTTACCTTACTCTTCCAAATACATTTATTTCTGTCAGTGACAAAAGTATAGATGAATCGCTGCTAGCTGGAGTATAAAGGAATGAATTTTATATATATATATATATATATATATATTTATATATATATGAATTGCTGCTAGCTGGAGTGGAAAGGATGAATTGCTGTTAGCTGGAGTGGAAAGGAATATATATATATAATTTATTTATATTTATTATTTAAATGTATTTATATAAAATGATGTGACCCTCATAATACGCTAATTCTGGTAAATTATGGGTAAAGAAGTTGTGGAAGAAAAAAGTAAAAGCTCATTTTGCAAAGAATTTTGCAAAGTTAATCTATTAATTCAATGAATGACTAGAGAAAATATACAGTAGGCTAAATCTCCTTTAGAGGAGAGAGCAATGAAAAAAAAAATATAATTGACCCTCATGGAGCTTAGAGTCTAGCTGGGAAAAGAGAAAACAATTAGGCAATAGATTTGGATTTCACACTAAGGGCACCAGGAAGCCATCTTAGGGTTTTAAGTATAGGATCAGAGTTATAAGAATAAATTTGTATTTTTAAAAATTTACTCTGTATGGAGAGCAGAACCACAGAAGAGACTTTGGTAGCAATGCATGCAAGAGATGGGTGTGGCAAAGAAATGTATGCTGGCAGTAAGGACACAAAGTCTTAGAATTGAGGGTTTAGGAGATAGAGCCAAGAAAATTTGTTGCTTGAGTGCATGAGTATAGGGGTGGATATTGGGAAAAGAAGAGGAGGCTAAGGAGGTGGTGGGACCAGAAATAGGTGGATGGACATGGTGAGGCTCTGTGTATCATCTCCAGGTCTAGGTTAGTCAATAAGGAAAACTTCCAATTGGAACCTACCATCAACTTGCATAGCAGATACATCAGTGTGACTGTAACTATGATTTCTGTGCCTCTTTCCCCAGAGTAACATCAACACAGGTAAGTCAACTGAATGAATGAATCAGGATTGTTGACTGATATCTGCACCCCTTCTTTCCCTGTCTTCCTTTCCTCTGCTCACTCCCCCACCTATCCCAGGGACTTACAAGGACCCTTCCACTTCCCTAGAAGATGATAATTACCAGGAAGTGGGATTGTTGATTGAGATGGAATACTGGTATTCTACCAAAAGGAGACACACACCCAGGACTGTACATTCAAAATTTTTTATTGGGTTTGGCTTTGTTCATGGACATATTCACTAACCGGTAATAGATCCTGACATAAGGATCCCAGAGCTGAGGGGGAAGGGGAGGACAGAGTTGGCAGGGGACTGCTAGCTTTCATCTGGTAGTTTGCTGGTAAATTGTTTTGGATAGCCTATGCTTGCTCATTATTCTCTCTTTATTAACTACAGGTGTGTCTTCTTTAGAATTTACTTATCATTTCTGGCCTTCATTATGTTGATATATTCCTTGTAATGGGCAATGAACTCAAGAAGGCAAGGGAGAGAGAGGAGGCTGGGTTAGGTTTGGGGGTACCCTTACATTAATTCACCATCACTAGAGGGTAGTGCTTCACATAGGTCTCCATCATTTCCAACCTTCTTACATCCTTCTGAAGTTGTTTGTTCTCTGACAAAATGCACGTACATAATCTCTCATCAATAAGTTGGTTAAAAATAACCAATATTCCTACAGTGTACAACCAACACAGCTCTTCCTCTGGGTAATGTTGTTTTTGTGACTAGTCTGCATTCATAATAAGAAAACAAGGTCACCCTCTAATGAATAGCAGAAATTTGAGTCTCCTGACACACCATTTACCTTGGTTGGTAAATGGCAGAACATCTAGCTTGGATAGAGGAACAATTACAAATTATATCTTAATAACTTGGAGATGGCACAGACTCAAGTTGAATTGTTCCATGGCATTGGTAAAATTCTATCATGTAGAAAATGCAAAAAAGTGCTTATGCCAAACATTACAAGTTAAAAAGATATATCACCCTTTGATAGAGGCTAAATATAGAGCTTACCTCCTAGAGGAGGGGAAACTCTGGGCTCTGGCCTGATGCGTTCAGAGCCAAAGTCAAAAGTCTGGCTTTCCTCACTGCTGTTTCCATCTTCAATTCCATCAACAATCCTGTTTAAAATAAAGGACATTGGTTAGTTGTGCACTTATATTTATGGGTTCCAATATTTCTTTTTTTAAAAAATATTTTATTTATTTATTTTAGACAGAGAGACTGCACATGGGGGCATGTGGTGGAAGAGGGAGAGAGAGAATCCAGAGCTGACTCCCCACTGGTGAGGAACCTGACTCAGGACTCGATCTCATGACCCTGAGATCATGCCCTGAGCTGAAACCACAAGTCAGACACTTAACCAACTGAGCCATCGAGGCACCCCAGATTCCAGTATTTCCAGAAGACTTAAAAATACTGTCTTAATTTCTAAATTCTACATACTCTAAAGCTGAGCTATCCATTATGGTAGCCATTAGGCTTATATGGCTACGAGCACCTGAAATGTGGCTCATGCAAATTGAGATATGCTGTAAGAATAAAATGCACATTGGATTTTGAAGATTTGAGTAAAAAAAATGGAAATGGTTTTATTAGTAAATTTTTAATATTATTTACATTTGAAATTATATTATTTGGGGCATACTGAGTCAAATAAAATATATCATTAAAATTAAATTTCAGGTGGTGCCTGGGTGGCTCAGTTGTTATGCATCTGCCTTTGCCTCAAGTCATGATTCCAGGGTCCTGGGACCAAGTCCCATATCAGGCTCCCTGCTCAGCGGGAAGCCAGCTTCTCCCTCTCCCACTCCCCCTGCTTGTGTTCCTTCTCTTGCTGTCTCTCTCTCTGTCAAATAAATAAATAAAATCTTTAAAAAAAATTAAATTTCACTTTATTTATTTATTTTTTGCTTTTTTAAAAATGTGGCTACTAGAAAATTTAAAATTACATTTGCACTGGGTGTTATATGCAAACAATGAATCATGGAACACTACATCAAAAACTAATGATGTAGTGTATGGTGATTAACATAACAATAAAATAAAAAAATAAAAAAGAATAGAGAGAGAAATGGAGAGAACAAAGAGAGATCATGAGAGAGAAAATGAAGAAAGAATGAGAATGAGCAAGAGCGAGCAGATGAAAAGCAAATGGGAGAGAATATTAACAAATTGTCTAGCTGAGCAACAGTTATTGGGATTTCTTTGTGCTGTTCTTATCATTTTTCTGTAAGTTTGAATTATAAAATAAAATCATCCCTCAGTAAAAAAAAAATTACATTTGTGGCTCACAATTTTAGCTCATATTATATTTCTGTTGGATAGAAATACTATAGAATTTAGAATCTTATTTATTCTAGGATTCAAAGCCTTAAGCTACAGAAGTCCTCTTATCTGAATTCATATTAAATCACCACTCTATCTAGAATTAACATGTTTTAATCTAATGATTATAGCATCACATTAAATAACTTTGATGACACCTTTACTCTGAACCTGGACAAAACCAAGAGTTAAAGAATTACATATAAAGGACTATTAAGACTTTGGCTAGTCTTCTTCCCTTGCTAAATAATGTCTAACCCACTCATTATTTAAAAAATATTAAGTCTATTGTAGAAAATTTAAACATAAAAGTAACAAAAATTAGAAAATAAAAATCACCTGTAATCCATCACTACTGTCAGCATTTTGATGTATGTTCTCAAAATCTTTTTATAAGTATAAGATCAATTGTATATAAACCTTTCTTTTCCATCTTTCTTCTTATTAAAAATTTAGGAAGGAGACGAATAAGGCAACGTTTTTAAATTACCATCCTCAACGGAATTCCTGAACCTTTAATGTCCACCTACTTTTCACTGAGTCTGTTTTGCTTATTTTTAAAAATATTCTCTCTAAATGGATAAATTGTGTCCTTCAAATGACTAGTTAAATATATTGACAAATATCACTTGCTTTACAAGTAGAAAAACAGAATTTGAATCCAGATTTCCAAACTTAATCTCTGAGATTTTGCACAAAATAGTTCAATTCTTATATCTTCATAGTACAGATAATATGAACTACCTTACAGGACTCCTGATTTCCTGAGGAGACTAAATGCAACAGTGAATGTGGAATTACCTAGCAGAGAACATGGCACATAGGAAGCGTTCCATTTTTTTTTCTTGCTTCTACTTATTACTCAGCTATGATGTGATTTTTTACTATTGCTTGTATTCACCATAGACTACTCCTTTCACATTATCTGCGTCAGGATTTTTCACTCTCTCAATCACCTCTAGTTAATCCTAAAGTGAATTTTTAAAATTAAAAGTATAGCCATTCCATGTTACATACAGAAGAGGCCAGAAATAAAACCAAGCTTCAATTGTCCACATGATGAAAAAAATAATATTGAAAATGAACATCAACACTTCATTTCCTTTATGATTTTAACTTATTGTTCCATAAAACATTTGGTAAGATCAGGCATTGAGGGAATCACATCAATGGGCCTTGTTCTATCTTTTATTTTCATTTAAATCTATAAATTATAAAATTACAATGTAGAAATACACACTTATGATAATAGGTAGAGCTAAATGGATGATAGGAGTAGAGAAGGACTTCTGAATATTTAATGGACCCTTTTGAGAATACAACTAACACTAATTATTCTCATACTGTACACACCTCCATGTAGAAGCAAAAATTGCACACAAAATTCAGGAAAGTTGAAGAAGTCTGGCTAGGACCCTGTGTGGTTGAGAGGCCCAGGAGGCTCGATAATTTACTAGCTAGGTACTAACTTGGACAAAAGGCAGCCCTTTTCACTAGGAAAGAATTGCATGATGTGATTCTTACCTTGGACTGAGGTCTGGGGGTCCAGCGCTATTCAAAGCTGACAGTTGCAATTTCAAGTTTCTCTCTTTCCTTTTAGCCTGGTTAGGGGGGTCAGTTTCCTGTTTGTTTTGGGGGGAAGGTGAACTGGAGATTCTGCTAGGTGAGTGAAATGGCACAGTGCCCGAGGCCAACTGCTTCAAGCTTAGGCCTAGATAGCTTTTATTGCTTCCAACCTTCTTACTGCATGCAGAGGATGTTCCCCTTGTGTAGATGGGAGAGAGGGAGGCTGTCTCCTCGTCTTCTCCCTCCTCCTCCTCCTCTTCATCTTCCACAATGGACGGGAGTTTTTTGTTGATGCTGCCATTTCCCTTGGGCTCTGACTAAATCAATGGATAACATAGATTAGTACAGATCACGAAGACCGCTTGAGAGGTTGATCATTCATGCTGGTGGGCCCACCTAAGCAAAGTCAAATCCTTTAGAAACTTACTTCTCAGTAAAACTTAAGACTTTGCAGATTTTGCTATTATTTATTCAGGGGTTCAGTGTCTCCCCATTTGAGATATTCCCCAGGTTTACCCTCTTTGCTGTCCTGGTGTCAGCCTGTTAATGCCTCTCTTGGTCTTTTTAAACTGTCTTGGTGGGGAGCTGTGTGAAACATGCGTTTTACCTGGTTTGCATCCAGATTTTACTCAGCCTGTCATCTGTAATAGTATATGGTGACATGGTCTTAGGGCATTTTCAGTTTTAGGTCTTCATAGGGTCTTTAGTGGAACTTTATGTGCAGATCAACCAGAAAAATGTTATCTTTGAGAATAAAAATCTTCCCTGTTTTGGATCACATAGATGGAGTAAGATCAGCAGCATCTGCAGCTACTCTGCTTCCTGTTATTTTTATTTTCAGATGTCAGTTGGCAGGAAATGGAGCAAACCATTTGGTCTGCTCCCCTTGAGAACTTTGGGAAGGGAAGGAGAAGTCTTGCTAAACCCATCTTAGATTCTTGGCTGGAGTCATTCAAACTTTTGGACTAAGAAGAAGCAAGGGAGAGGATGGGTAAAGGCAATGGAGGTAATGATGGAGAAGCAGGGCAGAAAGGACAGCAAAGGCTAAGCGAGTGGCCTGCAATGGAGTCACTATGAGAGTGGGTGTTTCTTGCTCTGCTCCAGATGTGGCTTCCCTGCTCCAAAAGGTCATTCATTTTTCTGTGCCTCATTCTCTTTTGAGGATACAATTGCTTCTACCTGCTCATCAATAATTTCTAAGAGAAATAAGACAACAAACTGAACAGATCTAAGAGTGCTATTTAAATCTCATGAGCTGTCATGGTTATTCCATCATCTTAAGAAACAGTTGGTTTATTGGTATATATTTATTTTCCTGTAACAGTTACAATGATAGATACAACAACAAAAAATGAACTTGAACCTGTGGTGACTTTACAGGCAATAGCCCGATTCATTCAGTTTAGGCCAACCTAAGCAAAATAGTTAGTTTACTCATGAAGCTTTCTTGTATTTTAATCTTAATGGCTCAAAATTTCTTGAGGAAATGGCATTAGATTCATCTTTCCAACTAGATATGATTATTTTAATTAATGGTGAAGCCATTAGTTTTTTATTGGGATAGTTATGGTTTGGCTTTTACTTGTTTTTGCTTTTCACAGTGTTTTAAAATTCTGTGCTTATAACAAAAGTTGGACCCACGTGGAATTGTGGGGGAACATTTGTTTGGTAGCACTGTAGAATAGAAAAATTAGCTCATCCAGTTAAAGACACAACAGGGCAAACTTATCAAAGAAATGAAAAACAATGAGTGAATTCTTTTAATTGGACTTCTGTTTACATTTGTATTGGCAATTTAATCATTCCTTTGGTTCAAGGAGGCTCCGCTGGCCCTAGGAGAATTCTCTGACTAATAATCTATAGTGTTTTTACTTCTACAAGCTTGTTTAAATTTCATACTTCCATTTTATCATGGAGACTTGGAACCTTGGGCAAATTGCTTAGATATTGACTCTTGTGATCAAGGCAGTCAATGGTACTTATACGAAGAATTAACTACTCCTCCTAACATTATTGCAGAGAGGAGCCAAATTTATTAGATTATTAAACACCTAGTCCCACATGCAGCCTCTATGCAGGAGTACCGGTTACTTTCTTCAGGCCATCTACACAGAAACGCTTGCTTCCCTTGCGTAGCTGGATTCACCCATGTATACACTGCCATAAAATTCGACTACAGATTTCCCCCTTCTCTTCTGACCCACCCTTTCATTTCCCCCTGACAAATGCTTCCATGAGGGCACTGAGGTTTTTATCCCCATAGTCAAAAGAATCTCTAATTTAGCTCATGACATTCTACTGGGATATAGCCATTTTGAACTCACAGGTGACTAGATTCAATCAAACCTGTCATGATGACAAGGGAAGCAGAAAAAAGTTTAGTGGCTGAATGCATAGACTTTTGGTCACACAGTCCTAGAAGTCCTGAGACTTACTACTTATTACTTGGTCAAGTAATATAATTGCTTAAATCCTTGGTTTCCTCACCTGTAAATTGGGAACAGTGTGAGGAAATAGGTATTAGATAATGGACGTTAAAACACTTGGCAATGTGCAGTGGAAGTACTTAATAGATGCTTGCCCTTGTGGTGATGATGATGATCATGAAGAAAATGGAAACATTTGCCTCAGGGCAGGTGCTACAGAGAGTGTTGGTTACCTCTTTTTACATAATCTCCCCTTCCTTGCTAGTTAACAGAACTCTTAGCAATGCACCTTGCCCAAAGATCTCCTTTCTCTGCTTCCTTTGCCAGTTGGTTTGACCAGGAGGCAAAGTTCTGGGGAGATACCATGCAAGTGGACAGGTTAAAAGGAACTTTTAGGAAGATGTCTGGAAAGAGGGGAGCCTCTATGCTGCACTTTCATATTTTTTGGTTTTTTAGTTTCTAGTCTGGACTATTGATAAAGTGGAGAGATCTCCAGCAGCCATCTTAGATAATGAGAAGATCTTAAAAAAGGAAGCCATGCATTGAGGATAATGAATCCAAAAGAAGAAAGCTCAGGACCCTACTGACACAGTTATATCACCCACCTCTGGCCTTGTCCACAAGAGAGAAATAAATATCTATTGCCTTGAAGCCCCTATTATTCTAGTGGTTTTGTTATTGTAAATGAACCTAAACCTTAATTATACACAATAATGTTTTTGAAAGTTAAAGATGTTGCATTCTTAGAAGGGAATCTTCATTTTCAGAGTGCTACGAAGGGGTGAGGAATTCAAATTGGAAAATCCAAAAGAAAGCTAAATTTTTCTTCATGAGAAAGAGAATATAGGAATGGCCTGGGGGCAAAGGGGTGTAGTTGTGACAAAAGGCGGCCTGTTGAGAAGAGTTGAAACATAATAACATTTTGCCAGCTCCTGAGGAGGGATTTTGTAGAGATGAGAAAGAAAAGACAGCTACTGCCAGACAGAAACTCAGTTGAATGCACTTTGTTTTAAGGGCTGTTAAGAAGTTTCTCAATAGTATTAAAAGTAAACTCTGTTTGCACCCCCACAGCCCCAACTATCTTCAGTAAATTATCAATGTCTTTGACATGTGTTATGTAATTGGATATGTGTTTCTCTGCACGTATGTGTGTCTGTGGGTATACACGTGTGTGAAAGGTGTTGGGTTCCTCTTCAAGGAGAGTACTGAGTAAGGCAAAGAGCTTTTCATAGGGTTCTTGTCCCAGGATTATTGGTAGTCCAAGTCTAGGTAATAAATCTGATAAATCACTGTTTCTTAGGAAAATTTTCTGTGAAATTGGAGGATTCTTAGAAGTTGGAACTGCCTTAAGTGTTCAAGTGAAACCACTTCCAGAATATCTCTGAACCATTTCTTTTTATATACCTCATGGATACTCATGTTGCACCATCAACTGGAAGTCTACAAGAAAACATTTGGCTACTACTTTTAAACATAATAAATGTATTTTTAAGATCAATACCTCAGGATCTTACTACTTTTGGCAGGTTCTGGTGACGACTACTTTTCAATGACCATATAACCCTTAAATAGAGAGATGAGTTTCAATACTTCTCTGTTCCAAAGTCCAGAAAGTCAATCAATACATTTCATTGGGAAGTGTATGAGGGAAATTAGAAAATAAATACATAAGACCCTGAAGTGGGAGGCAGATTTATTGGAAATCCTACAGATTTTAGATAAATGTTCTGCTCTTTGGAAAAAGCCATACCTGTGAGACCGTAGATTTGTTCGATAATCTTGATATCACCTGAAAGAGGAAACAAACAAACAGAAGTCGTGAGGATCATTTAAGCCTTCCCAGGTGGTTTGGGACTGGGTAAAATGTAGGAAGCAGGGGAGAGAAAGTGTGGGGGATGATGGATCCACCTGGATGGGCCAGAAGGAAAAACACCTCCTAAAAGATGCAGAAAAAGCCTCCCTCAGCCCAGCTTCTGGGATCTCTATTGACCAGTGTTCGGACTAAGAAAAGGGAGTAGCAAATTGAATGTCACACCTAGGAAATGATCAAAAGAGTGGACGTATTGGCTATATTTTCCATCTTGATGCCTTATTAGCTCCCCTTTTGTTTTCCATCTCCCATTTTCCTCTTTTCCTGCCCTTCTGCTAAATTCTCATGTCTTCTGTGATTTTTCTCTCTGGCTCTGTGAAAACAGAAACCTGTGGAATCTTTTCTTATTTAATCTAATTTCTTTCCATCTGTTCACCTCCCCTTCTTACTTGAATACGGGTGGGGGTGATGTCTCCTTTCTGTCCTATTTGTTTTCCTCACCATGATGTTTCTTGTGGACTACAATTAAGTTCACTGGGGATCCTGATCTCCTGTTTGATCAAATTTAAGATTCCATTGATTACAAAAAGAAAAAAATCCTGCCAATCAAATTGGGACATGCCATCAATGATAAGAGAGACCCCAATATCAGAGATGCTAAAGGTGAAAAACAAATGTGTGTTGTAGAATTACTTCAGCTGGGCTTCAGACTACATCTTATATAAAATCAAACTACAGTACTGTGGAGGAGTCCATTATAAAACATGCAGCTTTCCATGCTGGACAAAGAAGATCTGGAACTTATGATATATCCTGGAAACATGCTTCAGGTCTCATCTACATTGTTTTTTGCGCAGACACTTCTTTCATTTTAAAGTGGTAAATAGATGCTTTAAATTAGCATAACTTTATTCACATTAAAAAAAAAAACCTTTACACTCAAAAATGATCTGCCTAGGAAGTGAGACATATTTAGTAATTCTGTCAACTCTCACTGTTGTTGTTTTTTTTTCTCCTAGATGATTAGGGAAATAGATGTGTTATTATTTATACAAATGCTGGCATCATTATTGCTGTGCAAATACATGTTTCATCAATGTTTAATTTTATCAAAGAAGTCAACCCATTCTACATCTGCTTAGTTGCCTAAATATGCATTAATCAGAAGCATTGTAGACATAAGTTTTGTAATAATTCCTTAAATAGTGACAAATAAAACAGCTGAATAATTAAAAATGTGAAAACCCAAATTACAGTGCTGTTGCTACTGTGGTAGACACAAAAATGTGTTTTTTAAAAAGCCTTTCAGTTACAGCCTGGATGAGAGAACAAAAAGCCCTGTGGGATTTAGGAAGCCTGAACAGCTTCAGGTCAGAGGTGCCCTCTGAGGTGTAGGAAAAAGAAACTGGCCTCAGCGTCTTTTGATTTGGGTGTGACTCCTAGCTCCCTGGTTTACTTACTGGTAGCATGACTTCTGTCAAGTTGCTGAATCCCAAGGTTGTTTTCCTGTATCAGTGCTTCTCAAACTTTTATGTGCACACAAATCACCTGGGGACTTCATTCTAAAATGCAGGTTCTGGTTCAGGAAGTCTGGGGTAGAGCCTGAGACTCTGTATTTCTAATGAGCTCCCAGGCAATACTGATGTGGCTGGCCCGTGAGGCATACTTTGATCTCATAACCAACACCACTGCTATTATCATCCTATCACCTATTAATTCATTAAGTGTTCACTATGTGACAAGCATCCTGAAAAATGCTCCCAGCCATTATGTCCACTAATTTTCATCGCAATCCTAGAGGTAAGAAGTATCCATCATATAACCAGCACTACTGTGATAGGCTCTCTGATTAAGTCATTTCATTTGCATATGGCATTAAGCGCACGTATTTTAAAAGAGTACTATGATATATTCATTCTATTGACCAACACTTCATGCTGATCCAGATTCTGCCAATTGCAGAGAATATTAGTTTAATGGAAACCCAGTATTTTAAAGCTAGAAGTCACCCTAAAGAGTGTCTGCTACAATGATTTGTAACCTGGGAGACAGTAGAATGTTTGAGAAGCATTCCTAAGTAAATCAGATTCCAGAGCACCAACTCCAGAGTGTCTCTTCCAGTTGGTGGTGGGTAGGACCAGGTCCCCAGGTCAAGGTTGAAACCACTGAGTTAGTCCAACTCTGCCTACACATGTGGAAATTGCCATCCAGGGAGATGAGGTGACTTGCCCAATCCATGCATCAGGTTAGAGTTCTGGCAGAACCCTACCAGACGCCAGGTGCCCTGACTCTCTGGGTACCTTGCACAGAATCAGAAGTTGCCTTAGGTGCCTCCTCCAGCAATTAATGCTGTTAGTTGAGCTGAAAGACTAAATGCCTGACATATTGCGGAATTGAATCTAGCATAAGGTTTGATAACTGCCACAAAACAGATCCCCAAATCTCATGATACTAAGTTACCCAAGCACTTTGTTAGCCTTTTCTGAATTACAGATCTCTCCAGAAAAATGATGCATTCTTGACATTTTACCCCCATGGAAAAAAATGCACAATACAACCTTTGAATAGATAATGTTTATAGATCTTGTATCTTTTTCCAGTAACTGGAAGACTCAAAGGTTTTGGATGTTTTGAAGAAGACAGTCTTATCCAATTTGAGTCCCTCCCACATGAAATTTTTAAAACTTTTAGACAAAAGAACTGCTGGTAATCTCTAATGGGGATGATTAAAAAAAAGACTGAAGTAATACAGGTTGGGATGATAAAATGTTCTAAATCAGACATAAAACAAGGAATGAAGGTCATTGCAATAAAGTCTTGAGAGAAATAAAGAAGGCTAAGGGTCAACCCACTCAGATCTTAGAATTGTACCTTCAGTTTGCCAGGACAGAAGAAGCCAAGTGTGGGCAAGAAAGACCGGGGGCATGTCTCGGCAAAAGGTTATTACAAATAAGGTAAGGCTTTATAACCTTGTGAACTAGGAAAGAAACACATTCTCAGCTATACGGAGTTGGTTTAAAACGTTTCTGCATAAATTCTCTTCCTCTTTTATTCCCAGGTCCTAACCACTTAACTTACTCTATCACTCTGTAAGTCCAGTGGGAACTAAGAGGGAGGACCCTTACATTGAAAAAACACTGCTCACTGGCATGGAGAACCAGAAGGAAAATGGTCTCTTATTACTCAGACAATCTGCTACAAAAAAGCAAAACAAATTCACAATGTCCTTTTTATTTTTATTTATTTATTTATTTTTTATTTATTTATTTGAGAGAGAGAATGAGATAGAGAGAGAGAGAGAGAGAGAGAGCACGAGATCCAAGAGGGTCAGAGGGAGAAGCAGACTCCCTGCTGAGCAGGGAGCCCGATGCGGGACTCGATCCCGGGACTCCAGGATCATGACCTGAGCCGAAGGCAGTCGCTTAACCAACTGAGCCACCCAGGCGCCCCACAATGTCCTTTTTAAAAAAGAACTGTGTAAGGAAGTTCTCAAAATTCTACTATTGAGCTTGAACTGCAAACAGAAATCAAATGTACTAAAATTAATGGTGATTATAGATGTAAAAAATGCCACTGTATTCTTTAATGTTGTCTATGTTACTGAATGAAGACATTCTAGAAGAGCTTTCAAAGGCTCATACCTGACCTTGCCCATTCAACTTATTTTTTTCCTAAGTTCCTAAACTCCCCAGTAGTAAATTTTCTTGCTTTTAGGATTTTCTTTGAGCAGGGCTACAAGCTCTTTGATTTGTTTCATCTATTTCTGCCCACTGATTAAAGTGTCTCTGAATTCTGACACACAGTACTATGATGATAAGGTTTGGGGCCTAGACTTTCATGGGATGCTAATGCCTCACCTTTAGAAGCTGATTGGTTTTTCAGTAATAGTGAGGCATTGCCGATAAGCTTTCCTTACTCTCAAGATCCAAGAGACTGAACCACCAAGAAGTTAACTACTATGAGGTAGGAAGGAAGCAAATGGGAATGGAACCCACCACAGAGGCTTCGGAATCCTAAACTGTAACCAGTGGCCCAGTGGCCCAAGGAAGGTATTCTCATGGTTTACTTGGTTTGCAGGTCGGAATTACAAGCCCCTGTGTGAGTGTGCAAATGTCCTCTCAACTCTGGAATCTCCTAAGACACTAAAGTGCTCTGGTAGGAATGTTATCTACAGCTGATTGCTCAATTGGGAAATGAGATGCAAATTACAAGGCTCTTCTTTCTAAGTGATTCATGATATCCTCTGCTTTGTTAATAATGCCACATTGATTAAGTCACAAAGCAGATTGAAGGAACATGTGTCCTCATTCAGAAAAAGGAAACATCACATATTTTATCTTGTTGTCTGGACAGCAACATTACTAGTACTGGTGGCTGTTTGGGATAGAGTATGAATGGAGGATACTCCCACATAACTCAGTAACTCACATCGTTAAAAGGCCCATTTTTACAAAACCATAAATAATTGTCATATGATATGGCAAGTAGCAAATCAATAGGTCTCACTTTTATTTCTGATCTGCTTCTTTCTCTTGTAGACTTAAGTGGAGGTACCAAGAAATAGTAAATGACACCAAAGGCAGGTGGAAGACAGAAAGAAGCATTGGAAAGCTCTGGAGAAAGAATAGGCTTTGAATAAGGGGGCCCTTGTTTTCAACTAAAAAAAGTCTAGGAGTTCACTACCATCTAATCTAAAGACATTTTGAAGCTGAACCCTAAGTGGGTAACACAGTAGCTAATATGTTTCCTTTGCTTGTTGTATAACTTAGAAACAGAAATGAGATTTTAATTAAAAAACTGATGATTTTGAACTTTTCTAATTTCACCCTGAGCCTTGAGGTCAAGACAAACTTAGAGGAGACGTCTTTTCCTCTACATAAATACTATCACTTCTGATGCAGAAAGCACATGTCAAATAACCGAGACTTGAATTTAGAGTTTAATTTCTAGTTCTGGAGAGCTCAACCACTGAGACTATGGTATAGGAAACACCACAAAAACTCCTCTTCTCTGGGTATTATGTGTGTCGGGGGGTGGGGTGGAGAGGACCCATTTCGGAGATAGCAAAGCATAATGGCTAAGAGCTGGGATTTTCCTAGTCTTTTCACTTATTAGCTATGTGACCTTGGGAAGCATAGTAATTGGGATAAATAGGTAATGAGATAAATAATTTGGTGAATTTGAATGGTTTACCCCTAAAGAATTTTATTTCTCATTCTTCCTCTGAAAAATGATGGTGGGGTGCCTGGGTGGCACAGTTCGTTGGACATCTGACTTTGTTTCGGCTCAGACCCTGATCTCAGGGTTATGAGATCGAGCCCTGAGTCAGGGCTCCGTCGGGCTCGGGCTCGAGCTCAGCTCAGTTGGCTTAAGACTCTCTCTGCCCCTCCCCTCTCTCTCTCTCTCTCTCTCTCTCTCCCCCCGTCTTTCGAGTGCGCGCACTCTCTCTCAGATAAATAAATAATTTTTAAAAATGATGATAATATTTAAAGTTGTTTTGAGGATTAAGGATTAATTATATGATTATATTTACATATAAATGTAAACTGAACAAATCTTGGAGACCCAGTTGGCCACAGAGGACATTAAGAGAAATGTATAGCACCCAAAAGTACAGTTGACCCTTGAACACCATTGGGTGTTAGGAGTGCCGACCACCCCCACTCCCAGTGGAAAATCGTTTAAAACTTTTGACTCCCCCAAAACTTAACTACTAATAACCTACTACTGACCAGAAACCTTACAAATACATAAACTGTTGATTAATACACATTTTGTATGTTATAAATATTATATACTGTATTCTTACAATACAGTAAGCTAGAGAGAAGAAAATGTTATTAAGAAAATCATAAGAGAAAATATGTTTACACTACTGTATTTATCAAAAAAATCCACGTATAAGTGGATTCATGAAGTTGAAACCTGTGCTGTTCAAGAGTCAACTGTAATTCTTAAGAAATAATTATTCTTTTGTGTTTTCAAGAACCTTAAAGCTTATATATTGATAAACTACAGTAAGACTTTTTAAAATTACCCCTCCCTTTCTATTCCATTAGCGATAATGAAGGTGCTCTCTCTCAGTTCTTTCACTGAAACTCTGGATCCCTTCGGTTCACACTCCCCTTCCTGCTTCCCCTCTGGCCATAATGCCCAACGTTCCTGTCAGAGCTGACCGCTAGGTGGTGCCATGCCTTCCAGCCAGCTCGTTTCTCTAGAAACTGAAAGTATTTGGAGCCCGCCAGGCAATGTAAGTCTCCTATGGCTTCAACTTTATGATACACAAGGGACTTATCATGAAAAAAGTCCTCACATTGTTGCATTTGTTAAGTACTTGGTCCAGTGTCTGGCATAAAAAGTAATTAATTCCTGTTAATAAATGTTAGTTATGTTATTGTTGATATATTGATTATGAAGAAAAGTTTTCTTTGAATTGGATTAATGGGAAAAAGGCCATTTTTAGCTATGGATATCCAAACATTCACACAGATGGATTTGTCCAACTGAAACTAATATATATGTAGGACTCCTTAATAAAGAGACCATAAAATTGTTAAACATGAGTTTCCCTACATTGCTGTACTAGCAGAGGGCTATCATCCCATGCCACAGAACTCTTCTTTGTGCAACACTAGGTGGAATACTTTACATAAAGTAATGACTTGGTATTCTATTCTTTCCTCTCTCAACACTTTTTATCTGCTTCACTTAAACAAAATAAAGCACTTTCAAATCGTCCATACAGTCAAGACACTGATAATGTATGCAAATTAACTCAAGCACGATTTTAACTTCCTATCTCTAAATTCAAATGTATGAGTTACAATGCTTTGGGATTAAAAGAAAACCCAAAGAGTCTCTTAATACTTATTCAAGAACTTGGAAAATGCAGGATGATTTTGAGGGAGAGAGAGTTACTTATAAATATGTGGTTCATATTATTCTAGAAAGGCAAAGGAGGAAAATACACACCATTATGTGAGAAAACTAGAAATTTCTCCACACTGACATAGGGTTTTAAAGGTTTCAGGCTTCAGGAGCTATGTGCCAACTCCATGATTTGGGAGTTCAGCAGTTAATCAGTGCTAAAAAGAATTTGCAGTTTAAACTCATTATATTGAGCTGAGATTCCATGCCCCCCAATGACCTGCTTCTGATTAGGGTACAATGGCTCCTTGGTTAGCTTGTAAAATCAGCTACTATGTAATTGTAAGGAAACACAATAGCTGGTTTCATAAGAGTTTCAGGATACACGCTGAGTACTTTGGTTCCAAACCAGGTCATTGAAGGAAGATGCTCAATTTGGTATGAGAAGTTTTCGCATCATAACTCCCGATGGCACTTCTAAAGCTAATGTGAAATGCCTAATTTGCTGCCAAGGAAGCTCACTGTCAATTATACACTGTAACAAAAAAGGAGAACATCCCTATATGTTGAAAATAGTGTTTGTACCAGCAAACCGAAATGAGCTACTCTGTTTATTTAAACCACAGTGCCTTAGTTAAGCTCACTTAGCCAGAGAAAAGAAGAAGCCTATATGGGGCCATGATAGAGTGGTCATAGGCAGCTTCCACATGACCAAATGCATATCCTTTTTTTTTTTAAGATTTATTTATTTACTTTAGAGAGAGAGCATGAGCAGGAGGTGAAGAGGGAGAGAAAGAAAGAAAATCTCAAGCAGACTCTACACTGAGCATGGAGCTGGACGTGGGGCTCAGTCCCATGACCGTGAGAACAGACCTAAGCCCAAACCAAGAGTAGGATCCTTAAATACCGCACCCAGGAGCCCCCAAGTGCATATCTTTTTTAATTAAAGCACTGTGAAACTTAAGAATGAAGAATATTGTGTTTCACAGCATTTACACTTTTACCAAATATTCAACAATTTCTAAGTGAAGAAGAAACTCTCACAGTTAGTAGATGAAGGCCAAGCTTCTTAGGTTACCCTTTTTTTGTACTCAAAGGTGATGCATGGAGCACTGTAAGGAAGATATTACTAATTATATAATTACTAATTATATATCGACTGAGAACAGTCTTTGTGAGAATTAACAAAAGGAGTACAAACCACTGAAATTTAGGAAGAAATGTGTCTGAGTTGGCATTTTTGCTCCCCCAGTGGTGCTCCAAGAAGTCTCCAGAACAACAATTGTCATAGATCAAATGTGCCTGATATATCTTTTTTCCTTCTCTGGTCTCTCCTAATAACATCCTCACCCAAAGTCTGTGAAGGAATCATTCCCCAGTTATTTATATAGTGGTATGTCTTTTTTATTTCTTTTCTTATGTAAATTTGTATTTTGAGCCTGAGGTTTCATCCCAGGATAGACTTTTCCTTAACCTTTAAAAATAAACAGTGAGGGCGCCTGGGTGGCTCAGTTGGTTAAGCGACTGCCTTCGGCTCAGGTCGTGATCCTGGAGTCCCTGGATCGAGTCCCGCATCGCGCTCCCTGCTCAGCAGGGAATCTGCTTCTCTCTCTGACCCTCTTCCCTCTCGTGCTCTCTATCTCTCATTCTCTCTCTCTCAAATAAATAAATAAAATCTTTAAAAAAAAAAAATAAAAAATAAATAAATAAACAGTGAGAGGGGCGCCTGGGTGGCTCAGTCGTTAAGCGTCTGCCTTCGGCTCAGGTCGTGATTCTAGGGTCCTGGGATCGAGCCCCACGTCGGGCTCCCTGCTCAGCGGGGAGCCCGCCTCTCCCTCTGCCTGCAGCTCGCCCTGCTTGTGGTCTCTTTCTCTCTCTCTCTCTCTCTCTCTGGTAAATAAATAAATAAAATCTTTAAAAAAAAAGCTGAGGGATTTAGGGGAGAGGTTTGTGGGGAGACGTGAGGTAATGACGGCTTTCCTGAAATTACAATATGTGGTTGAGAGTTTAGCGTTATCACGTGACAGCTTAGTTACAGAATGGCCATTTCCAAGTTTGGACAAAATCACAGCAGTATCGACTGTGGAATTCCTCTTCATAAAAATCTGAACAATGAATAAAGCAGATCCATTTAGAATCGGCATAACTTCTTAGAGTGAGGCATTCTAAACTTAAGAGCTAAGTCATTTATAGGTTCATACAAAGACATCATTCTTCTAGTTACACACATGAAATCTGTAGAGATAATTCTCTTCAGAACAAACTTTTCTCTCCACATTTTATTAAATTTTTTTAAGGCGATTATTTTCATGATTGCAAAATATGCACCAGTGACTTTACTGGAAGGACGATGCTTTCACAAGTATTTACATGAGTTTGTGCAAAGCAATTCTGGCCCTTCAAGTTTCCAATCTCCTGGATCAGGCTGTGCTTGTGAAGTTGTGTCTTCGGGGATTGCGGGAAGCTGGCATGTTGGATTCTTTGAAGGGATAATTTTGGCCTTAGTTGGACTGTGAAGTCATACTACTTTTAGGTAATATAGATGCTTCCAAAATAAGTCATTTGGAGTCCCACAGTGGGTGTCATATTTTTCCTAGTAATTTCCATTAGATCTTCAGGAGGTGTAACTTCTACTTGCCACTGGCTCTAAACCACTGACTTTAAGAATCTCCTCTCTTGCTTTTTTGTTAATTCATTCAGAATTTTAATTTAAAAAAATTTTTTTAAAAGATTTTATTTATTTATTTGACAGAGAGAGACACAGCGAGAGAGGGAACACAAGCAGGGGGAGTGGGAGAGGGAGAAGCAGGCTTCCCGCTGAGCCGAGAGCCCAATGCGGGGCTCGATCCCAGGCCCCTGGGATCATGACCTGAGACAAAGGCAGACGCTTAACGACTGAGCCACCCAAGCGCCCCTCATTCAGATTTTTTAAACACTTTTACTTGGAGAAGTACCATTAAAGAGATTCTGTGGCAAATTATTTAGAAAAACTGAAAAAAAATATTTTGAGGTATGACTACCCTATTTATTAATGAATTTGGCAGATATATATTCCTATAGGCTAGGTTTTCATAAAACGATGGCAGTCTCATCTGTCCAGCAAGCTGCATTCATCTGCCGCTCCTCACGTTCTCCTCAAATTACTAAGTGGTATCATGCGTGTCCATTCTGTTTCCTGAAGAAGACATTCTCGTTTAAAGGCAACACAAAAACACAGTCGTAAAATAAAACACATACAGAGAGCAAAAACAAACCATTTAATTTGGTTGCACACCTTTCTCAATGTTTAAAAGTTTTCTTGAGCTGGAATAAAAAAATAATGGAAAGGTCCTACTAGAAGGGCCCATGGTTCAGCCTGGTTAATCGTTCACTAACCGGTCAGCCGTTCACCCGGACGGATGCATCCCGTTGGACACATAGCTTGGTGAGATTTCCCAAGCTGTGCGCACTGAGCCTGAACTACATGACTCATTCTGGCCAATGGAATGTGAGCAGAAGAGCTCCGTGCCATTTCTGGGGCTGGCCCCCCAGTAATACAAAGGCAGCCACCACCCTCTCTCTCTTAACTGGTTGGCTGGCTGGATACAAAGTGTCTGGTGAGGGACTCAGGCCTGGAGGATGATGGGGCCACCAAATAGAGGAAGCCTGGATTCCTGAGTCATCAGGTGAGAAGCTGCCTCCTGTATACTGTGATATGAATAAGCTTTACTGCATAAATCGTTTATTCTACTTATTGTATCAAATTATTGAGACTTGGGGTTGTTTGTTGAAGCAGTTAGCTTGACTCAACTGACGGTTTCTTAGCGACCATTTAGTCCAGAGATGAGGAACTGGAGGCCCGCAGAAGGCAAGCAACTTGCTCCAAGTCATACAACTTCTATATGTATTGAGTCTAATGCCTTGTATTCATTGCTCTTTTTGACAGAATCCTGTTTTGGTTTTTCGGTCTTTTCCCCATATATAATGCTAACATTTTGTCCCATCAAGACAGAAGTGTGACTAATAAAAGAAAAAAACGTAAACTGTACAACCTGGAATATAAATATGCTTCCTTAGCCCTAGTCAGACCTGGGACTATTTATGAATCCTGGCAAAACGCAGTGTCACAGATTGGTGACCATATGCTCTGCTTTTAAAGAACTTAATCTTCCGGGTGGAACATATAAGTGGGATTACCACATCACTAAAATCTCAGCATCTTGCAGATGTTCATCTCAGAATTTTTCCTTAATCATTTTCCTCAATGACATGGAAACCAAATCCTTTAAATCCCAATTCATTTCACATCTCTCTATCTCCATGGATCCCTCCACCCTTATAGAGTTGTCATTAATACCCCATGCTGGCCTGCCAATTCATAATCTTGAGATACTTCAATCTTCCCCCCCCAACCTGGCATCTTGTTTGCTTCCTATTTCTGACTACCTGACTACTGTTTCCTTCAGTCAAAGCCACCACCCCTCTGGCATCCCAGGACGCTGGGTTTAAATGGCGAGCAAATAGATGCCTCCAATCTGATGAACCGGAGGCCTCCAGCTCTGCCTGCGGAGCACAGTCTGCGCTGTGGTGTAAGCAGACTGTTTCTACCATATGTCATCGTCTCTGCTGTCTACACCCTTTTGGGGAACTTCACGGGAAAAGCACTATTAGAGATGTTTATCCTGGGATTTTGTAATTTGTTTTTAATTTTAATTTAATTTCTACCAACTTAGCTCATTTAGAACAGTTTTAATTATACCACCCACTGACTCTATGTTTTATCAGTTGAGCTTGGCTTTAGGATTAAAGGGCTAACTGAAGTGATGTTGTACGTGCCCAGGGATGACCAGTGAAATATTATTAGACTAGCAGAGTGCAAACAGTGAAATATATACTATAGTAAAACATTCAGGATTATTGTAACAAGACTCTGAGGATGCAGTCCTTGAATGACAAAAACAGAATAAAATTATGTTTTCAAAAAAATCCTAACATACAGAGGTAAAGTATTTGCAGATTGAGAAATGTTAAAAATATTGCTTCTTTCACCTGAATTCTTTGTGTTGTTGTTGTTAGAGGGGGAGAGAGAGAGAGAGAAAGGTGAGGGGAGGGGAAGAGGGAGAGAGAAATCCAAGCAGGCTCCATGCCTCGCACAGAGCCCGATGTGGGGCTTGATCTCACAACCCTGAGATCATGACCTGAGCTGAAATCAAGAGTTGGATGCTCAACCGACGGAGCCACCCAGGCGCCCCTTTCATCTATATTCTTAATCCTTCTCCATAACTTCTCCATAACTGTGTGTATATGCACATAAAGGAAGTGCTGAGAACATTTTATTTCAATTAATAAGAAGGCCTCCAACTTCTTACAAGGATGAAACTGAATCTGAAAAGAATGGAAGTACCATTTTGTACATCTGAAATGATCGTGGAGTAGATTTCACAGATTTACTCTCAAGCATGGAACAAAGGAAGGATGAAGAACAATTACATGTATAGAAGACTGAAAAACATGTACTTGAATGGGAAGACATTTTCCCAGAGCTAGTCAGTGACCACAGGGTTATTAAAAGGTGGATGAGATTTATGAGCAAATGAAAGCACAAATACTAAGGGAAAGGACAAGTTGGATGGCCAAGCTACAATAGTTCTGTCGTCTTACTCACCCTCTTGTTAAGGACATGTCTTTCCTGAAACATTTAGGCACAGTGGGTTTTTGATGAGACATGACAAGTAATAGCATTAAGGTTAAGAAGATTAAAGTGAATGTTATTCTGGAAATTCAGTATAGCTTCTGCTGTAAGTCAGGATGCCTGAAGGAAACCAACTCTTTTAGGAGAATTATGTTCTGATTTGTAGCAGAGTGCTTTAGTGGACAAATGTACTAGGCTGGGACTCAGAATACCAGCATCTGACTCAATTTTATACTATTTGATTCTTTCACTAATTCTGTAATCTCAGGCAGGAACTGCTGGGACAGCCAGTTCCTTCATCTGTTAAGCAAGGATTCAGGGGGACACCAGGATTAAACATTAAATGAAAGAAGGTAATGTAAACAAACTCCCTTGCTCCTAATACACACTTAATAAACATTAACACCCTTTCCTTGTCAGCAGATGTGCTACTAAATATGCAGTCGACAAGAGAAAATAATACCTGTTGAGAAACATTTTGATTTTTTGACTGAATCTTATTTGAAACACATACTTGGAATGGTTGATGGAAGACTTCATCCCAAAGTAAAAGTCTACTTTGTGCAAAGGGAATATTCTAACTCATTTAGGTATATAATTCACTTAAGTTATATACCTAACCAGTGACTGGATTTTTAGTTCTCTGAATGAATAAATTTTCTTTGCTCTTCCCTTTAAGTCACTTGTAATCAAAGGAAAAACTGAGTTTTAATAGATGGCACTTAAGGTCACTTCCAGCCTTAACATTTTATTATTCTGTGATATGGAAACGTGTGTGTGTGTGTGTGTGTGTGTGTTATGTGTGTGTGTGTGTGAATGAATTAAATTCCAATCAGCATTCATCAAGCACACAGTTTGTACCAGCAGTTTTACTAGGAAAATGATTAGAAACATGAATAAAATATAGTTATGGCTCTCAAACAACTTATATGTATACAACTGAGTTCTCCACTCATAATTTGAGTTCTTCAATGATTTATCTTTTAAAATAAATCTTTTTAAAACCTCGTGAAAGTATAACATATACAAAAACATGCACAAATAAAAAGTGTACAATTTGAAGAATTATCAAAAAATGGTTCATTTTCTCTTTCATGTGAAGCTTGTTTTCCCATGGAAACATGTTTCCCATGAATGCTCCATTAACCTAAAACATAGCTGGCATTCACTGCTCATAGGACTAAGGGACAGAGGAAAAATGTATAACTTTGTTTTGATGGATAAACTTACACTAAGTTTCCATTGGGTTTAGGATTCAGGTGGCGTGGGACTGCATTTGCAGTTCCTCACCTCCCTTGCTTACTTGCTGAAGGATTGGACCAGTTTTTACCTCTCTCATCTTGAACTAGTCTTCTTAATCTAGTACAACTTAACTCCAAGAATACTGTGAGAGTTAACAGAAGGCAGTGTTTGTAAAGTGCTGAGCATACAGCTTGGTTCTCAGGAGCTATTATACCATCAGCAGCATCAACATCATCTTCACTTCACGGAGCCTTGTCAAGAAAGTGGGCTCTGTTGGGCGTCTGGGTGGCTCAGATGGTTAAGCGTCTGCCTTTGGTTCAGGTCATGATCCCAGGGTCCTGGGATTGAGTCCCGCATTGGGCTCCCTGCTCCTTGGGAGCCTGCTTCTCCCTTTGCTTCTCTCTCTCTCTCTGTCTCTCATGAATAAATAAATAAAATCTTAAAAAAAAAAAAAGAAAAGAAAGAAAGTGGGCTCTGTTACCGGAGCCTACAGCAGAACTTGGGGGCAGGCTCTGGGTTTCTATGGTGACTAAAACACCCATCAAAAGTGCAGTGGGGAATGGAGGACCTGGGTAACAGTGGGGCAGGGTGGAGGATTCTTGGTGGATGCAGGTAGTTTTTCATTCTCAAGGAATGTGTGTAAGTCGAGTCCTGCCTTTGTGTGTGTGTGTGTGTGTGTGTGTGTGTGTGTGTGTGTGTGCGCGCGCGCGCGCATGCACGCATATGCAAATGTGACACTTTTATTACAGGCTGAACATCTGCTGCTCCCTGCAGGATGGAAGTAACCAGGAAAGTAGGGAAAGAAAGACTTTTTAGTCTTGTTTATGGGATGGCAGGTGGCCTTTTATCCTCTGACTTTCTCAACTCGGCTAACCCCCGCTTTCCCCAAGGAGCATAAAAATCTAAATATTCACTGTTCAACTTGCAAACACAAGCTGAAATACCCAGATGTCCTCAAAATGTGGTTGATCTCTTTGCAGGATAGGTCTCGTGCTGTTTGACTGACAAATGGCTACACGGGACAGAATCCAGAGGAGATGAAACAAGAGCCCATTCAGGGTGGTTTAAAGTTTTTTATGTGTTCTCTACTTTATTTGTCTTTATTTTTTGATATATGTTTAAATAAGATTTGTTTTCTAATAAAATGTCGCCGCAATATGATTGCACAACCTACAATGATGTGATTCCCCACAGTTCATACAGTCACTGGTTTTGCTTCATTTGTCCAACAACTACCTCCGACCACCCACCACTTTTCTGGATCTTCCTTATCTCAATGCTTCAGTCCATGGGTTGCCATGGAAACCACCATATTACTACAGTGTAATACTCCCTCCATCCTTGACCCCCTCACACAAACACTCCCACACACAATAATTGATGAAACCTGGGTAGGCACTTGAGTTGAGCTGAACCACTCAGTCCTTCTGCAGGAATCTAGAATCAACTGAGAGTCTAGCTTAATCTGCTCCCCATTTGAATTGAGGACCTGCTAAATGTGACCATTTCTTGCAATTAGACAAGGAAAGACAGACGGCATGATGACTGAAGGAGAAAGAAATGGAGAAGAAAGGAAAAATAAGAAATGTAGAGAGAATCCTGACCTGATTATAAGAATTCCTGAGATCCACGTGTGTGCACGTGTATTTTTTTTAATCCCATAAGATCCTTCGAATCCCTACAATAAATCTCCTCTGCTTCTGATGCTCTATTTGAGTTGGATTTTTACTGGCTACAGTTAATGTCCTTGTTCTCAATTGCCCCCAAACTTACTAGGATCCTCAGGCTGGGCGCCTTTGCCAAAGTCCCACACTAGCTCTGTCCTACAATAAGAATTTAAAAAAGAATCAGTCTGTAGTTTGAGAAGAGGTTGAGAATAACCTTTTTTCTTCTTAGGAGTATGGAGCCTTCATCTCTCTGAGGCAGGAGAAAGAGAATTTTAAGGTTAGAGAGGAATGGGTCCAGTGGAGTCCATTCCACCCTGAGATCTTTCAGGGGGAAACAGACGGGGACAAGACTGATAGTAATGGAGGGAATGAAGCAATAAGCCTGGGTAATCGCTAGAAGAAAAGAGGACACTGAGGGTCTTTTTGCTGCAGTCAGAGCAAGTAAGATGTTCATTAAGTGCCAGAAATTCAACAGCAATCTTCATTTACCGAAAGCCATGAACGTAAACATGGTGCTGGGCTCTGGAGACACTACCTGAGACGCAGTCTTTTCCTTCAAGGTAATATGTTTTTCACAACTTCTGAATCCACTGAAAGACCAGTATGAGAAAAGTTTCAGAACCTAGAAAATATACTGGATACAAATCGAATTTCTAGGCCCTTATTTACTGAGCTTTTCCTATCACATCTGAAACCATCTGAAGCACCATAAAAGTGTACAGTAGGTAAAACAATTGACTACAAGATATATCTTGTAGGGAGAGTATTCTAAAATATACAACTGACAAACAAAACACCTGTTGCTCCTGGGATAGCAAGGAAAGCTGACATGATCAAATGACATGGGAGTCCTTCAATATGCAATTTTCAAGGAACAATTATCTCAGAAAGGTGCAGAATTAATTATGTTCTCTTATTACCCAAGACTGGGCTAGCAGATGCACACCTACACACAGGCCACTCTTGAAGAGCTAAGTATCTGGGCTGTCAGATACAATTTTTTAAGTTATTACCATTTGGTAAATCATTTTCAAGAAAATTGCTTCCAAGTAGCCCAATCTTATTCCAGTCTGAAATGGGGACTAAATTTAAACAAACTTCTTCTTTTGGAAATAGCTCTCTTTTCAGTACAATCTTGAATTAAATTATAATATAGTCACATAGGCGGCAAGGGATGTTGGCAAATCACAGACTTCATTTGAAAGATCTATTCAGGCTTGTTTTTATCTATGGGAGGAAGCACAGAGTCAAACCTCATGGATATAGTACAGCTTAATTATTTAAGAAATTGTCCAGTGCCAAGTGGTCCAATGGACACATCTCAATAGTACTTGGGAATTAGATGCTTTTTCCAGTGCTATTTGTGTTTGAGATAGGGGCTGCCTACTGAAAACTTTAAACAAAATAAAGGTTCACCTCGGCATATAAAAGACATGGGGTCTAGACCCAGATAGAAATATGAATTCACATTCAGATACCACTGAAGCTAATGCTAAGGAACATGAAATATACTTGACCAGATTCCACCATACACATTAGAGACCTTACACCTCACAGCTAACCATTAAGTGCAACAGACCCATGTGTTCCGTTTTGATGAAGTATTTTATAAACATAGATCAGCTGCTTTGCTAGACCCTTGAATTTTCCACATGTAAATTCATTTCACCCAGAAAGTTTGTAGTCTCATACCCTAGGCAATAAATGTGAGGTGAATAACAGTCTAGAATGATTTAATTGTTAAAAGTATTGATTCTCTACTTTCTGGGGGTATTAGTGTTGTAACTGTTCATCTATTTTTACAGAAAATATGTGTGTGAGCTTAGATTTGAAGGCAGATCCTTTTTCATCTTAACACAGCTTACTAAACCAAACTACCTGGAGGAATTACTTTACCTATATTGCAAGGGTTTTTTTTTTCCTTATTATTCAGCTGAAATTCCTCCTATGGCTCTTGAAAACCTCTCATCTTGAATGTAAGGGAAGTGAAAAATAACATTTCCAATTTAGCTATTCTTTCAATTTGTTCTTTTTAGTATTACTACTGATACCTTCTTTGGCTTTGTTACTTCTTAGGAATGTAATTCTGAATTCTCTTAACTTTTCATTTCATTTCATTTTATTTCTTAAGTACACCATATGCCCAATATGTGGCTTGAACTCATGACCCCAATATCAAGAGTCGTATGCTCTACCGACTCAGCCAGCCAGGTGCCCCTCAACTTTTCATTTTAAACTCCATTTACTGGCTATGTGGCTGCTGTCTTCAGGACTTTATTCATTTTCTTAAAATTTCACATAAGTTCCAGGTCCCAAAGGAAACTTATTGACATTCATTCATTCACTCATTGAATATATATTAAATGTTAATTCTACATTAGGATCTGACTTAGGCACTGAGGCTGTAGTCTAGAATAAAACAAAGCTCACATAAAGTAGACATTCTGGTAGGAAAAACTGACCATGAACAAGCAAATATACATATTAAAAGAACTTCAGGTCTTGCTAAACACTCTGAAGAAAGATAAACAAGGTGATGTGCCAGAGGACAACCTGGAGAGGCAAACTCCTGAGCAGGTGGTCAGGTAAGGCAGGAGGAGCACCATTGCAAGAAGGGAAAGCAGGCCAGTTCGCTGGAGTGTAAGCTGGACGCAAGATGTCATCGGATGGATCTGAAAGGCAGGCAGTTGTTGGAATGCATAGGATCTTCAAAGTTATGTTTAGAAGTCTGGATTTTATTAACAGTCCATGGGGATCTGTTGAAATATTTTAAGCAACCGAATGAGATGATCCAATTTGTCATTTTGAAAAGGTTGCTTCTGGAGCCTTGAGGAGAGAGGGTGGTAAGAAGAATAGAGGCAGGAGGACCACTTAGGATACCCCTTCTCATGTGTCATGGTCAGATTCTTTCAGCACCTTCCACACGTACAGATGCGTGTGTGCGTGCACGCACACACACACACACACACACACACACGCATGCACACAACCCCCCACAGGCTGGTGATGGCAAGTTGACTTTTCCATTACTATGAAACTTTTGCATTCCACTATGTTTATTTATATATGTTTTAACTATTGCATATGACCACTCTGGAACTTTTGCAATAAATTATGATTATATATGCATTTGTTTCATATGAGGGTCATTTGAGACTTGGATGTATTCAATTTTATAACTATACTGTTTAAGCATGGTGCTGGGTCTATATAGAGAGTAGATGTAGGTTGTGGGGAACTAGGATGTTAAGATAATGTGGAGGTTTTAAGCAGCTATGATAGGTCAGCCCCTTAAACCACCCAAGTATGATCAAATGCATCCAAGTGGGAAGAAGCAGCTGACCCTGCACATCCTAGAGGGCTCTCTTGTCTCTGCCTCAGGAGCCTTCTCTCAACTTTGCTGTAGCCTCTTGTGCCATGTTGGAGATGGGCATTCAGAGTCCTTTACCTAGAGGTCACTGACCCTCAAGAAACTGGGGAAACACCCCTTCCTTTACTAAAGAGGTGGGAAGACTGAAGGAGGAGACTTTATTTTTTTAAGCTGATTGGATTATATGACAATGAGAAATTGAGGAAAAATGAGATAAGACACTTAAAATTTAATAGGTTTCATCACTGATAAACCCCTCAGTAAGAATTTATTTTCCTTTTTCAACAACCATTGCTGTTTGTTGCTCTATAACCACGATACCACCACTCAGTCAGTGTCTACCACGTGAGAAGCACATAGGTATTTATATGTAGCCATATCAATATTCAATTTTCAGTATATTAGCATTATTAATTTTTGAAAACAGATATTTTAGATACTCTTCAATCATTTTATTTGTTTTATCACAAATTCAAAATTCTTATATTAAGGCACTAAATTTCACAACCAACAACACATGAGATTGTGCGAAAGCCAATTTTATGGAGTCTACCATGAGAAGCAGTGAAGCAAATTTCTTATAATCTGCATGGACAGAAATAGCTAAATTAATCCATGTCATTATTGGAGCCATCCAGGAGATATAAATAAATAAGACAAATATAGAAAACACGGGGTGCATAAGATGCATAATTAGCATGAGGTCCAAACCATGCTAGCTAACCTCTCCATAGACTTAGAATATTATATATTTTAGTTAATTTTCCTATGAGAATTGGATGAGCTGTCATTCTCAAGTTACATAATTTATCATAGCTCTAGGAGTTATATGTTACTAAAGCTACATGCATTTCCCTTCCAAATTTTGACTATTTCTTGAAATGCTTTTATGATCTTTATTTCAAAAAGGATTGACCATCAGTCTTCACTTTACCCAGATGTTCTGTGTCACCTAACAGTACAAGGTGAATCCAGAAGGCAGAATAGGAAAGACGAAAGGCAGCCAAAGAGTGGGAGTTAAACTAATATGTATCAGAAATAATGGGGAATTTGGAGATGAAGGGAAAGCAAGAAGAGGAGAGTGTTGAGAGCAATAAGAAAGAGCTGAACAACATGGCCCAGGGGCCACATGATTTTTAAGAATAAGGATATATAGATACTGTACATTTATATCGTTTGCATTTCCATTATGCAAATGTTCTTCTTCTAAACCCATTGATCACCAAAGGCTTCAACCCACTAAACATCCTGTGTGATTAGATATTTTGTTTGTGTGTTCACAGAAATTAAGGAAAGAGGTTGGGTTTCCTATTGGTCTGACAGCAGACCAGAGTTGCAAAGCAAAGCAAGAATTCATAACCATAGGTTACCATCAGAATACAAATGAGCCAAGAAGTTGGAGTATGCTAGGAAAGAGCAGAAGACTTTCTCCCCAGGGCATGGAATTATGGGGAAGGGTGGTCCAAATTTATCAAGCCTTTAGAAGGCATAGCATCCCAAGATCTTGGAGATATATGTGTGTGTATATATATGTATATACACACAGAGAGAGATTAAGAGAGAGAGTGTTTTGAGTTTTGAGTGATAAATGATCAGGAAAAACAAAACAATAACGGTTTCAGGGGTAAGTTCCAGTTCCCATTTGCCCTTAAAAATGTAGCTGATAAGCCTTCTGAAAAGAAGCGATACTTACGGTTCCAGCTGTAATGAAATAGCTTATATTGAACTAACTCTCAAGTAAAAAATAAAGCTGGACAAAACAGATAAAATAACTGTTTGAAAGCACCAGAGCACAATCAGCTCAGGAAAGACTTGAAGGGTCGTGGTCTCTGAGAAAAGGGGCACACCAACATGTGCTCTGCATTTACCCAAGCATCTTCCGGGGGGAATTTTCTTTCTTTCTTTTTTTTTTTAATGTTTTATTTATTTATTCATGAGAGACAGAGGGAGAGAGAGAGGGAGAGAAGCAGAGGGAGAAGCAGGCTCCCAAGGAGCAGGGAGCCCAGTGCGGGACTCGATCCCAGGACCCTGGGACCATGACCTGAGCCGAAGGCAGACGCTTAACTATCTGAGCCACCCAGGCGCCCGGGGAGAATTTTCTGTTTCCCTGTGAGGTAGAATAGCGTAGGACAGAAAGGAGTCATCTTCCTGGCTAAGGAGGCTAGGGATGAAGTTCAGGTGATACTAAAGCACCTGGGATTTGAGGAGTAAAAGCCCCGAGAGCTGTCAACTGTGTCAGTGTGGCCCTAGATGCATGAGTCAGCTGCTCATGTGAGCATGCACAGGGCAGTGCTCCGAGAGACTCGGAAGTAAACAGCACCTGGGACGAGCAGAGATTTCAGCCACCATGCAGTGCTGAGGAGATGGAGGGTGGAGTTTAAGCCCCACCAAATAGGAGAGGCCTTGGTAAACATCTCAGGCTTTCAGCTGGAGATCCCAGAAAAAACACGTCTTAAGGGTGAAGGCTATAGCCTCAGAGGATGGGCAAAGCTGAAACAGAGCAGCTGAACAAAACCTAAGAGGAACTCTGGGCAGGATGAAATTGGTTGGTTGGGACTTGATCTGCTTGCCAAGAGAAAACCTTACCTGCATGGAGGAAAATAATAGAATAATTTTCATAAACAACATCTACATTTAAACAAAAGTATAACATCTGCTAAAAAGAAGGAACCAAATGACCACAACAAAACAAAACAATGCAAGAGAAAGAACAGATAATGAAAGTAATCCTACAGGCAATTCAGGTATTGGAGTCTAAAAAACCACTCTGATTTATGTTCCAGCAAATAGAAAAAAAGGGATAAAAAATTTGATCAGGGATAGGGATCCTTAAAAAGGAATCAAATAAAAAGAAGCTGGGGGTTGAGATCCAATATTTTCCACTTCACTAGGCTGAGGCATGTTTGGCTCTTTCTCTCTTCCTGCATTTCTTCTCTCTTTTCCAGTTGCTTCCACCCTCTAGCACACTTCCACACTTCAAAAATAGATTGTCTTAAAGAGTACAAAAGACAACTGTAGTTTTAAAAGTCCATCTGTTGAGGGGCACCTGGGTGGCTCAGTCGCTTAAATGTCCGACTCTTGATTTCAGCTCAAGTCATGATCTCAGGGTGGTGGGATTGAGCCCCACTCTGTGCTCAGCGAGCAGTCTGCTTGAGATGCTCTCAATCCCTCTCCCTGTACCCCCCCACCTCCCATGCTCTGTCTAAAATAAATAAATAAATCTTAAAAAAATAAGTCCATCTGTTGAATCACAAGATATGAAAAGTGTCTTCAACAGGGACAACATAACTAATAGTGTATACAATGTGACTACATTCAAGTTACTTAGCCATTCTGAATCTGTTTTCTGTTCCATACAAATTGATACTTACCTGACAAAGTCATTTTAAGCACTAAATGAGATGTTTATCTAGGCAGAGTGCTTAGCACAAATAGATTCCCAATAAATATTGATACCTCTTTTGCTGTTTGCTATCGTTAATAGAGAGAAACACACACTCAAAACTGGTTAATCTTGAACTTCGGAATGGGATACCATCTACATATCGACTGTCATTTATGTATTGACTGTCGTTTGATATCCTCAACCAAGATGAAGTAATAAAAACACAATTTGTATTCTTTCTCTACCTTTCAAAGTGAGGAATATTAATGACTCACAAAATGCCTGCACAATATGGGTTAGTCAAAACAATAAATTCCTTAAAGTCTCGGGGAAAAAAATCGAGTATTGCAAATATCTTAAACAAAACTCAAGGTAGCGAGCAAGGCTTTTGTTGTTACAGAATGCTGTTCATGCTCTGGCTTGCCTTTCAACAATCATTCCTATTAAATCATTTGTGTCTCTGACACATCTAATGAAGTCATGTTCGCGATCAGCTTAACCCCAGGATGCAGTGTAGTACCTATTTTGTTAGTAAAGCTGTTTGTATAAACTGAAACATGCAGCAAATATATATTTTCATAAAATGCTCATTATGCTTTCAGCGTGACAATCTTTGGCTCTGAATCCTTTTATGCATATTTAGTTATTTTAAGATAGACTGTTTTGGGTACTGGTTAAAAAAAAGATTATTCTTAAGCAAACTTCCTAACAGGCAAGCAGAATAGTAAACAGTTAGAAACACAGCAAACTCTGAGCCATATATTCTATCTGGAAATCTTTAAACTGTGGAGAAATCACATAACTGTAGCTAAATATTCTATGTCACTGAAACTGATTCTAGTTATAAGCACATGAAAATAAACAAGAAAGAAACTGAATTAAGGGAGGTCATCTATAAACAATACTTTCCTAGAATGTTGATAAACTCCAGGCTTGACTTCTAGCTAATTATTTAATTGTTCAACTAGTGGTTGAATAATCATACGTTATTCATTCAGAGATCTTTACAAGTGAAGTCATGACATGTGCTTTTATTGTTATAAATGGTCTCCAGGTCCCATGTTTTAGGTCTCAGCACTAATTAGAAGTGAGACTTACATCACTCTCATGACCTTCTCGAAGGTTGTATGTGAGGTCATGCTGAATGTCTTCCATGAATTTGTGAGCATATTCTGGGTAAAGGTCTAGCACTTCAAAGAGTCCTTTGAGGATGATGCACTGAAGATCACAGTAGGTTAAAGCCTTCACATCTGCATTGGTCTTGATCACTTGGTCCTTAATTGATAGGTTTGCTCCAATTAAGTCCCCTTTCCCTTGAGACAGTGAAAAAAAGAGACATGTCACTTTTAAAGAAAGGTAAGCTGGGACTAGAAACTTCATTTGACTTACAGGCTTCCCTTCTCTGAGATGACACTGCAAAAGAAAAAGACACCTTCATCTTGGCAGTGTTGAGATTTGGGGCCTGGTATTTCTTTGTTGGGGGGGGCTTTCTGTACACAGTAGAATGTTTAGCGCCATCTCATATTCCTGACCCCCAGTAGTGACAACCGAAAATATCTTCTGACATTGTCAAATGTCCCGTGGTGGGCACAACTGTTCCTGGTTGAGAACGGTGGTCTGGGGGATAAGGACTAACAGAGCCAGAGTTAGGAATTGTTGGTCATAGACGGGCTCCAGAAAGTTCCTCATGGCATTCAATAAATGACTTTAGACAAAGCAGTTGACATTTTTGTCACAGTTGCCTCAACTGTTCAGGAGAAATAATAATGGCTCCAATTTTTTTTTTTTTGAGTACAAAAAGTCTCTGTAGAAAACCATTAAAATGTGTATTAATAATTTTGATTCTAACACAATAATTGGCTTCATCGTCAGTTTGCTAACGTACTTGGGTTGTTTTATTTACCTCTGAACATGTCTACAAGACAGGAGGGCGAGGAGGGGTGTAGGTGCTCTCCCCCCCTCCTCAGAATAGGATGGGGCTGGGGCTCATGGGTGGCTCAGTCGTTAAGTGTCTGCCTTCGGCTCAGGTCATGCATGATCCCAGGGTCCTGGAATCAAGCCCCGCATCGGGCTCCCTGGTCAGTGGGAAGCCTGCTTCTCCCTCTCCCACTCCCCCTGCTTGTGTTCCCTCTCTCACTGTCTCTCTGTCTCTCTGTCAAAATGAACAAATAAAATCTTAAAAAAAAAAAAGAACGGGGCGGGGCAGAGAGAGGTCTTGGACATCATGGATGGTGAAATCTACCAAATGAAAATGTAAAACACAAGCCATACTTCTAATACTCTGTGACAGTGTAAAAGGCCAATTTTCCCATCAAAAAAGAAAGCGAATAAATAAAAACTCTGAGTTCTCGGCTTGCGCCACTGCAGGGAGAGAGACCCACCACCACTTTGTCATCTGCACCCGCGCCACACCCAGCACCCCTGCTATTTTGCCTGCAATGCCGCTGCCTACCAGTCCTAGGCTGGATTCCCCTGCCTGGGAACTAGCTTGCTTCCTTGAGTTTGCTGATTAGATCATATTGGACAATGTATTTGATTCTTTAAAATCTTTCAGTTGATTTGAATCAGTTTAGCCTAGCAGGAAAGTGAGCATAAATGTAAGTGCTAACAAAGAGCTGATTGCAGCTTCAGATTTATTTTAGACACAGCTGTTAATTCACTCGGCATCCGTGTGAGAACCATGAAAGAAAATCCATTCCATCCTCAGAAAAACTTAGGATCAACGCTGAAGTAATATGATCTACGTTCACAGAGGACACTGGCATTAGATTCATGGCTACAACTTAGGAGTTTCTTTGCTTTGTCCTCCTGTCTGGGCTTGAAATTTTATTATTTTTTTTAATGGCCACTTTGTCTCACCGGGAATCAACAACCAACCGTTGATCCACAGAGAAACCACCAAGCAAAGAATATCTTCGGAATGGTATAGAACAAATTGCCTTGTCCCCCATTCAGTTAATTTTTAAACTTCTAAATTTTTATTTTTTATGGTGCCCAGCACTTCTGGAAGGAAAGTCTCAGACTTGTAACAGGTTTCGATAAAAGTCTGTTTTATTGAGTTCCATAGGAAAAGGAAACATGTCAAATAAAATACTTGAAATGTTCATAAATATATAACATAAAACGGATCATTTTAAAATTATTGAATTACATGTGAGTATTATCTCTGAAATAACATTAGATTCAAACCTTGAAGTTGAGCCTATTTGTTCAAAGAAAAAAAGGACTGAAATCTGCACTTCTAGATGCTAAGGGAATATACAACCACATGGTGCTAGAGAATTCAAGTTGGATTTATTGTTGTCACCCATACAGCTAAATTTGGCAATTTGGTTTCTTACATATTTTGTTAGAAATCTAAATTGGTGCTCAAAAACTCAAAGTTGGGTACCGATGCAAGACGTAAATATAGCCAGGATGCTTTGAATATAAGAAATTTTGAAATTTGTATATCTCAGAAGAGTTTATCATGATGCAGTGTCTTGCTACAAAGAGCATGTATACTTTCTGTTAAGCAACTGGTGTTCGGAATGACTTTAGGGTCATCATACTTCCATACCTTGGGTGACCACAGCATGGTTATTTAAGCCACAGTGACCCCAGCTATAAAAACAACACCAACATCTTGCCAACTTTGGCACTCTAGAAAGAATTCCAGTTTATTTATTCATTTAAGGAGTATTTATGAAGCAACTGACATGCGAGCCGGACCTCATGTTGAGCCCCGGCACGTGTGCACTGGTAAATAATAACATGGTCCCTACCCTCAATGATTTTATGGTCTTGGCGGATTTCTCACTATCTATATTTAGGACTTTGATCTAAGTTTCTTATTTATTCCAGGTCTCAGTATCCTTATTTCTAAAAGAAGAGAGAGATTTCTGTGGTCTCTTACTATCTCCATTTTTCAGAATTCTATTACTTATATTTGCTAACCAGTTACTCTTCCATGGGGGGTGGGGGGTGGGGAGGGGGAAGCTGATGGGATGCGTCTGCAAACCATCCGGGTTAGAGCAATAACATGTTTAATTATAACTAGGCAGACTAATACCATCTGTGAAGAGCACATTTATCAGTGATTTGTCATTTTCTTTTAAACAACAATGAAGAAATTGGTAGAAAAACACAATTATCAGGACCTGAAATGAAAGCGTACAAGGCAAACAAATTCTATCCCCATAACAAATCCTTGACTCTGTGTCAACTGCTTCCCCAGGCATCAGATTAAGAAATGCATTCGTGTATTGATTGGACAACTGAGTTGCTTGAATAAGTTATGGCTTGACAGTTGTTTGGTGATACGTCTTCCCTACAACATTATATATTAATTCATTTTGTTGGCAGAGTGAACATGTATTAAATATCTGCAAATGTGAAGCCATGTGCTTAAGTTTATCAAAGTCAGTATTGATTTTAATTGGCCCTATAAGACAATATTACCATAGGGAAAGTAAAATACCCAATCTCCATTGAAATAATGTTAATTAGAGATGAAATATTAATAATTTATCCTTGTTTGGGTTTAGTCCCAATACCGCATACGAGTATTTAGAATGGCCATGTGGCAATTTGCATTTAGATCACTTTTGATGCTCGACACAGTAGAAATGAAGATGTGAAAATGTTAACCATGAAAATCATAATTTATGGAGGAAATTGGGGCCAAGAGCAAAAGACAATGGATTAAGTCTTTCAGCTGTGAGTAGAATTTTTTTAAATAAAAGATCCAGTTGAATTATGTATTACACACAATGTTAAATACCTAGAAGCCATTGAATTTGTACCTATTATGTTCTAATGTTATAGACGATACCTTCATATTCCATTCCTAGAATTGCTGCTATTGTAAAAATACACCAAGCTATGGAAAAAGACAGATTATATATATTTAAACATACTACATTATTTTTGCTTACAAGCATATGAAACCATATAGCTTTGGAAAAATAATTATATGCCCTCTTAAAAGCAGACTATGTCAATAGGCAGGCTATAAAACTTACGTGGTCCTAAGGAAACCCAAGGAAAAGTATTTCATGATTAAAGATAAGTTTCTGAAGCAAATTTAGAAATAATTGTCAATTTTAATTTAGAATGCAAAATAATAGAATGGCCGTTAACTTTGCAAAGTTGATAAGTGAGCAGGAATGTTAAACTCTCCTTTTAAAAACACACATAAAGAGCCTCACTCTGACACTGATAATGAAAATAAACTCTGTCTGTTGCTATTCTGTACCTTTTTTTTTAAAAAAAAGAATTATTTAGATTCAATTTAGTTAACACATAGTGTATTATTAGTTTCAGGGGTAGAATTTAGTGATTCATCAGTTGCGTATAACACCCAGTGCTCATTCCATCAGGTGCCCATCACCCAATTGCCCTATCCCCTCACCCCCCACCTCCCCATCCAATCTTTCTGTCAAGGAGAAAAAACATAAGAGGGTGAGTCAAGAAATGAGCCAAAGCTTTACAAGACAGCCCAGGGCGCCTGGGTGGCTCAGTTGGTTAAGTGTCTGCCTTCAGCTCTCATCATGATCCCGGGGTTCTGGGATCGAGCCCCCCATCAGGCTCCCTGCTCAGCCAGGAGCCTGCTTCTCCCTCTCCCTCTGCCCCTGCTTGTGCTCTCCTTCTCTCTCAAATAAATGAATAAAATCTTTAAAAATAAATAAATAAAAATAAAAGACAAGCCCTACCCCCCCCCCCCCGGTAAGTGGCAAACTGAGTGAATACGAAGCAATGAGAAGCCGACAGGTATTTCACTACTCACTAGCCTCCACCTCTTCACCTTTAATCAGGGATCATCACACCAACCTCACAGGGTAGTAGGATTTAAATTGGATAATGGACGTAAAACACCTGGTTCATATTAGGGATTCAATAAATTTTAGTTCTCTTCCCTTTTCCCAAAGTATCACCTGCCTTGAAGCTTATGAACTAAAATCAGTGACAGCAGGCTTACGATGATTATATAGATACAGAATCATGGGCACCACTTAGAGGTGGAAAGAGCATTGGCGTAGTCCAAAGACCTAGGTTAGCTTTGACTTTGGAGAAACAGAGGAAATACCACTCCCATCTGTCTCTTTGTGTTAGGAAGGCTTAAATAAGACCCCATATGTAAAAAAAATATTTTAGAAATGGTTAAGTTGTTTATAAATCTTAGTTCTTAAATAATATTAAAAATAAATTAGCCCTGGGGTGCCTGGGTGGCTCAGATGGTTAAGCATCTGCCTTCGGCTCAGGTCATGATCTCCAGGTCTTGGGATTGAGCCCCATGTCGGGCTCCCAGCTCAGCAGGGGAGCCTGCTTTTCTCTCTCCCTGTGCCTCTCCCCCTGCTTGTGCGCTCTCTGTCTCTCTCTCTCAAATGAATAAAGTCTTTAAAAAAAATAAAAAATAAAAAAAACTTGCCCCTTTTTATTAACACAAATCCTAAACATTGATGTACTACATTGGTTTTCAAAATGTATTTATTGTTTAGGCCACAACTTGACACATTCTTAGGCCTTCAATAAGTATTAGTTGAATAAGCAAACAAACAAGAGATAGTGATTTTAAAAGAAGTACACATAAAAATGTGAGTAGGAATTTTTCTACATTAACTCTACATCTCATTTCTGTCAGCTGACCTTATATTTCAGTGAAAACCAATTATGTCTTAATAGATGGGAGTCAACTTTGTGGTACAAAATCTTCACAAACCATCCTGTGGAATTTCTTTGAGGAAGTAAAAAAAAAAAAAAAAGCTATGGCCACCTTGATAATATGGGATTAGCGACTGCAGTGAGAGCTTATTCTCAATGCATAATCATTTTTGCACTATTTCTAGCCCAGATGAAATAATTTTCATATTCTTCTCTGAATTTGTTCTCCACAAAAATACGGAAATGCCCTCTTAAAATTGACCAGCTATTTCACCAAAAGGTACCAGGCATCACGACTAATAATTTGGCTTTAGGAATCAGAAAGAACTGTTTGTTTACTTATCATGTTATTTGGGACAAATTAAGTTAACTAAGATACTATTTATTCATTTGTAAAATGGGGTTAAGATTCATACTGCTGGATTTTTAACAAGAATGAGATGATATGTTGGATGTAACACTCAGCACAGTGTAAACTCCCTATGTGGAATAACAATTAATAAAAAACAGTTGGCAAATTAAATCCACTTAAAGAATAATCCTGATTCCACATATTCATCCAGAATTTTCTTACTCGCAATGGCAGTATTTTCCCCCCATTTTCTCTTCTTAACTTATGCTCTAGGGTAAAATTGCATGAAGCTTTTCAACTCAGACCTACCAAGAATAGCCAGCACCATGCTGTCTTTAAGAACTTCCATGGAGCCTGAGCATACAAAGTAGATGGCCTGCAAAGCATCTCCTTGACGCAGCAGATACTCCCCCGGAGCACAGAAAGAGGTTTTGATGTGCAGAGACAGAGACCTGAGGCAGCCCCGGCTGGCACACTCAAAGAGGGACAACTGCAAGATTTCCTTGTTCAAGTGCATAGTGATGTCAGAACGCAGCTCGTCTGGAAAGTCTTTCAAAAGCTGTCAAGATGAAAGAAGAAATCAAGCTGGGGTAAGTCTGGTCTGATTGATTTACTCTGCAAGAGAAGAGGGGTGTTCTTCCCACTGTTTGACCAACCAGAATACAGAAGAGGACATACATGTCTATACAACCCTGGGGCGATTTTTCAGTGACTACTGAAAAATCAGCTGATAATAAGTCTGGAGAAATAGGATAAATTAATAAAAGACTCTAGAATGAAAACATATGGCTTCTTGTGACTTGCTTCTCATAAAGACTCTCACTCAGGACCGAAGATATGGAATTTGGACCCCCTGATGTTTCCTCTGGCATCATGATCATGTCAAGAGAGGAGAAACCAAATAGTCACTTAGAAGTGTGGATTACAGTGTGATTGGGGGGTTGTAGCACGGTTGGTTTATTTATAAGGATACTTTTCTTACAGTAGTGGTCTGGGGTATTCCTGGAAGTCTACAGATAACACATGTGCCAGAAGATGTTTGCTTTCTTACTTTGTTCGTTTTAAAGGCACACATTAACTTGGTTAATCTAATAATCCAACATTACACAATTCAATGGTCCCAAGAATTGATTGGTTCCTCTAAAGAGGGTCAATGAGAATGAAAGTTAGTCCACCCAATCGATCAAAGTAGCAAACTAACGTAAAACATTGGTCCATCCAAATGGCATCATGAAAACATAAGCTAAAGCAGATGAAAGAAGATGGACCGAATTTCATGAGGGATTAAAAAATAGAGATAAAGAAGTTGGTGGGTGTGTACTTCGCTTCTGAGACCTGCATTAGAGCACCTTGCTTTTCCTAAGAATATGTGCTTTCTGCCTGAAAACGTCAACATGAGAAATGAACATTACCTCATTTGAATCTATTCCATTGTTGACTGACCAGGTTGTTTGGAAATACTCGAGCATCCTCTGCTTGAGCTGCTGGGGCAGGTGATGGACCCGTATGAAGTCCTTTAGATCCTTAGTTCTAGTGTGATAGAGGGACCATCTGGAATACATCCTCTGTATGATCGCTGTCACGTTTCCAAACACCAAGGCATGCATCAAAGCTAGAGAAGACAACACAGCATACATGGGAGAGAAAGTTGATGGGGGGGCTCACCACTAAAGTCTAAATTTATAGTTTATTTATCCTGAATTCAGCAGAGTATGCTTATGTGGCCATGTTGGTACAGCTACTTTGTCACAGAGTGATCTTGATGCAGTCATTTGGTTTTTTTTTTGTTTTGTTTTTTTATTATGTTATGTTAATCACTATACATTACATCATTAGTTTTTGATGTAGTGTTCCATGATTCATTGTTTGCGTATAACACCCAGTGCTCCATGCAGAACGTGCCCTCTTTAATACCCATCACCAGGCTAACCCATCCCCCCACCCCCCTCCCCTCTAGAACTCTCAGTTTGTTTTTCAGAGTCCATAGTCTCTCATGGTTCGTCTCCCCCTGATTCCCCCCCTTCATTCTTCCCCTCCTGCTATCTTCTTCTTTTTTTTTTTTTTAACATGTAATGTATTATTTGTTTCAGAGGTACAGATCTGTGATTCAACAGTCTTACACAATTCACAGCACTCACCATAGCACATACCCTCCCCAATGTCTATCACCCAGCCACCCCATCCCTCCCATTCCCCACCACTCCAGAAACCCTCAGTTTGTTTCCTGAGATTAAGAATTCCTCATATCAGTGAGGTCATATGATACATGTCTTTCTCTGATTGACTTATTTCACTCAGCATAACACCCTCCAGTTCCATCCACATCGTTGCAAACGGCAAGATCTCATTCCTTTTGATGGCTGCATAATATTCCATTGTATATATATATCCCACATCTTCTTTATCCTTTCATCTGTCGATGGACGTCTTGGCTCTTTCCACAGTTTGGCTATTGTGGACACTGCTGTTATAAACATCGGGGAGCATGTACCCCTTCAGATCCCTACATTTGTATCTTTGGGGTTAATACCCAGGAGTTGATGCAGTCATTTGAATCCAAATGGCTTGATCAGAATAAAAATATCTTTTAAAAATACTCAGTAATAGGCAAAATAGGCCCCTCTGACTTACACTTAATCTGTTAGCTGCTATTCTATGACAAACTTTTGTACTTTTTGCATCTATATTATTTTAATAGTTAGGTATAGTTTAATAGCATGAGAAAATATTTTAATATAATTTCATAAAATGAACTGTAAAGTTATAGTTCAGTGGTTCTCATAATAACAAATACATTTTAAAAATAAGTCTATTATAGGGGTGCCTGGGTGGCTCAGTCAGTTAAAGTGTCCAACTCTTGATTTCGGCTCAGGTCATGACTTCAGGGTCAGGAGAGCCCTAATGGGCTCTGCCCTCGGCATGGAGTCTGCTTGTCCCTTTCCCTCACCCCTTCAACCTCCCGTCCCACTTGCGAGTGCATGCACACAGTCTCTCTCAAAAATAGATGAATAAAATCCCCCAAAAATAAGTCTATTATAACAAGTTAACCTTTATTAGTCTTTTCCCCTAAGCCATCACTTAAGATTAGTTTTTGGATATTAAGTATAACACATTTTTATTAATAAAGGTACAGAGAAAGTTGCTAGAAATGTAATTGAGGATTTTCTGAGCAATCTGAAGCTGAGATTAGTATGACTCCAATCACCAACCTCTCTCTAGCTCTGTGGTTACTTAAATTTTAAGGGAAATATCAGAAAATCTGAGACCATTAAAGAAACAAATGCATTCATAGAGAAAAACAGGTATTCTGCTTAGAATCATCTTTGCCATTCTGAGAGGAGCTAGATGGTTCATGTATATGCGATTCCTGTTTCAATGAGATTTCTGTCAGATAGTATTTAATCCCCACTTTCTCGCTGAGACCTCCCCCTTCTCAGACCACCACCAGATTATAATAAGAAGACTTTGTTCACAAGAATCCAAGAGTTGATGGGGATTGGAGATGGGTCTTCTACTGGAAAAAAAGTGATTTCTAGGAGTTGCCCACTATAAGGAGTGGTCAAGAAACTTAAAATCAGGGAAGGCAGGACAGGAATTTGCACTAAATAGTCATTAGCCAAACAGAATGGAATGGCCTCTGCAGACACCAGCAGATAGTCCAAGAAGGCCTTGAACCCACTTGGGGCTGTGGCATTGCGAGAGTTGAGAGCCAGGTGTAGTTACATTTATGGGCAGATCAGCTCTCAGTGATACTCAGATTTCAGCCCTGATCCCCATCCTGGACAGGACTGACAATTATGTAAGCTCAGGGGTTTGGTGAAATCATCTGTTTCAACAGCTTTTGGTTAAAAAGAAAAAAGACTAAAAATTTGGTAGTTTGTCTATTAGGATCTATCAAAGTGTCCCTGTACCAAAATCTCAATGTCCAAGGAGCTCTGTTAAAGTTTCTTAGCATCAAAATGGATACATTCGTGCAATGTGTTGGCATATCACTGCATCTGTCTTCCTGAATCTCCATCCTATTTCAAGATAGCCCCAAATAAAGTTCTTTCTTTCCTCTACATTTGCCAGAAATTAGTGACCACTGGCATGCTAATTCCAATCTAATCTAACCCTGGGATTAAAATTCTTTCAGGTTATATATCATCATTTCTTTATGGAAGACATGGTCACCACGCCTATAAAGATAGTTGGTAATAATAAGGAAGCCCCCAGCATTTTGGAAAAGTTACTAGAATAAGGTTAAACTTAGGGTCTATATTGTTCCTGTATATAGAGAGAATATGGGCTTCAGAATCAGACACATCAGGATCTGAAACCTGACTTTGGAACTTCCTAACTGTGAACTTGGGAAGATGTATAATTCCCATGGATACAGTTCCCTAATGTATAAATATGCATAGTATTTACTCATAGGGCTTTTTTGAGATCCAAGGAGTTAATATATATATATTTAAAAGCGCCTAATATTTTGTGTGAAAAACAGTGGGTGCTCAATTTATGTTAATTTTTCCCATGAGAGTGGAAAGCATAATCACGAATTTTTAACACACTCAGTGATGTAAAATATGGGGGAAAAGGACTCAGTTAAGGTTTTCCAGCAACCTCTTAAATATTTAAGAGTGGTTGTTAGAGGAAATAACTTCTCAATGAAAGAAATTCAAGAAATATTTAATAAGTGCCTGCTCCATACCAACGTAAGTATATATTCTCCTTAAATTTTCCAAAATGAAATGTCTTCCAACAGGTGAAAACTATCAGAAGAAAACTGTATATTGCCTAATAACTTACTGTTGAATGGCTCTTGGTAAATTCTAAATAGAGGTCCATTCTTCTGTATGTTTGTTAAAGCATGGTAGTTCTGATGTCACGTACTTTGTTTGGAAGAAGAGACCTCTATTTAAAGTAAACACTCAGCAAAGAAAGGAAACAATTCTGCTCCAAGTCAAAGAAATTAAGCACCAATTTCAGGCTCAGTTAATATACGTATGGGCTCAGTGTTTGGAAGCCCTACCATCTGTAAAAGTGTGTAATAGTCTTTTGTGGAGATTAAGCTGAATGCTGAGAACAATTTTATTTCATTTATTTTAACACTGCCTTCCTTAATTATGTGTATGATTTTAACTTTGCTTTGCTTAATTATAATGTGTGTAAAGCACTTAAAGTAAGAGAAGTAATATGTTCAGATCATTTAGCCTCCTAATTGTACATTATCAATAAAATGAATTACTGGATTAATTGTAACGTTCTAAGTGTTGTTGGAAAGTCCTCATCTATTTCTGATTAACCATAATTTCATAGTCTCATTTCAGCAGAGGCAAATACTTCTCATTTAAGTGGTTAAAAAATAAAACCCCAACTCCCATAATTTTTCAATTTCCAAAGTTATTAAGTTATTTTGCCTCTGTCACTGGTTATCACTTTCCCACCGGCAAAGAGTGAATATAACTGTCAGGCCAAATCATTCCATCTGCTTTGGCAGTTTGACTTAAGAACTGCAATATCCAGGTCAGTTTGGAAGTCATTATTCACTTTTCCTATTACTCCTAGCAAATCTGATGTATATAATTCTTAAAGTAGCATGCTAGGGCTGCTGCTGAGTGTGTGGGAGGCTCTTTTGCTTTGTGCAGGAATTTTGTATAAAATGCATTTTGTAAAATCTCATCTTAACATCAGCTTTTGGGAGGAGGCCCCGCAATTAGGGTCCCGGAAGAAAGTCAACAGACCTTCAGTGAAAATGTACTCTTAAGAGTGCTGCCTGGCTTTCTTTTTCATTGTCTCCTTTTTCTTCCTCTTTGCCTTCTCCTTTCCCTTCCCATTTCTCTTCCTTTCCCGTCCCTTCCTTCCCCACTTCTCTCTCTGCATTGTGGGCAACACTGTTCTCCTGAGGTGTAACATCCTTGCTGAGTTCTTCCGCCAACCACTTTGCAGGGCCTTCAGACTGTGTGCCCCTGATATAAAAGGAGACCAGAGCTCAGGCTTTGGGTAAACTTAGCTGCCCTCCTCCTCTCTCCCACCTACTCACTGACCTGGAATTTTCCACGCCTGCTAGAGTACACTGGGTTGTGGATAGCAGATGGCAGAGAAAAGAGAGTGAGAACAATTTCCTAAATGACGAATTCAAATGGCAGTGTAGACATCTTTAAAAAGCCTGAATTTGTGAACACCATAGCCCATATGGGTCCAATAAGATTATGTCAGGAGAATATATATAGGATGAGAGGACCCAAGGAAAGCCTTAACTGTTACGAATTTCACTTTACCTTTTTCAGGACAACAATGCCTCATTTAAACGGGACATGTCCTCAGGGATGAGTCACCTTCACTAGGAAGTTTCGTCTAACCTTCGAGCCTGACCAGACGGACCCATCAACTGGGGCTGACTTGTTAGGTGACAATGAGGCAGCCGTTACTAAATATGATAGAAGAGCTTTTAAAGAAATGGGGAAAAGTTCTAATATATTTTGTTTCGTGGCAAAAATGATATGCAGAGTTAATATAAATATTGTCAAAAAGAGTCTATATATATATATATAGAGAGAGAGAGAGAGAGAGGGTTATATATATATATAAGACTGAAAAAACTATATTTTGGTAATGGGATTTTATGTAATTCTAATTTTTGTGTGGATTTTTCAGTCTTTTCTAAATGTGCATTATAATGGGAAAAATTAAAATGGAAAAAGAAAGAACATCATCTGCCCAAGTTTCTATTTTCATTACTAAACTGTGAACTCCTCGAAGGAAAGTATCATGTCTTAGTCATTTTTGTTTCCCCAGCATCTAGCACAGTGCCTGGCATAATTTAAGTGTGCCATAAATATTTATGGAACTGAAGTGAACCTCTGGTCATTTGATACTTTCTTTAAAAAGTTTTGTTATCACAAGCAATTAGCTTAGAAAATGTATTATGAATAGTTCAGCCCAAACCCATCCCTCCATCCCTATCCCATGCCCCAAAGGGAATCTTTTACAATTATTTATTTTAGGTGTTCTTGTGATTATCACCAATATTTTAGACAACATAATTTTACTTCTATTGCTTGACTCATCATGTTAAGACAAGACCTAAAAACAACCTGACATGAAAGGTGAGAACTCAGCTCACTGTTATCTATCTTCTCATCCCACACTTCGTAGTTATTCTTTTTAGCTCATCTATTATAATTTGACAAAGCAAAATTAATATCAATGACACATCAAGAAAATTACACAAATACTAAATGTTCAGCTCATTGAGATTTCTTAAAGTGAATCACCCTCCCAATGAATAAACAGGATATTACCCCTTGTGTCCCCTTCACAGACACTAGCCAGCCCCATTACCAAAGGTAACCGCAGTTGTGAATTATATTGCAATCCATAAGTTTTGCCTACTTTTAAACTTTCTCTAAACAAAGTCATACAATATGTACTTTTTGGTGTCTGGCTTCTCTGCTTAGCATTGTTTGTAAAATGCATCCACGTGGTTGCATGATGTAATAGTTCATTCATTCTCATGACTGTATAGTACTCTATTGAATAATAATTTCACAATTTACTTATTTATTCTCCCATTAATGGGCATTTCCAGTTTGAGATTCTTACAATAATGCTTCCACAGGCATTTATCTGTCTTTTGATAAACATACATAAGTATTGGACGTGTTGAGTGGCAGAGTACAAATATGTTCAGCTTTGGTGGATATCGACACAATTATCGTACCACTTGCACTCCCATCAACAGTATAGGAGAAGTCAAGATGTTCCACATCCTCTCAGACCTTTGGGTTGTCATTGTTTTTAAGAATAGCATTCCAATGAATATAAATACTATATAATTTTGATCTTAATTTACATGTCCTTGATGAATGATGTTGAGTACCTTTTTATATTTGTATTGTTTATTTATTTGGCATGGAAATCTGTGAAGTACTTTTTAAAGTTTTTATGCATTTTTGGATTGTCTGTTCTTATTGATTTTTAGACAGTATATATAATAGATAAGAGCTTTTTGTCAGATAAATGTTTGCAAATACTTGCTCCTATCCTATGGCTCTCTTTACACTCTTAAATAATGTCTTTTGATAAATACAAATTCTGTAGTTCAACTTACCCATTTTTTCTTTATGGTTAGGGCTCCAGCTGGAATTAATTTTAATGTACAGTTTTAGGAGGAGCCAAGGTTGTTTTTCAACATGCAGATATACATTTGACCCAGCAACATTTATTGAAAGAATCATTATTCCCCCTTCACACCGCACGTCACCTATGTCATAAATAAAGTAGCCATATATGCATGGACCTATTTCTACACTCTTCTATTCCACTGGTTTATTTGTCTGTTCCTGAGCTAACACATGCTTTCTTTTTCTTTCTTTTTTTTTTTAAGATTTATTTATTTATTATTTTAGAGAGAAAGAGAAAGAGAGCAGGGGGGAGGGACAGAGGAAGAGAGAGAATCTCGAGCAGACTCCCCGCTGAGCATGAAGCCAAACACAGGGCTCAAGCCAAAGACCCTGAGATGATGACCTGAACCAAAATCAAGAGGCGGACGCTTAACCGACTGAGTCACTCAGGTGCCCCTAGCACGTGCTTTCTTAATTGCTGTAATGTTACAATGTATCTTGATATCTGTAATGCAAATCTTAGTGCTAATTTTGTTTTTCTTTACAATTGCTTTGACTAGTTTTAGCTCTGCATTTGCACTAATCCTTAGAAACGGCTTGTCATTTTTCAAACACACACACACATACCCACCAACACACATAAACAGATATCTACTAGAATTTTCATTGGCATTGCATTGAATCTTTAGGTTAATCTGGGTAAATCTGATATATTTATAATATTGAGTCTTAAAACCATCACCATTGTATATCCTTCCATTATTTTAAACTATTTGGAAATTTTCTCACTAATGTTTTGTATTTTTCTGTATAGTAGAATTGCACATTTGATATGTGAAATTTTTATAATTACTTCTTATATTTCATTTTCTAGTTGTTACTAGCATATAGAAATACTATTAATTTTTGCATATTGAATGTGTATCCGTCAGCTTTGCAATATTCGCTTATTAATTTCATAGTTGTTTGAAACTTTTAAGGTTATTTTTTGTGTTGGGTATTCTCAAAGTTTACATAGATTTGTCCAGGTATGGGTTTTTTTCTCATTATTTTTGCTGGATCTCTTTGATAGTTTTAAATATTCTTCCCATAAATCAGTGGTTCGCACACACTGTCATTACAGATGCTCACATGAAAGCTTCCCCTTTTTCCCACCTCCTCACTCAGCCAGTGAGTGCCTCTGCCCGAGATAATTATCTGGGGTTTTGGCGGTTACCTGCAACATTTAATATTGCTACTGCTTGCTTTTGTAGTAAATATTGCATCCCTGTCATTAGTAATTTCATTAGCCTTGGGTGGAGATTCCTAATAAGATACCTCAGACTTGATTCCAAAGTAATATACACCTGAATTTAAAAAAAAATAAATTATTTGTATATATTTGTAGAAATTAAGGGAATAAAATTAATTATGGTATACAATAAAATGGATATTTTGTAAGAAGTTTGCTAGGTCTCAGTGAATCCTGGCATTTGAACTTACCAAACCTCTGCTGCCTTATATCTAAATTAAGTTGTTAATAACTTCTATCTCATAGTGTTATAAGAATTAAGTGAACAAAATGTTCCATATTGTGAGCACTTCTGATTAGCTCTCAAAGTTATGCTAGTTAGTTAATTAGGAAATATTAAGATGCAGGTATCATTTCTTCTAGCCTAGGGTAATTGTCACAGTAATACAGAGTTATTTCCCACAAACACAAATTTGAGAAGCTTTAACTAATAAATTCAAGTTATTTAGATGCCATTTGCCATTCAAAAACAACGGCTTCCTCAGTTCTATTCAAGTCACCTAAATGCTCTAATGCCACTGACAAATGAGCACTGGTTTCGCACCACGATAACTGGATCAATGAACAATAAACAAGTGACAAAGTAACATTATCTGATTATTTCCCCTATCTTTTGGCCCAGTGACCAGCATTGCTTTCTACTTACAGTGAATAGCAGGGGATAATTTATGCCTTACCCATTTCTGATGCAGGACCATTCACAATATAGTATGTGGATCAATAGAGAATAAAAGCTCAATTATTTAGCAGATTCTTGAAATGTTAAATCAGTAGGTTAAACCTTGAGCCTTTGAACATTTCCTCGAATTTCCACCAGGAAGAGAAGAAACACGGGCAAATATTAAATAAGTATAAACTGTGTATATTGGCAAAATGCTTGCCATTTTGCTAAGCTGAAAGATAGGCAATCAAGGAGACTGGCAATTAGAGAAGTCATAATAGTGGGTATAAAACAGCCACCACGCTGTCTGGAACACTATAGCTCTTCAGAAAATGAGAGTTCCTGTTCTCGGCTCCCTGGGCTGTTGCTGCTATACATCAGCCAAGAGCCTGTGACAATTGTGGCAGTCCCAGCACGCCATTTCAGCAACTCTGCCACAAGCACTGCCTTTCCAAGAAATTCACCCCATCCATGGCTCTTGCTTTGTCACCGCCTCTGAACTTCCTGACTGATGCGGCATGTAGCGTTTACTGCCTGCTATAATTAAAACTCTTTCCACGTCTTTCAGCCCATCTCTTCCAAACTGGATCATAAGTTCCTTAAGGGAAGGGTTGGCTTGATACTCCTTTGATTTCGCCAGAGGCGGGATGAGTCATTGCTTAAAGCCCCGCATACTCAGTTTATATCTCCCACGCAAGGAAGCTGGTAGGAACCATCCCCTATTATAAGGTTCGAAACTCTAAGAGATAGCTGGGATTAAGACCATTGAAAGAATATGATAAAACGGGCTTTTGGAGAGAAGCATATGGGGTAAAAAGCACTGATAGAACCCTAGTTGAAGAATTCTGGTCTAAGAAGAATGTTTACTTGATCCAGGTAAATATCCACATCTCCTACGACTCCACAAGAGCTGTCTTGTAATTCAGTAAGTTTCCGATTATGAATTTGTAGATGGAAGTAAGCATTTATCTGAGTTCAAACCTTGCCTCTTTTACTTACTGATGGTCTGACATTGGGAAAGTTACTGTATTTCGCCAAGCATTTATCATCTGAAAAGTGTGGATAAGAATGGTGTCAATCCTGTATAAGTTAGGAGGTTCAGAAAAGGGAAATTGAACTTAAGGTTTCAACAGAGGAAATTCACTATAGAGAATTGGTTTTCCTGGGGCTAGAGAGCTAAATGAGCAAAAAGAGAGTATAGAGGTCATGTGGATATAATAACCACGAGAAGGAGCTTCTGTCCTTTGAGACGGGTAGACAAAGGGAAGAAGTGCACTTAATCAGAACACAGAAGCCCAAAAGAGGAGCTGTGAAGAGCCGTTAGAAACCAGGGCTCTGACTTTGGATGCTGAGGCGCTCCCAACTAATTCAGGGATCTCCAAGAAGATCCAGTGAGGCTGGTTCTGAGAGTGCCTGAGGATGCTCAACGCTGGGACCACTTGCTGCTGATTGGGGCAGTCTGCCACTGAAGGTACATCGTACACATCAGAAGCAGGCAGTCTCTCTCCACTTCCTGCTTTCCGGTCTCCCTCTGGCGCCCCTATCGGCGGTATCGGCGGAAGTAACTGAAGTCGGCTGGCAAAGAAAAATGAGGTTTGTAGAGTCCAAATTCCAGCATCACAAAGCACAGCCCAGAAGGTGGGTTTGGAGCTTGGAGACAATAGTATATTAGTTTGCCTATTTGTTAAATGGGATAGTAATAGTGCCCAACCCATAGATTTGCCTTTAGGATTACTCAGGGTATTGTACTGAAGCATTTAGCACAGAGAATGGAACATAAAAACAATTTTAAAATGTTAAATATTTATTATTGTATTGGGTGTTTTTCTTTGCTTTTGTTGTTATTTTTAACTAAGTGATATATCAAACATCCTTAATGTACTATATTAGTATTAATAAAATTTGATAACACTGACCTGTTTGAGACTATAGAATGGAGTTTCAAACATATACCTGCAATTCAGACTCATGTAATTCATAAACACTAGGGGTAAACACAATGCGGAGAAAACAATGTTCCTGTCCCTTCAAAATCAGCCATCAAGTAAATGGTTACTTCTTCATCTGTCCAAAAAATGGAATTCTTTGACATCATAGACTTTCACTGCTAATCTATATGTATATTAAAGTGTTTGTCACTGATTTTCTAACTAGTGCTTTTAGACTCTTCCCATTTAAATAATATATCGCTATTGTGTTTTAGGACCGAGTAAACAGAACAGCAATGGTATGGCATTTTCTCTTGGTGTGAAAGAAGAATTTCCCTTACCACCAATCAGCATGGTGCAGATGGAGAAGATCTTTTCTGCATCTGTATTAGCAGAGACATTCCCAAACCCAACGCTGGTGAGGCTGCTGAGGGTGAAGTACAGAGCGGCAATATAAGCACTTCGGATGGACGGGCCCCCTAAGGTATTGTTGCCGTAGTATGGAGATTCTAGTCTCTTTCCCAACTCATGGAGCCAGCCTGCAATGGAAGAAAGAATGAGAACTTAAACCCAAAGAGTAAAGTCCCAGTGTGAGCACCTGGTGGTAATGAGAAATGAACATTTAGGGACATACTAATTTGCTCAGAAGAAAGAAGAGAGAAAAGCTAAAAGGAAGTTAAAGGCAAGGAATGAGATTCCACTGCTACAAAAGCAAAAATATCACTTTTATGCAAGCTGTTCTGTATAAGACACCGCAGAGAAGTGGGCATTCAAGAGCAGATGGGTGGTCAAAGCTAAACAGGTTACACTAATGCAGGAGATTACCTGCAGAGATAGAAACTGGGATCGCTAGTGTCAGCAACAGTGTTGTGTATTTACTTCGTGGTTAAGCTCCTTTCTCAATTGGAATTTTAAGAGACAAAGGGGTCTAGTAGGTATTTTTAACCCTACATGATGATAAATAACAACCACAAGAATCTAGACTTCACACAGATGAGAAGCGCTTAATTTCCATCCTGCACAATCTTGCCCCATTTTATTCACTTGCGCTGACATCTAGTTGGCTTACGAATCTTAGCTCATGCTCCCATCCTCAGGAAGCCTTCTCTGCAACCCCATTCTGCCATTTGGGGTTAGAGGGGGAGATCTGCACAACTAAGAGGTACCTGTAATAGAACTCGATGCCCCTTGCAGCTGTTTTATAGTCCTGGTGTATATACGTGTCCCAACTGATCAAATTAAGTGCTTTAAGTATATGCAGTTTATTGCATGTCAATTATGCTGTCATAGAGCTGTAAAAAAAAGCTACATTAATAAAGATGGGAAATAGCAAGTGTGATATTGACAATAATAGAATGGAAACACAACACAAAAACCACTTTAAAATCCTTTCTTGGAAATACTTATCCTTTAAGTTTTTGTATTCCAAATTCCGTCTCTCTCACTGTATGTGTGTATGTTAACAAAACACTGTGATGATTCAGCTGAACCCATAAAGTTCATAAGACTTTTGTTAAGAGATATTATCCACTGACCACTACTTTCTTATAAACACTTCATTTAATGGCTGCCCCAGAAGAGATGAAAGTCATTACACTTTTTAAGTGGTAATAATGCTGTCATTATCAACTAAAGTTATAGATTATGGAACGTGCTAGGTAATTAAAATGCATATTTTAAACAACTGGGAACTCCTTGAGACCAAGGAGAATTGCTTAGTGGCAAGTATTGTGCCTTATTCATCCTGTGTCTCTAGAGAAGTATTTCTCAACGTTTATCTTGCCTCAGAAACATCTAAAGGGCTTGTTAAACAGAGATAGTCAAGTCCTATCCCTGGAGTTTCTGGTACAGTTCAGGAGGCTGGGTGGGGGCTGAGAATCTGTCTTTGTAAGAGGTTCCCACATGATGCTGATGCTGCAGATGGAGGGGACCATGCTTTGAAAAGCCACTACTCTAGAACGGTGGTTCTCAACACCAGCCACGGCTGGGAATGCTTTTTAAAAATACACTGCCCAAGTGCCACCTCCACTAATTGCATCAAATTTCTGTTGCCAAGACCAGGTACTGGCATTTTTTTTAAAAGTCCCCCAGTAGAATCTAATATGAAGTTAGAACATAGAGCCCCTATTCCAGAACTTAGCAAAGCACTGACAAGAGTAAGGTTTAATAAATGTTATTTTAAAAAGTGAATGAATTAATGAATATATAAATGATTCTTGCACTCTGTCACAGTATGAGACAATATGATAACACTGATGCAATAAAACAGCATATGTGCATTTGTAAATTTATACTAGAATAACAACTGTATGTTTTGATGATAGAAAATAATAATAAAATGCAAGTTAGACGTTATAAAAGGTGATGCTGTTCATAAGCTATGACCATTTACTCTGTCTGGAAAGGCTTTGTGAAGGAATAAACTTCAGTGATGGGGTTCAGAGCAGGATGCCCCAGAATGTGCCACTTTGGCATGTGAATTATTTGAGTTGAAGGCAATCAAGGCTTAACCGGCTCAAGAAGAGCCTTTTACTTCCCCCTCAACTACCTAAAAGAATTTAGATATCGGGCCTCTACCAAGAAGAGAGCGATTACCAGGGTAACTTTTTACATCAGAACAGCAAACATTTGGGGGCCCCTGGGTGGTTCAGTTAGTTGAGCGACTGCCTTCGGCTCAGGTCATGATCCTGGAGTCCCGGGATCGAGTCCCGCATCGGGCTCCCTGCTCGGCAGGGAGTCTGCTTCTCTCTCTGACCCTCTTCCCTCTCGTGCTCTCTCTCAAATAAATAAATAAAATCTTTAAAAAAAAAAAAAAAGAACAGCAAACATTTGTTTATTAAACATTTGCTCTTCTCATCCTCCAATGAATAGTCTTCCTTCTCTTTGAAGCCCCCTTTGCCTTAGCTCGGGATGGCATATAAGCCTCAATTGCCTGTCTTTGACCCTCTCAAGTCTACGTGAGACTCCTATATATACTAAATCAAATTGTTTTTCTTCTGTTTGCTTGTTTTATGTCAATGTAATTATTAGGCCAGCCAAAGAAACCAAAAGGGAAGAAGGAAAAAATTTCCTCCCTGACAGATTCAACACAGATTTATATATGGATTCTTCCATGTATAGGCTGTATGAAGGACTAATTTCTCTGAGCTTCACTTTTTTCATCTGTAAAACCAAAGATACTGTCTAACTTGTAGGGCTGCAGTGGATCAAATGAGGTGCCACACATGAAAATGCCAACCACTGTTACTGACAGAGGGTTAGTGCATCATATCTCTTTTCTCTCTCTTGCTTCTCTTACTTACATTGGAACAAGAAAGTACAAAATCCAGAAACGTAAGAGAAATAAGGGACCACCAGTGAACTATAATGGAAAAGGAAGGTGGTGATCCCATGTATTCAGTAGAACCTAAGGTAGGGATTAGCATTTCCTAACTAATGCAACAAGAAGGAGAAAACCAGATGGCAGTAGTTCTTAAAATTGGGGAAGTTATACACCCATTTGTGAATCTGAAAAAAGACATGATCCTTTTGTCAGAACAAAGTACATGTGAAGCCACTTGTACCACTGTGTATTCATTTTCAGTTGGCTCACTGCTTCCTGAAGCCCTTTCATACATATCAGATTAAAAAGCTCTATTTGATAAAACTTAGTTTAATCTTGTATAGAAAAGATTTAGAAATAAAAACAATTTATCCAAGATTAATTGAAGAGATAGCACAAAAACAAATGTGCACTTAAAAATATTATTGGTATATTTATGTACACTGTAGGAAGACAGTCCAGACACAAAGGTAAAATCAGGAAGCAGAGATAACATCTGAATTTATCATCATATTTGGGATGTTGATTTCTCAGAATAGTGCCCTTGTAGGCATTTGATCCAAACACAGTCAAATATGACAACCATAGGATGCTGAATGGCTAGTGGGTTGGCGATTTCTCATGTGTCTTCCAACTTGTGCTCTGAAAGGGATGTCATGTTATTTCTACTGGACAAGGAAGTGATTAGAGGGGCTTGTCCCTTTGTTCCATATTGGTCATTTCTGCTAATTACTGGGAAGCTGAAAAATGTCATTTCGCCCAATGAGTAAATACTGCTGGACCTAATTTTTGTTTTAACTGATGCACAGAGGAAGAAAAAATCAGAAACAATAAAGCTACTACTTCCTCATGGTTGAATCAGCTATACAATCAGACCATGAAGAAACAACTGGATCTATCTATTGATCTTGAACTAAGGTATTCATTTACTTACAGAAGCCAGTTTTCTCACTTACAAAAAAAAAAAAAAAAGCAAACAAACAAACCCAGTCAATATATTTGGTTAAATTCCTTAATTTGAACAAAAGTAAAAACACTTAAGAATTCTTTGAAACAAATCAGTGTCCATATAGATTGATTTCTGTAATGAAGTAGGATAAAGGTTTGTATTAAGACATACAGATTATATTAGATTATACCCTCATCCAGTGCATGTTCATTTACAATGTGTGAAGCTATCTCAGAAGTGATTCAGGGAGCAAAACACAGAGGAACAACAGACCTACTTTTGTTGATATCTCTTTTCTGTCTAGCCAACTGTTCTGTCTATTTTCAGAAACATCTTGTTTTTTAAGAAAGGTTGCTACTAAACTGTGTTACAGCTGACAGAGCGAAAGCAATAATGATGATGACAAAACCTGGTAACACGGAAAGGAGGTAACACCCACAAATCCAGGGACTGGCTCTGTGGGCTAAATAAAACTTTTTCACAGAACAGCTTGTCCAAAATGAGAGCACATGTTCACTGTAACAAGACAACATGTCATTGTACTGTACAGAAGAAACAGTTTAACCAATTTGGAAGCCAATCTTTTTTTATGCTGGAGAAACTTGTCTCTAAAGGAAGGGATGTCCTAGAACAGTCTGTCTGCTTCTGCTCAATTTTTTTTTCCTAAAGAACATTTGAAGGAAAAAACATGCACAACATAAAGTAGAATCTAAATATACTGAATACATTGCCCTCTGATAAAAATAAAAAATATCATAAGATAATCCTGTCATAGTGAAATTGACAAGATAAATAAAAGAGTAGATTTGCAGAATAAAGATCAGTTTCAAAGACAGAATGACTCTTAATGATCATGCCTAGAAGAGCCAGTAATTTAGTATTATTCAATCCATATATTTTTCATTGCATACTTACCATAAGCCCAATATTTTGCTTAATTACATACTTTTAACTCTAGATGGGAGTTTCTAATTATTTTACTCTTTAGGTTTCCTACATTAATTTACTTACTTTTATGATGCATATGTGTGTACAATTTGTACAGGTGTGACCTGCTATATACAACATATGTATTCTTGAAAAGTTCAGTTTAGGTTAGCATTTGGTAAATTAACAGGTATTTTAGGTTTAATGAAAGAAATAGGAGTATGTTTTTTAAGGAAATCCTATGGTGAATTTCTTTGTCATATAAAATACCCTAGTAATATGAAAAACTACCCAGTAAAATATAAGCTTATTAAATCAGATTTATATGTGTGTTAAGATGTGTTTGTATGGATAGGGAAGAGAGAGAAGGGACTAGCACATACATTATCACACCTATAATTCAAAATGGTACTTTACTTAATTCGGTATGAATGAACCATGTTGTATTAGGATTTAGCTAGAAGCAAGAACAGAGCCCATGGTAGGGTTTTCTTGTTACTAAGTTGGCACATGGTTTACATTTTACTGAGAACTTTCTGTGCTCCAGCCATTCTACTAGGGCAATACATCTTCCATCTCATTTACAGGCACTAACTCTATGGAATAGGTACAATTATCATCCATATTCATTATTTCATTAGTCATTATAACAATTTAGAAATTATTATCCCCATTTTAAAGATGAGAAAACTAAGGCTCAAAGAGATTAAATAATTTGCTCAATATGGCGGTGTCAGGATTTTAATCCAAATATGTGTGCGGTTGGAGCCCAAGTTCTTGACCACTATGCACAGTACCTGAACGTGCTGTAGACCCAAGAGCATTAATGTTGCAGGGCACCTGATTGCCTTTACAAGCGAGGTGCCATTCTTTATTATGGTATACATACATGGGAAGAAAGAAATAGTCTTAGTTAAAGCCCCTCAGAAGCAGACCCTGAGACATGACTTTAACTCTAAGTAATTTATTTAAGTATTGAGCCCAGTAAATATTTTTAGAAGAGAATAGGGAAGGGACACAGAGAGTGGAGGATCCAATGAGGTATGCCTAATCAAGCAAGGTATTACTATAGGCAATTGGAGCTTAATCTCACTGGAGAACCTCTGGGACCAGTGTGGAACATACCCCATGTTGGAACAGGGGAATATATACACCAACTATCAGCCATCATTGATTGAGGGTACCTCCAAGGGAGTGTGAAATCCCCACCATTGCCATGACTGCTAGCAAAGGAGACTTCTACCTTCTTCATCAGAGGACAGTGCCTCAGGCATAGATACAGATCCTAAGGGTGGGAATCATACAGATTGAGGGGACATCATGGAGTATCAACAATATTTTTGACAGCAGCCAACACTTACTAAATGTTAAGTATTTTACTAGACTTTCACATAACATTATTTTCATATGACTATCATAATTTCTCTGCCTTTTTTTTTAATGAATGGAGTCCCAACAGAGAAGTTCAGCAATTTTCTCCCTTCTTTTAAGGAATTTTAGAACTGAGAGGCAAATCCATACTTTTCAAACTAAACATCCGTGATCTTTCTGCTATATTAACTCTTATAAAGAAGTAATCATTTTAAATGATCTTTTTAACTGTGCTTGTTCAAACCATTATTAAATAAGTTTGCATATCCAGTGGCCATTTTGCTTAGAGCAGTGGATTGTGTCCCAAAGGCACATATCATATCAGAGAAAATAGAAGAATAATCCAAACATAATCCACATTGTAGACATGGGATAACATGGCATTTAAAACCTGAATATTACTTCAACAGGGATCAAGAGGCTTCTAATGTAAATTCCAAGCATAGAAAATACTATAGTTAACATTTGTTTCCCCTCCCTCCATACTTAATCCTTCTGGACTTCATTCAGATGAGAGGTAGAAAAGTACTATGAGTCTTATGAGTCCTAACGCAGGAGGTGTATGGGAGAGGCAAAGCAGTGAGAGACAATGACCATGGCGCAGAACATGAGAACTTCTCTGGTCTCTTCAGCCTCCCACAAGGGGCTAAGGTTGGGCATGCACAGCTGCAGGGGTGATTGAGAGATATGAAGATAGGTGTCAGAAGTCTGAGTGTGTGCATGTGTTTATGTGGGTTTGTGGGGGTGGTGATGATGTGGCAATGGAAAGCCAAAACATTTGTGAGGTATTGTATCTACTGTTATACACATTCAAAAAAGAGTTGTTAACCCCAAACAAAATATTACAAAAAAGCTTAAGATTTCATCTCCATTGTCTCTTAAAATATCTATATATTTATCTCCATTCCTTAAGTTTCAACTAGCACCTGTCACTATAAGTCTTTGTTTTGTTTTTTGATTTCAACAAACTTTTTATTTTGGGATAATTTTGACTAATACAAAAGTTGCAAGGAGTACAAAGAATCCCTGTATATCCTTCATCCAGTTTCCCGTAATATTAATATCTTAATGTTTATCAAACTATGAAATTAACATTGACACATTACTAATAACTAAACTATAGAATTTCTATATTTTAATGTAAGAAATAGAGTTAAGAAGTTCAGAGACTTAGATTCCAGAACTCATTCTCCACCTTCCACTCCAACCGCATGTTACAGGATGTGACCGTGGATGAGACTAGAAGGACACCAGGCTACAGTGGTATTTAATACTGATTTGTTGATTCCATTAAGGAAAAGGCATCAGTAAATCTGAAGTCCCAATTTGAACAGGAACTCCATCACTTGGAGTTTTCACTAATCATTCCACTAAACATTTTGGTTCCCATAAACCAAGAGGTGTCTTACATTTCTGAAATGGTTTAACTTACTCTGGAGGTAAAAGTCTGAAACAAAAAGGATTAACCATACAATGATATAGACTGGACTCTGAGTCAGGAAATGAGGGTCCTAATCTTGGTCCTGCCATTAATTAAGTTGATGTATGATCCTTTATGCACCAGTTAGCCTTTCTGGTCTTCCATTTTTCCATCTTGAATATGAGGTGATTGGATTGAGTAATCTCTTTTTCTGTAATCTTTTAGTAATCTTTCTCAGATCTAAGATTTTATGAAATAAGATCCTGTAAAGTTTCATCACAAATGGCTGACTTTCTTTAACAATTTTTAATTACTTGAGTGATGACCCATCAGCAAATATTGATGGGATAAGGATGGAAGTTTTTCACATTTTGATGCATGTATCATTTCTGCTCTATTTCCACTGCTGAACAATTTTTCAGAAGCAATTTTATGTGATATTGGTACTGTCAAGAAAAAAATGTACCACTTGTGCTAAAACCAGTCCAGAGTTTGCCAGTCCTCTAAGTCTACTTGAATATTAAGTTTGTATAAAAGAAATTTCCTGAATATTGATTACTAAGGTATAGCATTTCACTTAAGCAATGATGAATTTAAAGGTTATACACCATGGTAAACTATCAAAACAGACCATCATCACATGCAGCAAAAAACCAAAACCAAACAAACCAAACACACTCTAGAAAAAATGAGAAATGTGCAACAACCTGAAACCACAGTTGAGCAGCTACTGTAGAGTTTTCTGACTGATCCTAATGAAGAGGCAGTACAGACCATCTGTTTCCAACCAACTGAGGTACTTCCAGATGCCTCTCAAATCTTGGCTAAAAATAGAGGAAATTCTAACAAAGATTAGGCTCATGGCTAAGTTAACAGAACATAAACTATGAACTAACTGTCCTATATAAAATGCTCATACAGTTCACAGTGCTTTCGGATCTGCCTCAACATGAGCATTTCTTCCTGAGTAATTGCTCATATGTTTTTCATGGTTTAATGAGTTTGTGAGACATACAATGGTGTCTGAGATCGGAGTATCATTTACAAAGACAACAACTTGTCACCCAGTAAGAAAATTCTAAAGCACTCATTCCAAAGCACTCATCCTTTGCACAAAGGGACAAAAACATGTTTCAGGAAAATAATTTCAGATGAAAATAATTGAATCCAGCCAAGTAATTTTACTTTTCTGGTATGCTAAAGTTTATTCTCATTACCTGCCCCCAATTGCCTTTTTGTTCTCTCTTTTCTCTCAAAGATTCAGAGTTGCTGCAAACCGAGGGAAGAAAAATGAATCCACACGTCCCACGTTTGCAAACCATTTCTCAGCTGTAGTAGTTGCCTGGCAGTCATTTAAATTAGAAGAATAGGCTTTGACATCCATTAAAAAGGAATCTCAAGTTTCTCTGGTTTGTAGAACTTCAAAATAAAGTTCTAATTACATTTCTTCCAAATGCATTAAAGGACATACATTTTCTAACATCTCAATTATAAAAGTAACTCAATAAGTTAAGCCATAAAATATGCTGGAATGTTGCATTCAAATACCCCCTTAAAGAGTCCTCTGGATTTTATTTACCTTTACTTGGTATTGGGACTGTTCTAATGACATTTTCTTCAAGTTTCTAGGAAATGCTCACGTGTCAAAATAAAACACCAACTTTGAGGTGTCAGCCTTTGTTCTCCTTTAGAAGAGTTGATTCTGACTCATGTCCAGGATTGCCTTTAAAAACATATAACTAACTTTGTTTGATGGCTTGATGGGGAATGAAATACAATAAGTGGAGGGAGTTTGCATGAACATTTCAAAATAAGTTTTTAGTCAGCACGTGGCTGAGCAATCGGATATGAAGTTAACACAGAGCAACGGGGTTTGCCTGAATCACCTACAGGTGGCGTGGAAATTTTTACAAATGAGACGTAGACAGAGTGGCCAGAGACAACCAATCAAGGAACAAGAGATGCAGGGAGAATGCAGAAGAGAAACATGACAACAGAGAAATGTGTCCGACCAGGGAGTCCAGTAAACCTGGATAACCCAGAAGGCAAGCAATGCAGCATAGGAAAGTGCTACTTAGTTGTGTGATGTTGTCTAAGTCCCTCATCCTCTTGGGCCCTGGTCTCTTCCTGGCTAAAATGAAGAACATAACAGGAACTCACCTTATAGGCTGTGTTGACGTCAAGTGACACAGGTCACATAGAGGGCTTAGCAGAATGCAGGATTAAACATAGCAAGCACTAGATAAAAACTATTCTTATTGTTACTGCTGTTGTTTGAAAGGAATGAACGTTTTCTGTTTTACTTAAAGTAATGCAAACTTCTAAAATTACTGAAGATTTGTATAAAATATTAACCCAGCATACCATTTTCATCCATAGAAAATAATGAACACAGTAGCAGAAATAATGTACGTGTAATCACATCATTCTTGCAAATCAGGGATTTTGCACCATTCATATTACAAATGCCACTTTCCATCATGAGGTACTGAAGATATGAAATGTGTAGGACATAGGCTCTGAATATTTTGTCATCAATTTGCTTTACTGTTACTTGACTTGTTATGGTAAAAAGAGTTTGTCATAATATTCTTGCTTGTGCCTTTGTGTCTGGAAACCACACACCAATCACACGATGTGCTGAATATTTTATAGAGTATTTAATTTAATCCTCTATTGTGTAACAGTTTCTTACAACTTATAAGAGCCAAGCACTATAATCTAAAATGCTGATATTAAAGTATTAGTACTTGGAAAGGCCAAGTCAAACATGACCAAGAGTAGACATCTGTTAAGGAGAAGGACCAGCTTTCGAGTCTAGGTTTGTCTGGGTTGGAGTTTTTACACTTGTTAATATGCCATGCTACCTCCTGATCCTCCTTGTCAGTCAAGGTTTTGGTATTAGCACGCTCCTGATCGTTTTCATCTCTCTCAGAGAAAGGGCTGCCCCAGTTGATTTTTCTGTGTAATTGCTCTTCCCTTCCACCTGCAAATAGAAATTTCCCATACTGTCTTCTGCTGCTTATAGTCACCATCATCTAGGACGTGTGGTCTGGAGATGTGGCGTTATTTTTATTTTGAGCATGGAAACTTTTGTGATGCTCTTCGTTGTCCCACCACCCCCACCAGAAGCCTTAGTTATTATTCCAAAGGTGGTTGGCGGGAATTGATGTGTTAACGGTCAACGTAAGCAAAAGCTTGGGAAATGTGAAAGCTTTTTGGAACTGTAGACTGAACTCTCAGCAAGTCCCCAAGGTTTCATTTTCCAGGAATAGAACTCTTTGGTTACCCTCACGTGGACTTTGCAAGAGACTTTATATAGGTCAGGCCCATGCTGTGGAGAAATTGAAGACCACACAGCTTTTGTTTTTCTTATGAAAACCCACTTACCTACATAGTTTCTTAGACCTTATTAAAAATATTAGATAAACTAAGCATTTGGAATCGTGTTTTAACCAACCCATTCATTGGCATCTGACTTTTCATTTCACCCGCAGACACCAACTCTGTTTACAAATTCATTATTTGGCAACCATAATGCTTTTGTAATGGATTTGAAACAATGGAAGCAAGGGCAAGAGATGGTTTAGTCTCCAGCCTGGCAAGCTTAAGTTGGTTTAACTCACATTGTAATCAAAGTACAGTATATAGTTTATTTACATATTTGCCTAAGTCCTACCCTAGCAGTTTGGGGGGAAAATGTGTTTATACTTTCATAGGATGATATCTTCTGAAATACTTTAAGTCCCGTTTCTTTTTCTTTTTTTAAAAAAGATTTTATTTATTTATTTGACAGAGAGACACAGCGAGAGAGGGAACACAAGCAGGGGGAGTGGGAGAGGGAGAAGCAGGATTCCTGCCAAGCAGGGAGCCTGATGTGGGGCTCAATCCCAGGACCCTGGGATCATGATCTGAGCTGAAGGCAGATGCTTAACGACTGAGCCACCCATGTGCCCCTCCTTCAGTCCTCTTTCTGCATAACATGTTTCAAATGCCATGGGACAGGTTTTATAGGTGTCATTCAGGGAGAAAGCTGTCCCACTCTGGGCATATAGCAAAGGTGGCAAGAGGCATGTAGTGATGGAAACGGGGAAGTCCAAGGACACCAGAACATCTGGGGAGAAAGTGGCAGGAAGCAACAGTAGCATGTGCAGGCAGGGGTGAGGGAGCAGTGCGGGGCCCTGGCAAGCCCAGGCTGTGGCAGAGGCAGGATTTGGCTCCCAGTTCCAACTGCTGAAGACCCAGGAACAGGTGAGTTACCCTGTAGTCACAGCCCGGGCTCTCTCTAAGACTAGGGTTGAGCCCAATCTGACTCCCCTGGTTCCCCACCCTTTGGCCCTATTTCTACTCTCTTCTTCCAAAATATAGTAACATTTCCAATGTTTAAAAATACAGTTGTCAAGGGCTCAGCTGCAACTCCACCCACTTTAGGAGGTCGCCTTTTTCAAAGTCATAGGATGCCAATTCCTTTTCCTGGTTTCCCTTTTCTGCACATCCTGCAGATGGTTCATGTCTATCTTTGATATTTTGTCTCAGAATTGAATGCAGTCAGTTTTTGTATTTTGGTTTTTTTTGTTTGTTTGTTTTGGTCAGCAATTGTGCCTTCATGACAAGACTCGGTTCCTGAATGAGATCTTGCCATTTGCAACGGCGTGGATGGAACTGGAGGGTATTATGCTGAGCGAAATAAGTCATTCAGAGAAAGACAAGTGTCATATGACCTCACTGATATGAGGAATTCTTAATCTCAGGAAACAAACTGAGGGTTGCTGGAGTGGTGGGGGGTGGGAGGGATGGGGTGGCTGGGTGATAGACACTGGGGAGGGTGTGTGCTATGGTGAGCGCTGTGAATTGTGTAAAACTGTTGAATCACAGACCTGTACCTCTGAAACAAAAAATACATTATATGTTTAAAAAAAAAAAGAAGATAGTAGGAGGGGAAGAATGAAGGGGGAATATCGGAGGGGTAGACGAACCATGAAAGACTATGGACTCTGAAAAACAAACTGAGGGTTCTAGAGGGGAGGGAGGTGGGGGGATGGGTTAGCCTGGTGATGGGTATTAAGGAGGACATGTTCTGCATGGAGCACTGGGTGTTATATGCAAACAATGAATCATGGAACACTACATCAAAAACTAATGATGGGTGATTAACATAACATAAAAAAATAAAAAAGACTTGGTTCCTGAAAGCTCTGTTCTCACATCCAGTTTCCAGCCCAGTGTACATTCAGATCAATTCTCTTTCTTAATAGCCCCTAATCCATTCATTAACTAATTCACTCACTTAGCAAATATTTAGTAACCATGCATAATGCTTGAGATGGAGATGCTGTGTGAGATGTAAAGATAAACAAGCTGGATCATCACTGCCTTGTAGTATACTCAGGAAACTCTAATCATAGCATATGTTTGCCTGAACTTAGTGCCCTTTGCTGGAGCAATCAGAAATGGTTTAAAGAAGGAGAGTACTCAAATTGTACTGCAAAGAATAATAGAGATGGAGGGAAAGTGCATTTTGGGAAGCTGAATAAAGGCACTTGGCCAGGAGAACTTAATGCATGATGGAGAAAAAGAGTTTATGCAATTTGGCTGAAGTGAAGGGTATGGGACAGGAAGTCATGAAAAGTATGTTTAACCTGCAAGTCTGCAAACTTAAAAATATCCTCCTTTTCTTCCAAGATATAAAAAATCAACAAAAGCAATCAACCAAAAGAAAAGCTGGGTTTAGACTGCTACATCAAGGACTAATGTTTGATATAATGGATAACTCTGTGGCAAAAATGTTAAGCCTTTGAATAAATTAACAGGAAAAATTGTCAAATCATTCTCCCTCTACGTATATGCATGTGTGTGTGTGTGTGTGTGAAAGAGAGAGAGAGAGAGAGAGAGAGAGAAATCACAAATTATATGGGGATGAATTTAGTATAATTCTTGCTAGAGTCAGGGGTGTTCCTTCCACTTTATTTTGAGAATACTCATAATGCAAAAAAATAATGCACATTCTTAAAATCTAGAGATAATTTTTGAAGAAACAATAAGGCAAAGCTACTGAGGCCTTGAGAAACTGCTGGAGAAAGTTCTGGGGATTCATCTTAGGGCCATTTGGTCTGACAAAGCTCAAGAAATGTAGAAGGGGAAAGATTTTTCAGTCTTCAGACAGGCTCATACTGAAGAATTCGGGTTGTTGGCATTTAAGTCTTCTGCTGGTATCTAGATTATAACTTCTAATGATTATGACTCATCGTCACTATGAGGCAACACTTACAAACATTTTTAAGGATTTTGCAAAACTCTCGCACCTCCGGTGATTTCATTTAGGACTTATTTTTATCCCCTCTCACTTTGCAGTAATCTATGTAATCAATCTTTCATTTCCATCTCTTAGCCCTCTGTTCCTCTCCTTCCCCTCCCGCCACTGGAGGTCTTACCGCCCTTTAATCTCATCTGATTATCTGCCTGCAGCTCCCATTAGACCGCTGCTTCTTGAGAGTGGGAATTATCGTGGTCTTAAATGCTTGATTCCCAAGCCTAGCTCAGGGTGTGGCACCTAATACGCACTCAGTACATATTTATTAAGCGATAAAGCATATCCTTCTCAATCATAAAGGCCACAGAATAAAGACACTTGCCATGAATATAAAACAGGCTTTGGGTTTGCAGAATGGCTTCGACTGCAGCCCCATGACTACTTAACAATCTGACTTCAGGGCAGCTAGCCCTCTAAGTTCTGGTTCCTGCAACTAAAAAAGGAACTAAAAATGCCTTCTTGTTTGTTGAGAGGCTTGAAGAAGATAATTTTGTCAAACATCTGTCATGGTGCCTGGGGTATGATTACTGCATAAAATGTTGGATCTTTTTCACCTTTTCTGCAGTCTTCCATCACTTTGTCACAAATAACTAGATGATTCCAAAACAAATTAGCTTTCTAAATTAGACGATGAGTTGACAATTAATTTTCATCATATATCATGTATATAACTAAAAATGGACATATGCCAGTGGGGAAATTTGGGTGTTAAAAGAACGTGATCCATTAATATAGACAGATAATAAAGTATACTGAGGCATCACCATCACTTAGCAAAACCATATGTTTCCTGATTGATTCCACTGAGGTGTCTAAAAATTTAAAGGACATGTTGACCCACTATTTGGATTGCAAAAACATTTGATGCCTCTCTCCATCTAGATGCCATCATTGTTCTATCTCATGCTCTTTGTTCCTTGTCCAAAGAAATAAATGTATTTTAATTATGCTATCCAATTAATAAGCATGGTTAGTAGAAATGAAACAAATATAGTTGATGATGTTTACAACAGAGCATGTTCAAATTGGCTAGTTCCCAAAACAAAATGACCTGATTGAAGAAAAACATTCTTTAGGAACACTTCAGACAGCAAACATTGATTGGGGACAAATTAGACACAGTAGAAATAATCAATAAAAAATAAAATTCACAATAGCTAAAACTGCACAAAGTAAAATTGTTATTGACATATTGACATTCCAAAGTTGAAGGAAGAATAAAATCTTCTTAACAAAAATTACTTCTTTAAAACTTACATTGAGAAAATTGGACTTGGTAGAAATGTCACAAAAGAAAACTCATTCTACCTGTTGTGGGATTTGAAAAAATTGATTGATGAATTAAGTCTTTGGTGTAAAGTTTACATATAAAAACTTACCCTGATAAAAGTAATTTCAATAGAAATTTTAAAAAGGAAATGGAAAGGAATTATTTAAAACTGCTGTATAGGTACTTGATCCAAAAATTTAAAAAAGTATAATGAAGTTGTAGCAAGTGCTTTCTAGATGAGAAGTCAGAACTGTTGCTGTTCTAGTGAAAGTATCTGTATTACTAAATTATACAATAGAAATGTCCTGAGAGGTCGAAAGAATAAGTACAAACATCCACAGAGTTAGTTCAAATGCAAGGTTCAAAATGGTAAATCAATTCAATATTTGGTCAAATAAAGATTTTTTAATTTTTTAATTATTTGATTGATGTTTTATTGACTCATAGAAAATAGAGACTTTTACTAAAAATAATTCCATTGTGCTTGCCCTCCAAAGATGGAATCTTTCCCTTGCAGAGAATGAAAAATATGTGATTCACCAATTTTAAAGAATGTAAAATCCTCTAAGTTGGCAGTGGCAATGAATTGCTGTCTGTCCTTCTCTCCCCCAATACACACTCAATATGGCCATGGCATTTGTAAAGAATGACTACCATAACATGACTTGCTTACACCATTCACCGAGCATGTTGTCGACAGAAAAATTGCGGAGTCACACATGCTTAGTTGTCAACAAAATAGTACTGGATTATTCATTTAAGAAGATCTATCTCTTCAGAATCCCATTATACCATGATATTATTTTTGTATTTTTGCGAATATATATTTATCGCTATGAACAAGCATTTTTTGTATAAAACATGCAAAACACTGTATTGGAGACAGGAATCATGTCTCCTCAGTTATGACATGCTTTTATGCTTTTAAACCAAGTGCTAATTGACTCTCCGAAATCATTTCATTGGTTATTTCTTAGAGGGTTGGAGTCATCACATGTTCCAAGATACAGCGTTTCGGCCACAGAATAGCTTTGCAACCTGTAAGCCTAAATCAGTATATTTTAAAAATTAATGGGATTAGCTAGCACTTAAAACATGATTTTATGGGCAAATGATAAAATTAGAAATACCACCCTCCTGTGTATCACACTCAAAAAAAAAAAAAAAAACCAACCTTAACAGAATTCCATTTCAGGCTAGAAAGACTGCTAAAAATAAGCCTGTAATCTGACCATCAGCAGCACATTTTTCAGTAAGGACTGCAGGCAGTTTGGGTGCCAGCTTCAACACTGTAAATCAAGTACACAAAGTTTCTTGAAAACAAAACCAGCTGCCCGAGTCAATGATTTTAATAAAATATCACGTGTCAATGGTAGGAATAATGATAGCTACAACAGCCGCAGTGGCAGAGGCATCATGAACTGAGCATCCAAGAATCACTTTCTATCTCTTAGTCTCCATTATAGGTGAGGAAGCTAATCCTGTTTCTATTTTACGGATGAGGAGCCAGTGCCTTAGACAGGTGAGTGACACACAAATCCACACAGATGGTAAGGAAAGGATCCAGGTTTTGAAATCTGAATCTAGAACTCACATTCTTACAAACCGTCATGTGACATCTGATCCTTTGAGACCAAATGTAGGTTCACAGGAAGCTGTCCAGCCAAAGATTAATTTTCGATGTCTTCATAAGAGAAAATGGATATAGAGCTGCATAAAGCTTGATGTACATTGACTTTTATTTCCGTCCTTGATATTTCCATGGAGGGAATCTTCTAGCATCCAATTTCTGCCACTCTATTTAATTTTGGGGTAGAGGACAGGGACATGGGCAAATATAGAAGGAAACAAACCTACCATTTTTGCAAAGAGAGACTTCATAAATTATTTCTATCTTAACAGGGTTCTGGTCTCTGAGTTTCTGAGGAATTAAATTTGGGATTTGTCTCTGTCTTTCCTGATTAATCTCAGTGGAAATAAACAAAAACCAAAGACTCATGTCCAAATAAATGACATGTCAGCAAGGAGATTTTAGCAGTAGCCTCCATTGGATCTTAGACTACGACACACATTTTAATGACTTCTTCGGTTTGTGGTTAGTTGGAGAAATCCTAAATACAAAGCAAACACCCACACATATACACATGACAAGAAGGGAGAAGAGAGGTATGGACATTTAGATAAAATGTTTAATTCTCTTTTTTCATGTATCTATAATTTACGGTCATGTTTGTTAAAATCTCAAATGGAGAAAGTACTCCAGTGGAAATTCTTTTTAAATTCAATACCACTTTAAAAAATAATCACACAATTAGGATAACAAACAGAAGAAAACTTTTCATTAGTGCGAGTATATGAAGTGTGAGACCAATTTCCTAAAAATAGCATGTGCATTCCCTTTCACGCAAATGTCCAGCTGGGCTAAGCAGTTTGGCAAATACCACGAAGAGAACTGCTGTCTGTGTTTCTCTCTTTTGAGTTTGGAATAAGAGTCCTAAAATACTCTATTCATCAGGTCACACCTTCTCTGGTCTTTCTTGTCTTAGGGACTGTATCTGCACATCTCAGCCAAGACTCCAACCCATTATTTTGGTCTTATCTCTCTTTTTACTCATTGTGTGTCTGAAAAGGCAAATTGGTAACCTATGGACTTGATCAGGTCCACAGTTATTTACACTGTACTTCCACTGAGCTTTTCCAGTTCTAAATTGTTTGGCAATCTTTAAATATCAGACACTTACCAAAAAATCCCGACTTTCAAATTCTCTGGAAAAATCAGATACTGGAGCTGGAGTTAGGCCACAGTTGGTTCCCTCATGTAGGGTTTGCATTCTCCACTTCTTTCAGAACTTAATTTCAGTAACCTTTAGTTTAGTACCTGGCCTCCTTCATCCATGTATGCTATAACTCTTTCTCATGTTAGCTTTTTATTTTATTCAAGAATGTTCTACTCCACACAAACTCATCTACTAACTGTTCTTCAAATGCATTGTGAAATTTCCTACTTCAATGAATTTATTCACACTATGCACCTCACCTAAATGTTTTCTAAATATTCTCCAAAATAATATTCATATTTTGAAGTCCACCTTTAATGTGATCTTCATGGAGATTCAGTTAAAATTACTTCTATTTATTTCTAAACTTTTTAAGTTTTTGCCTGTTCAAACTTGCACCAAACCAACATTTAAAAAATAATTTTTTGTGTAGTTTTGTGTCTACCTCTTGATTCTCTAAGAAGAGAGAACACTTCTATAAGGCAGGGGCTCTAATTTACAACTCTTTGTATTGCTGGCAGCTAATAGCACTGTCCTTCTTCGGGCCTCAGCAAATATTTATTTTATAGGAAATACTGAAAACCTCATAGAGTTTAAATGCAACAATCTCAAAGACTCAGTTCTTTTTCTAGCCTACTTTTCTCTATATCTATAGTGTCTTAGGAAAACAATCTGCAGTACATTAAACTCACTTATTCCAAAAGAATATGATTAACATAGTAGCTAGAAAGAAATAATTCCATATTAAGTATATTTGATGATGTCTTCTCTAGACAGCAGCATAATTTATTTTCCTAGTAACTGAACAATACTGTTTGAAGGATTGGAGATTTGATGTCTTATGTTTAAATGATTTTCCCCTATAAAGGCATCATAAGTGGGAATAAGGTCTTCAATAATTAACACTTACTCAATTGGCCTTTTAGGGTTAGATGACAACCATTCTTATATTTCAAACAAAACATACAATGAAATCACATTGTATGGAATGGAATTTAAGTTACATTATTTGAAGCAGAAATTGATACTGTAGTTCTGGCAAGATTATGAACTTGGCTAGTGTGTAAGCCTTTCCGATAGAAATACCTGGAAATACTGGTAATATATACATTCTTCCATAAGAGAAGGTGAAACCTCCATATGCAAAAATAAGGAGAGGCAATTTTGAACTCTGACATGGAGGTGGTGCTGACAGGGAGAGAGGGATAGGCAGCTAACCAGAAGTAATGATGTCTATGGTCTTGGGTTTCATACTCATGCAGGCAAAGGAGAGAACACTTAAATCCTACAAACACTGGAACTGACATCTGGTATAAAACCATGACACATGCACAGGGAAGGGTAGAAATAATTTACCTACCAGCTTATGGGAATGACAAGGAAACTAGAGTTTGAAAAAAGTAGTCTCTTGAGAGAAATTTTTAAAATTCAGACTAGTGCCTTGCATTCATTGGAGTCTGAATATACATTATCCATGAGGCACGATGAAGCTAAGAAGTTTTTAAGAATTTGATCCTAACATTCTCCAGAATGTATCACATCCTAGGTCACAAATCAGGTCTCAACCAGTATCAAAAAATTGGGATCATTCCCTGCATATCTTCAGACCACAATGCTTTGAAACTAGAACTCAATCACAAGAGGAAAGTCAGAAAAACTCAAATACATGGAGGCTAAAGAGCAGCCTACTAAATAATGAATGAGTCAACCAGAAAATTAAAGGAGAATTAAAAAAAATTCACGGAAACAAATGACAATGAAAAAACAACAGTTCAAAATCTTTGGGATACAGCAAAGGTGGTCCTAAGAGGAAAGTGTATAGCAATACGAGCCTTTCTCAAGAAACAAGAAAGGTCTCAAATACACAACCTAACCCTACACCTAAAGGAGAAAGAACAGCAAATAAAGCCTAAACCCAGCAGAAGAGAAATAATAAAGATCAGAGCAGAAATCAATGAAATAGAAACCAAAAGAAAAGTAGAACATATCAACAAAATTAGAAGCTGGTTCTTTGAAAGAATTAATAAGATTGATAAACCCCTGGCTAGACTTATCAAAAAGAGAAAAGAAACATAAGATAATTAAAATTAGAGAATAGAAATGCTTCACTCTGATAACAATTTTGCAGAATTTAACATCTCTGTTAAGTTACAAATTGCAATTTCTTAAAAGCTGTAGATGGAAGATTAGACATTTTAATGATATGTTGATGTATATACATTTATTTTTTTATTTTATTTAAATTCAATTAGCCAACATATATTACATCATGAGTTCCAGATTTTTAACTTTTAAAATAAAGTATATTTTTAACATAAGTGTAATATTAAAAAATGACCCAAATAAATAAAATCATGAATGAAAGAAGAGAGATCACAACCAACACCAAAGAAATACAAACAATTATAAGAACATATTATAAGCAACTATATGCCAGCAAATTAGACAATCTAGAAGAAATGGATGCATTCCTAGAGAAGTATAAACTACCAAAACTGAATCAGGAAGAAATAGAAAACCTGAACAGACCTATAACCACTAAGGAAATTGAAGCAGTCATCAAAAATCTCCCAACAAACAAAAGCCCAGGGCCAGATGGCTTCCCAGGGGAATTCTACCAAACATCTAAAGAAGAATTAGTACCTATTCTTCTGAAACTGTTCCAAAAAATAGAAATGGAAGGAAAACTTCCAAACTCATTTTATGAGGCCAACATTACCTTGATCCCAAAACCAAAGACCCCATCAAAAAGGAGAATTACAGACAAACACCACTGATGAACATGGATGCAAAAATTCTCACCAAAATACTAGCCAATAGGATGCAACAGTACATTAAAAGGATTATTCACCATGACCAAGTGAGATTTATTCCTGGCTGCAAGGTTGGTTCAACATCCACAAATCAATCATTGTGATACAATACACCAATAAAAGAAAGAACAAGAACCATATGATCCTCTAAATAGATGCAGAGAAAGCATTTGACAAAGTACAGCATCCTTTCTTGATTGAAACCCTTCAGAGTGTAGGGATAGAGTGTAGATACCTCAATATCATCAAAGCTATCTATGAAAAACCCACAGTGAATATTTCCCTATTCTCAATGGGGAAAAACTGAGAGCTTTTCCCCTAAGGTCAGGAACATGGCAGGGATTTCCACTATCACCACTGCTATTCAACATAGTACTAGAAGTCCTAGCCACAGCAATCAGACAACAAAAAGAAATAAAAGCATCTGAATTGGCAAAGAAGAAGTCAAACTCTCAGTCTTTGCAGATGATATGATACTTTATGTGGAAAATCCAAAAGACTCCACCCCAAAACTGCTAGAACTCATACAGGAATTCAGTAAAGTGGCAGGATATAAAATCAATGCACAGAAATCAGTGGCATTCCTGCACACCAACAACAAGACAGAAGAAAGAGAAATTAAGGAGTCGATCCCATTTACAATTGCACCCAAAAGGGTGCCTGGGTGGCTCAGTTGGTTAAGCGACTGCCTTCGGCTCAGGTCATGATCCTGGAGTCCCGGGATCGAGTCCCACATCGGGCTCCCTGCTTGGCAGGGAGTCTGCTTCTCCCTCTGACCTTCCTCCCTCTCATGCTCTCTCTCGACCATTCTCTCTCTCTCTCTCAATAAATAAATAAAAATCTTTAAAAAAAAATTGCACCCAAAACCATAAGATACCTAGGAATAAATCTAACGAAAAAGGCGAAGAATCTGTACTCAGAAAACTATAGAATACTCATGAAAGAAATTCAGGAAGACACAAAGAAATGGAAAAACGTTCTGGGCTCATGGATTGGAAGAACAAATATTGTGAAAATGGCTATGCTACCTAGAGCATTCTACACATTTAATGTAATCCCTATTAAAATGTCATCCACTTTTTTCAAAGAAATGGAACAAAGAATCCTAAAATTTGTATGGAACCAAAAGAGACCCCGAATAGCCAGAGGAATCTTGAAAAAGAAAAGCAAAGCTGGCGGCATCACAATTCCGGACTTCCAGCTCTATTACAAAGCTGCCATCATCAAGACAGTATGGTACTGGCACAAAAACAGACACATAGATCAATGGAACAGAATAGAGAGAAGGTCCAGAAGTGGACCCTCAACTCTATGGTCAACTAAGCTTTGACAAAGCAGGAAAGAATGTCCAATGGAAAAAAGACAGTTTCTTCAATAAATGGTGTTGGAAAATTGGGCAGCCACATGCAGAAGATTGAAACTGGACCATTTCCTTACACCACACACAAAAACAGATTCAAAAATGGATGAAAGACGTAAATGTGAGACAGAAATCCATCAAAACCCTAGAGGAGAACACAAGCAGCAACCTCTTCGACCTCAGCCGCAGCAACTTCTTCCTAAAAACAACGCCAAAGGCAAGGGAAGCAAGGGCAAAAATGAACTATTGGGACTTCATCAAAATAAAAAGCTTTTGCACAGCAAAGGAAACAGTCAACAAAACCAAAAGACAACCGACAGCATGGGAGAAGATATTTGCAAATGACATATCAGATAAAGGGACTAGTATCCAAAATCTATAAAAACCTTAATCAAACTCGGGCGCCTGGGAGGCTCAGTCGTTAAACGTCTGCCTTTGGCTCAGAGTCCCATATCGGGCTCCCTGCTCTGCGGGAAACCTGCTTCTCCTATCCCACTCCCCTTGCTAGTGTTCCTGCTTTCGCTATGTCTCTCTCTGTCAATTAAATAAATAAAATCTTTAAAAAAAAAAAAGAACTTAACAAACTCAACACCTAAAGAACAAATAATCCAATCAAGAAATGGGAAGAAGACATGAACAGACATTTTTCCAAAGAAGACGTCCAAATGGCCAACAGACACATGAAAAAGTGCTCAACATCGCTCGGCATCAGGGAAATCCAAATCAAAACCTCAATGAGATACCATCTTATACCAGTCAAAATGGCTAAAATTAACAAGTCAGGAAATGACAGATGTTGGCGAGGATGCAGAGAAAGGGAAACCCTGCTACATTGTTGGTGGGAATGCAAGCTGGTGCATCCACTCTGGAAAATAGTATGGAGGTTCCTCAAAAAGTTGAAAATAGAGCTACCCTATGACCCAGCAATTGCACTACTGGGTATTTACCCCAAAGGTACAAATGTAGGGATCTGAAGGGGTACGTGCACCCCAATGTTTATAGCAGCAATGTCCACAATAGCCAAACTGTGGAAAGAGCCAAGATGTCCATCAACAGATGAATGGATAAAGAAGATATGGTATATATATATATACAATGGAATATTATGCAGCCATCAAAAAACCCCCCACAAAATCTTGCCATTTGCAACAATGTGGATGGCACTAAAGGGTATAATGCTAAATGAAATAAGTCAGTCAAAAAAGACAAGTATTATATGATCTCACTGATATGAGGAATTGGAGAAACAAGACAGAGAACCATAGGGGAAGGGAGGAAAAAAATGAAACAATATGAAATCAGAGAAGGAGACAAACCGTAAAAGAATCTTAATCTCAGGAAACAAACTGAGGGTTGCTGGAGTGGTGGGGGGTCAGAGGGATGGGGTGGCTGGGTGATGGACACTGGGGAGGGTATGTGCTATGGTGAGCACTGTGATTTGTTAAGACTGACGAATCATAGACCTGTACCTCTGAAACAAATAATACATTATTTTTTTTTTTAAAGAAGATAGTAGGAAGGGAAAAATGAAGGGTGGTAAATTGGAGGCGGAGGCGAACCATGAGAGACTGTGGACTCTAACAAACAATCTGAGGGTTTTAGAGGGGAGGGGGGTGGGGGGATGGGTTAGCCCGGTGATGGGTATTAAAGGAGGGCAGGTATTGCATGGAGCAAACAATGAATCATGGAACACTACATCAAAAACTAATGATGTAAGGCATGGTGACTAACATAACATAATATAATACAATTAAAAAAAAGAATTTGATCCTAGGGCAAGAGATAATCTTACTGTCCTTGGCAAAAGCGAACAAAAACAAGCAAAATTCTGAATATTCTCACACCTCAATCTGCACAGGATTTCTAAAAGAAGCCCTATTGCAGATGAGCTGACAATAAAAATGAAAAAAAATGACAAAATACATGAGGAAATAGTTTACCTTTTGCAAGAATTAGGTGAAAAGAAAATTAACACACAGTGAACTTGAATTAATAAAATAAAAATGGGGAAATACAATTAAGATAATCTATTTAAAATACTTAAATTCAATTCAGAAGTTTGATCTAATGGACATAAAATAAGGAACTAGGACTATTAAAGAGAAACCAAACATCATGGAAAATGAACAGAGATCTGAAAGAGCACCAAATAAAATTTTGGTGTATATTTGATAGAAAATAGTAAGGATTTATAACATATGTATAACTAAATTCAGAAGCTTGGTCTAATGAACATATGTAAAACCTTGAAGAATTATACACAAAAAAGTTTATATATGTTTTATCCAAACACCCAAAGAATATATTCAGATTGAGCCTCAACAAACACTGAAGAACCAGTGTCATAGGGACCAAATTCTGTGACAACTAATGCATGCAATTGGAAATCAATAACAGACACTTAACTTCACAAGTCACATACACATTGAATAATAATTCTTAAAGATTCAACACTTAAAATTATAGAGCACCAAATAGATTATTTAGGAAAGAAAAGAACTTGCAAATTAATGAGTTAAGTGTCTCATTCACCAAGGAGGAAACTGTAGTGGCCAAAAAAGAAAAGAAAAAAAAAAGGAAAGTATGTTCTACTTTACTTACTCAGAGAAATGGAAATTAAAAACAAGACACTATTTCATACCCGCCACTTCTCCCTGCCCCCAGATTTTTGCAAGTTTAAAATTGGTAATAATTGGTGGTGAAGACCTGGGGAAAGAACACATATAACACTACCAAATAAGACACTGGAACAATGTGTTATTATTATCATCTGCTAGTATCTGCTATTTAATTATCCACTGTTATTATTACTACTATGACTTCTATTTGTGATAATTTATATGGAAGCTAATGAGACAAAATAACACATTGTTTTATTAATACATTTGAATAGTGAAAAATAGCATCTAAGTAAAAGCTTATGCACCAGAGAGGGAGCAAGTGGGAATTAGCGGGTAATGGGGTTTTGGCTTTATCTGTAATATTGTATTATTTTTAAAATACAAATGAAGCAAATATGGCAAAATGTTAAATGTATAACTTCAAATAGTGTTTACTACATTTGTTCTAAATTTTTTGTATGTTAAAAATATTTTATTTAAAAAAGAAATTTCTAGGAAACCTCAAACTTTTCAAGCCTTAGTTTCTTTTTTGTAAATGGGGTTGAAAATATCTGCCTCATGAAAATGCAATAAAAATCAGATGAGATAGTGTACACAAATATATTAAGCACTGAACCATATATGTAGTTTGTACTAAATAAATGTAAGCTAAATATTAATTTGATCTAAGTCAATTGTTTTTAAACTTGTAAAAAAATTACAAATAACTCCACTACTTACTGAATTTATTTCTAGTCCGTGTGTGTGTGTATGTATGTGTGTACTTTCTTTTTATCCCAAATAGAAATCATACTATACAGAGAAATCTGTATCCTGAGTTCATCATTTGAAATAACCTGAGATTTCCCCATGTCATTAAATTTTCATTAAAATCATGATGTATTATTTCTTACATTTGTGTTTTCTTGATACTTCCCTTTTTTCCTGTCTTTTTCTATATGTTCCATGGTTTGTGTGATTTATAAGGTATGTGTACTATTTTAAGTTCTCTTTGGTGGTGACATTTAATTTTTCACAAGTCTATCTAATCTATACTTTTCTACTTACCAGTTAATATTGACAATTTACCACTGTAGTAACCTCCTTTCCCTCCCCACATCTCTAAGATGGGAAATTTTGTACACTTGAAACTCTCCTAATCTTGGGAGGGAATAGAAAAACTACTGAGCCTGACAGAGCCATCACTCTGCTTTAAAGTGATACCTGTGCAGTAAAGATAATCGTCCCATCTCCTTGCAGACCTGCGCCCTCTGAATCAGAGGGCAGAGTATGAGTATGGAATGGAAGGCTTACCTTAGTGTGGGTCTCTCGAAATTTGCATTTCAAGTTGTCTGTTGGTTATATTTTAAAATCCAAACCTATTTATGTGTCATTTAGTGGAAATTCTTTTTGTTTCTTGTAATAAGAGATCAATGGTTGAATTTTCAGTGATGGTTAAGATGGTTAAGATGTTTTTAACCTGGTCATTTATATAAATGTTAGTGGGAAGATGGGAGAGGATGCATCAAGGGTTGCTCTTCAGAAAAACTGTTATCTGGATCCAATCTTCTTAAATTTAGTGATGGAGGAAACAGATAAAGAAAGGTAACAAAGATACTAATTTAAGAAAAATCCTGACACCCTGATTCTTCTCCATTGAAATCACAAGTTATTTTCTATTACTTTTGAAAAATATTCTCTTTACCCTTCAGCACAGGAAATTTAATTATATTTGGATTTGAGGAAAGGAATACATAGACTAAAATGTAATTTTAAAAAGACCTCCATCAGGTCAACCCTACTCCTTCTTTGGAATTAGGCCAGAAATCACAAAAACCAGTTCACATATTTTTGGAAGTAGAAATATGTATTTCCAGCTTCAGAAATGCCTTAGAGTAGAAAATATCCATTGAAAGTCTTTTGTTTCCATCTTCTTCACATAAAAAATAAGTTGACATTCTGAAGATTTTGGAGATCTATTCTGACCACCTCATGTTACTCAGAAGAAATATCAAGCCTGGAACCTGGATTGGACTCTAAATTTCATGACTCCCAGTCCCCTATTCTTCCCAGTGCATCATGAGAAGCAAGCAAGTAAGTAAAATTAGAGGTTTAGAATATTTTTCTCTAGGGGTCCTCCTTACACTAACATCCTGTGATCTATGAACCAAGGTTGGCTGGAATAAAATAGTAGTTCAACTGGAGCCAACTCAATTGCCTAAGGTTGTTGAGGACAGGGGTTGAAAAAAAATGCTGTAGTTAAAGGCTGCGATGCAGAGGGACTCCCCAGCGGGACTAATCACAATGCTGTCCAAATGACTGGAGTTGTAAGATATTAGGAAATCAGCTTTGCTTCTGACTATCATTTAGAGATTAAATCAGAAATGAAAATTTGAACATTTCAATCACAAGTTATTTCTATATCCAATCTAGAGAGCAGTATTGCTTTCTTTCAGTTTAAGAAATCACTGCATTTCTTTAAAGTTGCATGTAAAGTGAAATTGTGTATTGAGTTTGTTTGCATCATAAAATTGACAGGGCATGGCTATGGCTAAATTCCTCCAATGGCTAAGAACTTTAGGAAGAAGTGGATAAAAGGAGGGGATTTTCACTGTTTGTATATTATTGCACAGAATACAATTACACTCTAACGGTACAAAACCTGGAAAGAACAGAAAGTTGAAAAAATGTTCTACTAATGAGTTAGGGCAGCTCTGACTGAATCTCCCCCATGGTGAAAGATATGTCAACAGGCTAAGGTATTATTTCCTCAACACACCCAAGTTTCAGGGGCAAGGCGGTTTTCTTAAAGGAATTGTAACTAAATCTTCTTCAAGTTGAAAACAGTCTTAGAGATCATCTAGCTCTATGATGTTTTTGTTTGTTTTGTTTACTAGGAGCTCATGAAAAAGCATCATGGAATACACAAACTATAATTTTATGCAAACTATTTATATACAGGTATGGATTTATCACCAGAGAACTACAGCTTCCATTCATTTTCCAAAAGGGCTTATGACTCAAGAATTGAGACTCAGTAAGAATGAGTTTTGTATCTCATTTCCACAGAGATAACTGGGACAGATGTGGTTTGATAAAATTTCATAGGTCATACAGCTAATTAGCAGCAGGGCTGCAGTTAGAATAGAGGATCCCAACTTCCAAGTTAAGAGTTGTTCTATTATACCATGTTCTTTTACAAAATATATTTTTTGAGGGCCATAGTTTAAAGTTTGGTGTAACTCTGTGGAGTATCAAGTATCAATAATAATGTCTGTTAGTGATCTATAAAATATCTCAGTAACATCTAGTGAAGTTAGAGTAAATAATTAATAAAACAGATAATTTTCTCAAGCCCTTGTGAAAAAGAGTATAGACATTAGATAAGTCAAGGAGAAATTTATTAGTATTTTAGATTATAAGACTGTTTTCCTAAATATTAATGTAATTAAATAAATTTATTAGTTAATTAAAACTTAATTTTAACTTAATCAAAACTTAGATACATATTATTTGAAATATATATACAATATTATTTTCAAGTCACTAGATTTTCTTATACCAATAATAACTGGAACAAAATTAATGGAAAATGGATCCCACCCACATAAGAACAAAAATGTAAAATATTTAGAAATGAACTCAATAAGAAATATGTGTAACTTGTATGAAGAAAACTACATACTTTCTCTTAATTATATAAAAACTTTTAAATAATTGGAGATTAAGTACCATACCTTGGATGACAAAAATATCTCAGTTTTAAAAGCATTAATTTTCCTAAATTAATTCTTGAAATTAACTCCAATTAAAATGCCATTTGGATTTTTTGGAGGGGGGATTTTTTCTAATACTGATCTAAATGAGTACATGAGTCAGAATGGCCTCATTCTACTTGCTATATCAAAATTTAAACAGTACAGTAATTAAACTGCAATATTGGTATAAAATTAGATTGTCAATGAAAGAAAAATGAAACCTAGTAATAGCCATAAGTATGCATAATAATTGAGTATGACTAAAATGCCATATTTAATTAGTGTGAGTAAATAGATTATTCAATAAATAATACTGAGAAATTATTTAGGCTTTAAAATATGCATGCAAAAGAAAAGAAAGAAAGAAAGAAAGAAAGAAAGAAAGAAAGAAAGAAAGAAAAAGTTAGATCCAAGCCTCAATCAGCTATATTAAACTCCCCTGACCACTTTTTCTCTTCTTTAGATGCTCACATTACCTTTTGGACCACCCTAAAACTACTGTCTTCAACTTTGAACTTATTTAAGAACAAGAGCATTTGGCACTCTGGGAGCCAGAAACATATTACTGTCCCTGAGCTTGACAACCACATAATTCAGGAAAATCCTATAGGGTAGAAAGGAAGAGGTCAGAGGTAGGCAAAATTTCTAGTAAGTAAATCATAGGATCTTTTGAGGGGAACATAGGAAATCAATGAATGGTCAGCAAAGCATCACCTCAAAACAAAGGCTTCTTGCAGAAAATACTCAAAGGAGACTCTCCCTTCCAAAGTCGAGGTCCAGGGCAGGGCTCAAGATATTTGAGAACTAGGCATATGCCTCCAGGGCTGTGAGGCAAAAATGAGACTAGAAAACAGCTCATTGGAGAGTTTTGGATCTAATGAGAGCTATCAGCAGTACCAACCCAAATTTATCTCCAGTTAGAAAATGGAAGCATGTTTGAACCATTTACTAATTCAGAAAACACACACACACAAAAAAGATCAGGATAGGGAATGAAAGAATTGAAATGATGAGCCATTTCTGGTATCCTGTAAGGGTGAAACATTTCTTATCATATTCTACACAGTAAGAAATCGAAAATGTACTAAGAACTGACTTATTCACTGCCACATCACACAAATCCCAAGACCCTAAGTGAAGAATATGGCCTTTAAAAATCTATGTATTTTAATAGTATATGTGATATTATAATTTATAATAAGAAATATGTATTTGGTCTTCAACTTGTTTCTGGCACAGAGCTCCTAAAACACCTTTTTTTTATGAGGTGACTTTTAGCACAGAACCTATAGATGGGAGCTGATTGCTGGCGAACCAACCATGTGGTCAGAATGTTGGAACTTTCAGTCCCACCCCAGACCTTCAGGGAGGGGAGAGGGGCTGGAGGTTGCATCAATCACCAATTGCCACTTGTGTACTAAATTGTTATGATTTCAAATCCATGTTTTGAAACCTTGTTTTGAACAAAGTCATTTGTGATTAGAACTTGTTTTGAATAACTTGTTTTAATAATATGGTTTTGAAGTTGGATATTGCTATTAATATGATATTGATACTCATATCAATTGTTAAAAAGAAACTACAGGCTCAAGACTGAGCCACTATTGTTAAGCCCCACTAAAACCTAATACCTAAACTAACTGCAGTTTCAGCCTCTCCCAGGAGTGGAACTTTAAACCAATCAGTCGGGAATTTCCCCATGATCACTGGTGAGGTCATTTGCATATTGAGTAAGACTCTGTCCTTCCTGCTAAAGGAAGATGACCTTGTCTGCAACAATCTTTTTTTGTTCTTGTGCTAATAACTTCCTTGTCCTGCACCATTTCTGCCTATAAAAATCTTCTGTTTAGTACACCTCCTCGGGGCTGCTTTCTACTTGCTAGATGGGATGCTTCCCTGAATCACTGAAAAAGTTAATTTGATGTTCAAATTTACTCAGTTGAATTTTTTCCTCTAACACAACTATACCCTTGTTTACTGTGCTTTCTTGATAACTCCCATATCTGGCTCCCCACTCCCAATATCCTTTGTCTTTAGCTGAGGGTAGTATTTAAGATGAAGGTATGGACTATTTTTGCAAGTTACTCAATTTTCCTCGGTTTCTCCCATGTATACAAGAGATACAGATGTTATTATAGTTCTGTTTTCTCCTGTTAATCTGTCTTTTTATTACAGAGGCGTCTCTACCAAGAACCTAGAAGAGTAAAGGGAAAATGATTTTTCTCCTTCCATAGAAACAAAACAGTTCCTGTTCAAATGTGATTTGAATACTGAAGAAATTAAATATTTGGATAGTCAAAATATCCTAAAGAAATACGCTATTCAATAGAAATAGAATCCTGATATTTGGCTATTTATTTATTTTTAATTCAGTTTTTAAGTTTAATTCCAGTAGAGTTAACATACAGTGTTATAGTAGTTTCAGGTGTACAATATAGTGATTTGACAATTCTATACATTATGCAGGGCTCATCATAAGTGTATTCTTTAATACCCTTCACCTGTTTCACCCATCCCCCCATTAACCTCTCCTCTAGTAACCCTGTTTGTTCTCTATAAAGAGTGTGTTTCTTAGTTTCTCTCTCTCTCTCTCTCTCTCCCTCTGGCTTCCTATTATTCTATGATCTATACTTCATGGCAATACAGTTTAGCCAAATGAGCAATGAGAATTTTGTTCTTTAATTGTATAAATGATGAGATAATATAAGGAAAGACAAACCCTGTGTAACTTACTTCGAAACACTGAAGGAAAACTGATTTCAGAACCTCTTCCTCTTTGAATCTGAGTGGGGTGACCCATTGATATGGGACAGAGCCTTTATTTGTGGTCCACTCATTCATTCCTGCATTCGCCCAAATACATGTATTATGCATGGGTTCTTTATATAGGCACACCAAGATCAGTATCATGGGAAGAACATAAAGACAGGAGTTTGTGGTATAGAGTATGTACATAATGTCTCTCTGGAAAGAGAGAAAGAGAGATACACTTCTACATATAAACATATGCATATATGCATGTATGTGTGTTTGTGTGTATGTTACTAACACAACAATGATTGTGTCATAACTCTACAGCAATTTTCAGTTTGCAAACTCTTTTTATATATATTAGCTTACTTAAGCTCACCCAACTGGTGAGGTATAAAAGCAGAAAAATGCTCACCTTTAGCCCAGAAGGCTGACCTATAGCCTGCAGTTTCTATAAGGATCAAGTAAGTGCTGGTTGCTACGTTCTTAAAGGGCCTCATGACCCTCACGGATAGTTAATAGAGAGCTGAATGATAAGCACCAGAGAGATCTCAGTGAAAGTAGTTTTATGAGTAGAAATTCAAAGAAACACTCATGATTTAATACTCCCTGCACATCCCCTCCCCCTTGAGCGCTAAGCATATAACCACCAGCTTCATACAGTAAACGTGCAGCTCTTTCTGCACATGCGTCCTGTCCCCATGCTGCTTAAATAAACTTACTAGGTTACACCATAAAAGGCCTCAAGAATTCTTTCTTGACCATCACGCTCAATGATCCTGCAACACAACTACTCTCTAAAGTAGGTATTTTTTATTATTTCCATCTTATAGATGAGGATAATCTCTCTCCCTATTCTTATAGATTTACTGTGAAATGATATATGTGGTGTCCTATATTTTTAAATCATAATTATTCCTCCTACTATGATACTAAGTCTAGTAACTTTTGTTAAGGTGTGAATTTTTAACTGCAAATTCATAGGATGTTAACAGAATATTAATAATGCATAGTACAAAAAGGAAAGGTTATGAGGTAAAATAAATATATGCAATATGTGGGTGAAATAAAGTTTAATCAGTTCCTTTGGGATTTCTCTGATTTCACACTGTGCTAATTTACCTTGTCAGTCCTTCAGAATGAGATGGAGTGGCTTCATTTCTCAAACTTATATGACAATAGAACCATTTATTGCTTGGAGTGTATCGTCTAAAGCTTGAACGTATTTGGAAACTCTGGTACAAAGATATTCTGAGTATATTTCAGCTTCAGTGTTTTCTAATTGTTAAGTATGAAGTATGCCCTTTTATTGAGCAACCCTGGCAATGTGAAATCATATTAACTCCCAGTCTGCTGCCTAAAACCCAGAATTTCCCTATCAAAGGATTGAGAACATTATGCAATTAAAAGCTAATTTTGTGCTGCTTGATTTATAAATGCCCAAATAATTTTGAAACATCCAAGGTCAGACTACAGAGATAATTCAACCTCAGAACTGGACATTCATATATACTTTATTTCCTCAATTTTTACAAAGTTTATAATTATATTCAGAAAGTACAACGGAAATCCGGAATTTTAAGAATCAACAATTTGCCACCTCAAACTAATGTGACATTGTGCATGAACTATACGAAAGAAAGAAAGAAAGAAAAAGAAAGAAAGAAAGAAAGAAAGAAAGAAAGAAAGAAAGAAAGAAAAAGAACGAAAGAAAGAAAGAAAGAGAAAGAAAGAAAGAACGAAAGAAAGAAAGAAAGAAAGAAAGAAAGAAAGAAAGAAAGAAAGAAAGAAAGAAAGAAAGAAAAAGAAAGAAAAAAGAATAAACCATTTGCTCTTTATGGCAAAAGAGTAAAATCTTGCTCTGAAAACATGAAAACGTTTCTGTTTTCTAGAAACCTTTATCAAAATAGAATAGAAAACATTGGCAACTCTTTTAAAACTGATGGTATTCAATTTTAGTTTTTCAGAACTACCAATAATATAAATTGTTTCTGATGATGTTTAAACCACCGTGTTGTATTGCCTCAGCATTGAGGTTAATTCTTTCTCAATGGACCTCCCCAGTCCATTACTGTGTCTAAATAAATTCACAGATGTGATGAGGATTGAAAAGGAATAGGAATGTGGAAAAGGATAGGAAGGACTGAATTGTTGCTGGTTTTAGGACTGTTTATAAACCAGGAATATTAAAGTCACAGAAATCTCCAAGACTTTTTAAAACTCTGCTACTCAAAGTATGGTGGGGGGACCAGCAGCTCAGACTTCACCTGGGAACTTGTTAAATATACTGGGTCTCGGGCTCCACCTCAGACTTACTGAATCAGAATCTGTATTTTAATACAATCCTCAGGTGATTTCAGTATACATTAAAGTTTAAGATCCTGTGTTTAAAAAAAAAAAAGGCTCAGATGTCCCTCACTAGGGTACATTTTAATGGCTGGAAACCTCCATTTTAGGCTTTTCCTCCCTTTTCTTTATTTCATATATTCCCAAACATGAGAATCTATAGATAAGGGTTATCTAAAAATTTTTTTATAATCCTTTATATAAAACCTAAAAATTTAGAGTACTAGTCAATTCTACCTTCTTAAGGAAAAAAATGGCATAGTTATTGAAATAACCAGCTCATGATATCATAAGACTGGTCATTTTTTCCCCATTGCATGAGGCTTGTAAATGCTAAGCAGTTAATAACTAGAGAGCCCTTCGAATCAATCAGCTTTTATGATATTTTATCCAACGAGGATCAGATTTAGGATTAAAATGGTCAATGAAAATTTGAAAATGATATCTCACTTAATCCTTTTCTTCCCATTCTAGATTTTTGGGTTTGTTTTTTTCCTTTTTTTTTTTTTGGTCACTGGTACAGATACACTTTTAGGCATCCACAATGGATAAGCTTACTTCAGCCAAAGGATTAAAAGATAAAAAAGCTTCTCTCTATTATGGTATACTCTCATCTCTAACCTCTGTAGCAGATTATCTGTTTTAAAGTCAGCATGTCATAGCTTTAGAAATAGAGATAGCTTTGAGAAAGAATATAAGGAAGCATTTTGGCTACAACTGGGAGCTACTGACCAAGATGCAGTCCAGCGGAGGGAGCACAGTTTGGTAAGTAGAAGGCCACCGTGACGTTCACATGAGGAGCACAGACTGTACTGCAGTAAGCAAGAAGCATTGATAATCACCACAGCTCCACTTTTCAGCTAATTCCATCTGACATGATGATGTCCAAGAAGGGTATGATTCATAGAAGCATTTTAATAAATGTTTTTGTAAGTTGTACTGTTTGTTTTTAAATGTAAGGGTAAAGATGTTATTGTAAAAGACATTCATCTTTTTTTGTGGGGGGGCTGTCTAAAATCTTCTGTGAAGCAGGGATTCTCCATCGTACATGGTAATGGAGAGATACAGGGCCCCACTTCCCACCATGGAAGTGGAAGGTGGGAAGTGGAAGGTGGAACCCCATAAGTCAGTGTTTGAGCATCTGACTAAGCTTGGCCGATTGGATTCTTCCTTCAGGGAGTGTGAATCAGAGACAAACAGGTGCTTACGACTCTCTCATATCATCTACAAAGACCGAAACATGTCTAGGCCATGTTTGCAAAATGTCAGCAACCGTGCTTTCTGCATTGGGGTATTTGGAGCTGCCTTGGATCATGTTCTTTCAGTAGTATTGTTCTCTCTCTAATTCTGAGTCTGCCTGTCCTGTTGATGGATTCCTTTTCTGTTTTTGTTTGCAAACAAGAATCATGACTGTTACAGAGATATCACCTCTTCACTAGACTTGAATAGTACTGCTATTTCAACCTACATAGCTCACTGATGTAAGTTTGAGCAAGGAGCTACAGCTGGAAAATAGCCCTAATTATTATAAAGAATGGAGGAGGTGTTGTAATGGTGGTGGTTATCAGCTGCAAGAACATACTATGTACCAGACTCTGTTAGGTATGTCAACTTGAGTACCTCCAATACTCAAAACCACCGAGGGTCAGTACTACCATACCCACTTTACAGACAAGAAAACTAAAGATCCTTGTATAAAAAGTCACATACTGAAGTCATCTTGGCCAAAATCACATGCCTAGGAAATCCCTGAAGCAAGATTCAAATCCAAATCTTTCTCACTTAAATCAGAACCATTACATTCTAGTCAGTATCCTAAGGAGGTCCTTAAGGACTAATTCAATGTCATTAATTGAACTTTATAAGTCATTAATTGAACTTCATAAGTGATCATTAAAATAATATATCCCTACATTAATTGGGATGTACAGAAATATACATGTCTTCTCACACATTTCTAGCTGGATATTTATTGAAGACTTCTTATAGAAAACAAGTGAAGACACCCCAAAGAGATCATTCTGAAACATGTCTGCAGCCAAAATAAAAATTTTAATTTAAAAAGCACAGTTAGGGGTGCCTGGATGACTCAATTGGTTCAGTGTCTGACTCTTGATTTCAGGTGAGGTCATGATCTCAGGGTACTGAGATGGAGACCTGTGTGGGGCTCTGCACTCAGGGGGGAGTTGGTCTGAGATTCTCTCTTGCCTGCTCCCCATGCCCCTCCCTCCCATATTCTCTCTCTTTCTCTCTCTCTCAAATAAGTAAATCTTTAAAAAATTAAAAAAAAATAAAAAGCACACTCAGACCCAGTTGTGTTATGCCTCTTTAATGTAGTGTTAAATCTTGCCCTTGAAGCACTAAGTTCCATAAAAATTTTCTATATCCCAACAGGCTTATAGGACAGATGTTGGACTTGTCGCCTATATTATCCTGGAAGGGGAAATCTGTATGTGTGCAATTGTCAGGCTATGTGAAATTTACTAATTTTTCAGAGACTGACTCAAATATAAAGCATGGGCTTTCTTAATTTGAGGATAGGCAAAAGCATAAAATTTGTTGTCCAGCACTACAACTAAACTTAAAGGGAAATATTTTTTAAAGCAGTTTTTAATACTCTTCCCATATAAAATCATAAGTATCACTAGTCACAGTTCACGGTACTTTCCTTATTAGAAGTAACTATCATAATAAAATGGTAATGATGGCTATAATGGCTACTATCTATTGAGAATTTACTAGGTGCCAGGCACAGTATTAAATGCTTCACATAGATTTCCTAATTTAATACTGGCAACCCTAATGAGGCAGGCACTATTATTATTGCCATTTTATAGATATTGAAAATGAAACAGAGCAAAACATCTCCCCCTATTCCCTGGTGTTCTATATTCAAAGGATCACTGCTTGACAGAACTTTATGCTTAGCTGTAGCCTTGGGATGAAGTCCAAACTCTAAAGCTTAGCATGAATGGTCTTTGAAGATCCCATCCCTGACTACCTGCCTCTTTAGCTTCATCACCTTACTACCCCATTCACCCTTTATGCTGGTTCTTAGTGACCTGCTTCATGTAGCCATATTCCTGCTCTCACTCATTCCCTTTCCTCAGCATTGTAGAGACCAGACCTATTCATCCTTTAAAACCAGCTCATCTTGGAAAAGCCTTTGCTGATATTCTAGCTAGATCCAGCTGCCTCCCCTCTATGCATGTTCCAGTTATAGAATTATCACACTGTGATATATCCAGTGAGCTATTTGTCTCTGTTCAACTACTGGACTTTAAGTTCCATGACATTAAGTATGATATTAGTTTTGATAGCTTGAGTGCCTTACACAGGATCAAGCAAGCATGCAGTGGGCACTCAAAAAATATTTTTTGAATGAGTAACCAAATCTTAAGTGATCACCCTATTTGTTCTTCTCTCAATCTTCCTGCTTGAAAATATTTGCTAAACAGCCATTTCCTCTAATTTCATAATATTCAAAATTATTAGAAGGAGTTCTACACAGGAGTTAAGGAATCTAGTTCTTGTCCCATGACTATCATTTAGTAATTGAATGACCTTGAAGACTGACTCATTCAACATTTTTTTCACACGTTTGCCATGTACCAGGAACTATACACCACAGTGAGGATACAGCAGTGGGTACAACAGATAATAACCCCTACATCACAGAATGTGTATAGCCTAGAGCTCTATTTCTCACCATAAAATCAAAAAAGTTAGACTAAGGTCCTCCCAAGTCTAAAATTCCATGAAACGATAAACCAAACCTTAAATCTCTTAAAATATAGTATAAAAGTGCATAAGAATATAAAGTAAAAATAACACCAGGCAAATCAGTTCATAACCAGCCTCTGGTATAATTAATCCACGAGTATTAATTCTTCCTTCCAGAAATAGATATCTTATAGAGAAACAATATTACAATCTTTTTTAAAGATTAACTTTGATTTGATCTGATGCAAAATACCGGCACTCTCTCTAGCTGTAAGTAGTAGACCTGACAAGGATAAAAAGGGGGAAAAATCAGTTCAAGGCAATTAACAATGATTAGAAAGAAAATTCCATTTTATCCCCTAGGAATGTGAATCTGTTCTATACATCTAATGTTAGTCACAACATAAAGAACATGTTCTCTAATCAAACTTTATTTGTGTGAAGAATTTTTTAATTCATGGTAGTTGGACCAAAAAAGGTAAAACAATACTAGTGTACAAATTCCATAGTAAAAACTAAATTAGCCTAGATTCTCAGCTGCTTCATTAAAGAATTAGGTAGAAGAGGTCATAATTATTTATATCCAAATCTCAGCTGGAGAATATTTTATTTTATTTTATTTTTTTAAGATTTTATTTATTTGACAGAGAGAGACACGGCGAGAGAGGGAACACAAGCAGGGAGAGCGGGAGAGGGAGAAGCAGACTCCCCGCTGAGCAGGGAGCCCGATGCAGGGGCTCGATCCCAGGACCCTGGGATCATGACCTGAGCCGAAGGCAGATGCTTAATGAGCCACCCAGGAGCCCCTGGAGGACATTTTAAATGAACAATAATGCAAGTAATTTTAAGGGAAGGGAAAGTCCTTGTAGCCAAGCCTATAAACCCAATATTGACAGACATTATTAGCATATTACCTTCCTGATCATATTCTGAGAGGTGTTTGGACAGGAAATCTAATTCTCTAAAGATAAAGGTTGAATTATTCTTATCATAACTGAGAAAAACATATCAATTCTTTAACATGCTGTGATCACAAGATGTACTCCCTGATACACCCCTTTCCCTCAAACTTGTTGACATTGGGTTGTTGCTATTGACAGTTTATGTGGACCCTGAACTATGATAAAAAAGATAAACACAGAATACTGGGTTTGTTCTTCCATTAAAGTCATAAATCACAGCAACTAAAATAGACTTTCGAGTTATATGGTGAGTTTTCACATGTTCTAGTTGAGGAAACCGAGGCCTGTAGAGGTGAACAAAATTACTGCAAATCCTACAATCGGTTAGTGGCGGAGCCATGATGAGGAGAGTTGAGTTGCCCCAACCCAATGTTTTCTTCCCATCATTGTATTATGCCAGTGCTTTCTGGGTGGGTTGACTTTCACCTCACAAGTTCCCGTTCATTACATTGAACCATAGCATCAGGTTTAAGAGTAGGAGTGGTAGGGGCAATACTGAAGCAGTTTAGATGGTTGGCTTCTTTTTTTCTTGGAAAATCAATACCTCTGAGTGTTTGTGGGAAGAAAAACAACAACTAGTTTGTACATCTGCAGCATAACTGGTGTGTTAGAAATGAAACAAAAAGCTTTCCTCATCTAACTAAATTTGAGAGCGTGAATAAGCTGAATTTCCCCATCTGGAGACTCTCAGACTAGACAAGACTTACAAATTAATATGAGTGTATAGGTCTGGGGCCTGAAGGAAATTAGGTCAGGCCCAGAAAGGAATCAGGTGGCTGACCACAAGTCAGAATTTTAATATGAATTCAAAACAAAGGGCAGAGATCTAATGCTATAATTCACTGAACACCACTAGGACTACACCAGAGTGTGTGATGAGGGAGCCTTCAGGACAAGAAAATAGAAAGGGAAACAATACTAAAGAACAGGAAATGTTTTAATCCAAGTACAATCTAGACTTTGGTCCTCCTTTTGATCAACTCTTCTCTGCCCTCCCCCCACTGCCTTTTCTCTCCCTGTCTTCCCTCTCTTACTTTCACATCGTATCTCATCCCATATTCTCTTTATGTAGAATATTCCTGCTTTCACGCTGCAGTTTTATTTTTCTCCCTTGACTTCATTTCTGAGAATTGAGATCCATAGCAAGACACAGAAGAAGTACTTTGATAAGGAATATAAAACCAGTCTGAGATGAAAATTATCAGAACAAATTTATTGCTTTGGTGTAGCTTAGGGTCAAAATTGAAATGTGTAGGAGCATTTTTAAGAATGTAGACAGGAGATTCATTCCCTGGAATCTGTTTTCTTAGGGTCTCCAGCTCACTCTCCAAAGACATACTTTGAATTCTTTGTATATGCCCTCTGGTGAGAGGGTGGCATTATGAGAGCCAAGCCAGGGATGTTCCAAATGCATTCTGCCATTAAGTATTGGTATGAAAAGTTAGAGCATGTTTCTCTCTTGGGAATCTCTTGTGGCTTCATCCCTGAGCAAAGGTCTGAGCTACCAAAAGTTCAAGATTGATTTTTAGAGAAAAGAAGTGAAGAATTTTCTAGCCAACCAAGAAACAGATTCTTTTGATGAAATGCCAGAATAAGAGAAAAAAAAATTCTACATGGGGTACTATGACAATTCTCTAAAGGCAATGACTGGAAGAAGAATGCAGGTATTTTTGGAGAGAGGGTTATAGCCTTCAGAATTTCATTTTCTGTAAAGTTCTTGTGGTTAACATAAGTTTAAAAATGTGTTCCTGTACAGAACATTTCAGATTCATTTATGCAGAATTATGTAACACTTGGAAAAAATCTCCCTTAAATTCTCATGTATTATGGGGACACAAAATTCTACAAATTATATTTGTGAATATCCAGTTCCCTCTATCATCACAAATTCTCAAAGTATACTAAATGTGGAAAGTGTGTCATTATAATACACTCACTCTCTCTCTCACTGCAATGATTGCCCATAGGCCAGTTACCCAGTGATTCATTGGTACTAGCCCTGCATTGGATATGTCAGATAAGATCACACATTACTTATCTAAACACTTCTACAGCCTGGCCGGTCACTTTAAACAGTCCATTGAAATCTTAACCCATTACTCTTTAAAAAATATATAACGATTTTCCGGAAAACTTTCTCAAAAGAAATCACTTGTATCACAGACGCCCCCTTCCACTCAGCCCCTAAAAAACATTAGACAAATCGACAGTCCCAAGACATATTTCTGGACTCATCTTTCACTGCCTCCAAATTCTAGAAAGGAAGATTTTCCTTTTCACTTAAAAATGGAAAATGTGACAAATGTAAGCCCTTACCAACTTCCCACTTCAGAAGGCTGTTGTCTTCCCTCTCCATTTTTCCAATGACATACCAGATACACGCCATCCAGTGTGCAAGGAGCGCAAACATGGACATGAGCAGAGTCAGGACGATTGTGCTATGCTGGGAATAACGGTCCAACTTCTGCAGGAGACGCAAAAGACGCAGCAGCCGGACGGTCTTCAGGAGATGCACGAGAGACACCTGTGGGAGGAGACAGAGTGGCACAACTTGGCCCACGGCTCATTCCATGCTACAACAGTTACTTTAACTTATGGCCATTCTGGAAAGTTCTTGAAATTAAATATAATCATGAGTCCAACGCTATGGTCATTTTTATGACCATACCAATGCCCCTTCTCAACATATTATTATCAAGAGGTGATAGAATAAAAGATGATAAGACAATTTAATTTCTTTTAATTAATACTTATTTTCCTTAAGATTTATCTTTTTTCCTCTACTGATTTGATTGAATATAATTTTGTATATTCTGATACACAACTGAAGCACATTAGGGTTTCAGGATTGATCAGGGTGTCTCCACCTTTTACATACATTTTCTTTCAATTCCACATCCCTTCCTCCATGTAAGAGTGGCTTTATAACAATAATTTGTACCCGCTGAAGTAAAACTGTGTGAAGTGGTAACAAAGGTAACTTCATTTTTGAAATAAACAGTGATTAGATCTATCAAACTTCTGTAAGATCTACTCACAAATACCAGTAGCACCTCCCATCTCATGTGCTATGCTTTCTTCTAACATCATCGATAGAGAAAACACATGCCTGAAGCCTATACATTCTGAGCCCTCTCTCAAACAGACATGCTTAGGGAACCAAAATTAAAATGGAACAAAATTTTTGAAAACTCTCCTAGGTCCTGTCTTCGTATGCACTAAAACAATACACTTATAGCTAAGGGATTATTTTCCTGACTTCAGGACCAATCTGAAAAATGTGCACCATTGGTGACCACCAGAATGGTTGATGTCATTGTTAACAATATGTGTGGTGTACTAATGCATACTCTTTTACGCCTCCAGGAGCCTCAATGAGTTTTCTAAAATAGAAAAGGCAAATAAAGTATTAGCTCATATGCAAATAGAGTTTGACAAATTACTTGACCTTTTTTTAATTTGGGGTGTGTGTTTGTGGAAGAAACCATAAATAAAAGGGAAGAAAGTGGTTTGTATGACTACAACTCAACAGACAGAATCATAAACAAGGTCAGCATCTTCTGGAAATTTGCCTTCATAATTAGTCCTGGAGTCAGCTGTTGACTTCTAGTTCCTTCCTCCACTATCGATCTCTCCTTATGTTTAAGAAAATCATACCTAGAGTAGTGCCTGACACATAGTAAGTGCTCAATAAATATGTGTTAAATGAATGAATGGGTAATAAATTGAGATACAAAACACTCTACACTCAATATAATAATAGAAATTCAATAAACGTGCTTTCAGTTGTAATCTGGTGAATTATTCTACACTGAAATATAATAAAACCATAAGGTCATTTGAAGCACTTGCCAGCTAGCTGTATTTTTATTTCTTTTTCTCATTCTTCTGTGTCAAGTTTTATTTCTTCTCCTTTACAGCCAAGTGCTCGTCTGTCATTGCTCCAGCTCATTGTAAACCAGATGACTACATGCCAGTACTTTGCAATATCTACTTTGTAGCTTAGAGGAATTACCAGGGGTGGAGTTTATTTTATAGGTGGAAGAATATGATGGATAGATGACAGTTTTGTAATTGAAATGAAACCTCAAACAGAAAGCCCAGATGGAGGAAGCCATCTGCTGTGGACTGATTTTTGTTCTTCCAAATCTCACGTGTTGAAGCCCTAGCCCTCAGTGTGATGGTAACTGGTGATGGGGCCTTTAGAAAGTAATCTGGTTTAAATGAGGTCATGAGGGTGGGGTTCTCAAGATGGGATTAGTACCCTTATAAGAAGAGTCCAGAGAATGCTCTCTCTCCTCTTCTCTTCCTCTCTCCCTCCCCCCCTCTCTCCTTAACCCAATGTCTCTCTCTCCCCTTGCCACGTGAGAACACAGCTAGAAGATAGCTATCCACAAGCCAGGAAGAGAGCCCTCATAAAGAACCAAATTGGCTGGAATCTTGAGCTTAGACTTTCCAGCCTTCAGAACTGAAAAATAAATTTCTATTGTTTAAGCCACCCAGTCAATGATATTTTGTTATAGCAGCCTGAGCAGACTAAGTAAAACACCATTGAACATAGAATATTGATGTGGGCAATCTCTCCATTTTCTCTCACCAGAAAGCGGATGTTTGAGGGAAGAATAGGGGCTGTCCTTACATGAGAACAATAGTCATTTGGAAAGATAAGGGACACAAAACTTGGTGTCCAGGATGAGGTAGCCTTAGTGATTTTGCTGACACTTTTGAAATAAATTATACTTATTCCATCGGAGTCAACAGCTTCTTGCTATAACATGTGAGTTTGGGATCTTAATGAATGATAGAAGAAAGAGGCATATTTGATTTAGATGGAAATATATAATCTGAAAAAAGGGAACATATTTTCTTTTTTTTAATTTTTTTATTGTTATGTTAATCACCATACATTACGTCATTAGTTTTGGATGTAGTGTTCCATGATTCATTGTTTGTGCATAACACCCAGTGCTCCATGCAGAACGTGCCCTCTTTAATACCCATCACCAGGCTAGCCCATCCCCCCACCCCCCTCCCCTCTAGAACCCTCAGTTTGTTTTTCAGAGTCCATCGTCTCTCATGGTTTGTCTCCCCCTCCGATTTCCCCCGCTTCATTCTTCCCCTCCTGCTATCTTCTTCTTTTTTTAACATATATTGCATTATTTGTTTCAGAGGTACAGATCTGTGATTCAACAGTCTTGCACAATTCACAGCACTCGCCATAGCACATACCCTCCCCAATGTCTATCACCCAGCCACCCCATCCCTCCCACCCCCCACCACTCCAGCAACCCTCAGTTTGTTTCCTGAGATTAAGAATTCCTCATATCAGTGAGGTCATATGATACATGTCTTTCTCTGATTGACTTATTTCACTCAGCATAACACCCTCCAGGAAACGTATTCTTTCTACTCTTGGGATGCTGTTCTGAATTTGTCACTGATAAAAATTAGAAGCAGCTTATAGGTAGGTGCAAGACAGTGATGTACTCATCAGAACCCCTTATCAAATGGCAGTTTCCCTTATTACCAGCTGGACATGATCAGCCCCTGGCTATCCACAACGGGGAGAAAGAGAGAAAGAGAGAGAAGTTGATTAACATGCACTGAGGTCTTTCTGGGTGTTTGACACTTAGCAAGGTATTTTATAGAAATGTTGCCTTTTTAGGCTCCTGAGAAACTCTGTAGCGATTTTCATGCTCATTTTGCCAATTTTGATGTTAACTTCCCCAAGGAAGTCACTCAAACAGTAAGTGATAAGACTGGGATTTATACTTTTGCCTTTTTCACTCTATCATATTTTCTGTCTCATTCACAACTTTGTCTCTCAGAGTGCCTTTCATAGTGACTTACACCTAGTAAATTTTATTAAAGAAATATGTGAGCTGTGTATAAAACATTTATCATCAGCAGTTATGGGCAAAGTCAAAATTAGAGCATCCAATACGTTTTTGATGGTTGTAATGTGTTTTTGAATGTCATCTACAGAGATGCACTAACTGGATGTATTTTATTTATTTATTTTATTTTGTAAAAGATTTTATTTATTTATTTGACAGAGAGGGACACAGTGAGAGAGGGAACACAAGCAGGGGGAGCTAGAGAGGGAGAAGCAGGCTTCCTGCTGAGCAGGAAGCCCAATGTGGGGCTCGATACCAGGACCCTGGGATCATGACCTGAGCGGAAGGCAGATGCTTAACGACTGAGCCACCCAGGCGCCCCTAACTAGACGTATTTTAAATCTGGAAAGCCAACATCTGTGCTTGCTTATTTATCTGTTTTTTCCACCCCCCTTTTTTTGTAAGTCTGTGCAGTATAAAAATAGCATAATGTATAAACTTTTCCTCATAACTTATGTTTTCCTGGGGAGTAAATATAATTTACTCCCCAGGAAATCATTATACAAGACTTTCTGTTCAAATAGAATATTTCATCTTGCCTAATTTATTTGGGGGCATAGCAAATTTATGCACCGATTTGTTAATGATCATATGCTCACTCCTGTGAGAAGCAGAAAAATTATCACTGAGAAAAGAGATTCCTTTATTTCTTCCTCTTTTTCTTTCTTTCTAACATAGATGTTGATCTATAACTTGCATTCTTTATAAAATGTTCATGCCAGATTTCACAAGACAGAATGAGGAAAGGGAGCAAGAATGCAGTAAAAGTGTACAAGTATTTAAAATTCATCAAAATATGAGAATTAGACTTTTTCAAAAATCCTTTGTGTTAATTTTAGGCAATGAGGATGTTAATGATATATAAACATATTATGTATCTTAAAATTGTATATATTTTATAAATAATTATATAACATATATTTTAAATAATTCTATTTGTTCAGTGCCCAAAGAGAAATGGAACATAAAAAGATGTTATTAGTATTTAGTAGCAAAGCAGTAAGTTAATTTAGAGCACAGTCTATTGAACACCATTTATTTAACAATTCTCCAAGAGAATGTGGAAAATCTTTCTTAGCATTTTGTGAATTATTTATTTCTTTTGAATTTTTTTTGTTGCAGTCTTGCAAAAGCCTTGTTTTAAGTCATTATGCTTTCATTATATTACACTTATCTACTCAAATTCAATTTTAAAAAGCCCTTTAAGGAGTTTGGATAACAATTCAATGTGGCACTGATTGAGATTATATACTAAATTTTTCCCCAGAGGTTTCCTTTCGGTTGATTTATAAACCTCTTAAAGATGTTGACACTCTCAAATTTCCATCTTAAAAAAAAATAGAAAGAAAAAGAAAAGAAAAATACTATTATATAGGTAATTAACAAATGCACAAATCTGTACTAAATTGTCAGAATTACAGTTCAATCTTCATTCTGAAGTCAATAAGGACTGTATTTGAAAAATACTGATCACTTTAATATTGAAAACTATGCTTTTAAATTCTTGATAGAGAATTTCAAGGGGTTGTTGACTGAGTAAGAAATACGTTTAATTTCAACTAATGTTTAATCAACTTTTGCCTGCTCTAATTGGTTCCTCTCGCAGCAAATTGCATTACTGACCCCAAACTGCTATTATACCTCCCTAAAAGTCTCTCTGTGTATAAGGGAGCACTTCATGCTTTTAAGAACAATTGTTTAATAGTAAAAATAGCTACTACCACAAGTGGACATATTTGCTTTGCATGAGGAGGCATAAGGTTTTATAAAAGCTTTCCATGAAGAAAGTGGAGAAGTTACAATCCTAGAGAAAAGTTAAAAATCCAACAGAGCTCTCAAGCTCATGGTCACTGTGTCATTTAGGCTTCTGCCCCACCCAACATTTTTACAAGAACTTCTAAGAAGTGGTTGCATTCTTTTATTTTAATTTCGGTATTTTTCTGTGTCTTGATTGGTCTTTTGTTTGTTTTGCTGGTGAATAATGAAATACTCAAGGGGTAGAGAATAAAAGTCATAAAACTGGAAGAAATCTTAAACTCTCTGCTGAACTTTGGAGGCAAATATCTGCTTAAGTAATACAAATGTATTTAAATAACTCAAACAGGTAATGCAAATTTCAAAAGGAACTAACTTCCTCAAGTGGACAATCTGTGGCCTCCGTACCATTGGCCACTTTGGTGTCTTTATTCAGGAGGGCACAAAGTCCTGGATGCATAAATTGTCACAAACACTTAAAACCTGAACATGTGGAAAATAAACACAGGGTTAAAAATAACCTTCAAGGTCATGTGGAAGAGTCCTCTTTACTCACCACTGTGACGTTGAAAGCATACAGGAGATCAAAAGGCAGGGCAGCGATTAAATCAATGATGAACCAGGTTGTGACGTAGTGGATGCAAATTGATCTTGCTTCAAAGATAACTTGGCCAGACTTGCTAACATAGGTTGTTCGGAAATTTAAAATAATATCTGCTTGAGAAAAAAAGATAAGAGAAAGAGAAGGAAGGAACAGAGAGAAGAAAAGGAGGAAAGACAAGGAAAGAAGGAAGGATGGAGGTAGGCAGGCATGCAGACAGGGAGGGAGGAAGGGGGAGGAAGAAAATTGCATAAAATTAAATAAAATCAGACAAACAGTAACCTCTTAGTGTATTTCAGACTGATAATACCTGAAATACTCTTCTTGACAGATCCAGCTCAATTCAACAAACAAGTATTGAAGAAGGGTGAAGAAAGTAATATTCTCTGAGCACTTAATACATTCCAGACATTGGGCCACACGTTAGCATAATTAAAACGAATAAAAATAGCAATAACAACAATAGTCATCAGTTACTAAATGCTCACTGTGAACTAGGCATTGCCCTAAGAACTTAGCATAGGTTATTTCACTTAATCCTCAGAACATGGTCTTAAGGAGACAGTATTACCTCCATGTTAAAGAGGCAAAAACTAAGTCTTAATGAGGAAAAGTAACACATTCACGATCATAATGTCAACAGTGGCAAAGATGATTTTGAGCACAGATAGAATTTCTACTCTGTATTTTTTTTTAATAAAATTCTACTTTATTTCATGAGCTAAGTTTTATTAATCACTGCAGGGACAGAATTCATCTCTGCCCTAAAGGCACTTATATTAACAAAATACCAGAGGATTCTTGTTTGGATTTCTAGGTTAAGTTTCCCCATTCCATTTTCACGGATGATGTAATCATTTCCCTACATCATTCTTTTGTTATATTTTATTTTATATTTTATTATTTATTGAGTTTTTTTTACAATATATGAGGCCCTCCTCAGTGCTGGTCAAATGACAGCCAGAACCACAAAGATCATCTTAGGCTCACTCCTGCTATCTATGAATAAACATCTCGGAGTCTGTTACACTAGTCCCTGGGTTAAATATTATTAAAGCACTGGAAAAGATTACCTTTTCCTTAGTTTGTTTTAGAGTTGAGCACAACCAGGCCATAGGGAATTTCAGGATTGCTTCATACATGTAAGGGGGATAATGGATGAGTATTTTATGGACTAGTGAATTCAATAGAACATACTTCTCCATGGAACTTTGTTCTTGGGAGTGAATGTGGAAAGTAAATACGCCAGTCAAAGAGAATAGGAATTGAGGGAGTTACGAAGCAAATGCAAAGCTCTGAGTTACATGGTTTTTGAATGAATTGGAATACTCTTTACAGTTAATTTAAACCTTTGAAAATTAGCAGAATAGGGTTGTGAGAGGATAAAAATTTGGTATCATGATCATGATGATGATGGCAGTGATAAGACATACAATAATGTGCACTTGGCATGTCATTTTTACTTTTCACTTCATGTTCACACTTGTGGTACACAGAATTCAAAGATGACCCTCACTCTCATATGATCTCCTCCCCTTAAGTGGGGGTGGAGCCTGTGAGCATGATAAGATATCATGCCATGATCATGTTGTAGGATATGGCTAATGGGAGAGTCACCTAGGTGGCCTGACTTGATCAGGTAAGCCCTGTCCAAGCAAGTTTTCTTCAGCTGGTGGTAAGGGATTGGAAGCCAGTGAGACACATTCTTCCTGGCCTGGAAGAAAGCAACGGCCACAATATGGAAAGGGCCACGTGGCAGGGAAGGGCAGGCAGTCTCCAGTTGCTGAGAGTGGCCCCTTACTGACATCTAGCATGAAATGGGGACTTCTATCCTGAGGAAATGCATTCTTACAACAGCCACATGAGTTTGCAGGAGGATCTTAGGCTCCAGAAAGAAACACACCTTAGTTGGCACCTGGATTTCAGCCTTGTGAGGCTCTGAGCAGAGCATCCCACTAGGCCAGACCTATCCGACCTATAGAAACTGAGATAATAGTTGTTTTAAGTTGCCAAGTTTGTGGCAATTGGCTCTGCAGCACTAGAAAAATGAATACAACATAGGAACTATGACAAGACAGATTACTATTACATTATTATAGATAACACACATGCAGTTAGCATGAGCCTGGTACTCTTCTGGGTGCTGTATAGTCATAATCTCATGGACTCCTTACAACGATGCTAAGAGGTAGACAGTTTTATTATACTCTTTTACAGATGAGGAAACTGAGGTGCAAAGGAACTGAAGTGACTTGTCCAGGGTCACACAAACAATGAAACTGAAGCATAGGATTAAACTCCTCAGCTAGTTAGTCAAAGAGCAAGACCCAAATCCAAGTCTCCTAATTTGCAATTCAGCACTTTGGCTTTTGGTACCTTCACAGAGGCCAGTCACCTCCCAAGTCTGGAAGCAAGTTCTAGAGGACTTAAAAAAAAAAAAAACAATAAACTTTTCTAGTCTACGGTGAATGAACCAACTTTTTAAGTTGGTTCATTATTAAAAGTCACATTTTTGGGCGCCTGGGTGGCTCAGTTGGTTAAGTGACTGCCTTTGGCTCAGGTCATGATCCTGGAGTCCCGGGATCGAGTCCCGCGTCGGGCTCCCTGCTCAGCGGGGAGTCTGCTTCTCCCTCTGACCCTCCCCCCCATGCTCTCTCTCTCTCTCTCTCTCTCTCTCATTCTCTCTTTCAAATAAATAAATAAATAAAATCTTTAAAAAAAATAAAAGTCACATTTTTGTCAAAAAAATAAAAAATATTGAAATAGTTCTATTGCTAATATTGAGAATCTGAAATGAAGAAGCAGTGGCTAAACCATTCACAAAAGATGAAAACAATCCCAAGGTGATTTTTGCTGCAAACTAAAAGTGTTATCACGGCAAAATAGCAAAGCATCATGGCCACCGAGAAGGAACAGAACACAGTGGAAGGCCACCAGGCTGTTATGGTAGCATGTGAACTTCCCATTTTTTCTCTTAACTTTCTGGGTTCATGTATTTCCTTATCAGGAAGCCAATTTAATGGGTCAGGCCATCAGCTGTTGAAATAAAGCAGGGATTTCAACTTCCTGCTGTCCAAAAGAAAGCTCAGATTAGGCATTTAGGTATTCTTTTTTTTTTTTAGATTTTATTTATTTATTTGACACACAGAGAGAGACAGCGAGAGAGGGAACACAAGCAGGGGGAGGGGGAGAGGGAGAGGGAGAAGCAGGCTTCCCGCGGAGCAGGGAGCCCGACGTGGGGCTCGATCCCAGGACACTGGGATCATGACCTGAGCCAAAGGCAGACGCTTAACCAACTGAGCCATCCAGGTGCCCCTAGGCATTTAGGTTTTCATCTTATGAGTGAGAAATCCAGAGTTATTTACCAAACCCTTCCGGTGATCTGTGGTTTCCATAACACAGGCAAATTCATTATAAGATTGGAGGGAGAGAATCCAATTCCGTAAGTCTGCAAGTAAGACTGGAGGGACAGAGTCACTAAATTCTCCTCCTGAAACCAATATTACACAATATGTTAACTAACTAGAATTTAAATAAAGATTTGAAAAAAAAAAGGAAAAGAAAAAGATTGGAGGGACAAATTCCTTGCATATTTACTAACTGATCACCCGTTCTAGAAATTTCACAGAAAATCCCCTGCCACCATCCACATTCCTGGGGCACTCCCATGAATGGAGGAATGAATAAAATGACTGGCCTTTGGTTGATTGATGCAGCAAACATTTTTAAAGCTGTGTAGTAAATTATGTGTTTGACTAAAAAATAAAAGAGGTGCAGATCTTCTGAATAGAAAAGACATTTTCTTGGATGAGTCATTACAGAATATCAGTTTAGAAAGCTTTTAAAAAAAATAATTTGTTACTCATTTGAGTTAATTGGGCGAACAGAAGATATGTTAATTTCAGGTTTTTTAAAAAGAAGTAATTATAAGACTTTTATACACAAATAGTGATAATAGTTAAAGAATATAAAAGTGATTATTTTTATATCTATGGATACAAATCTATTTTTGAAATACATGAATATTTTAGACTTATTTTCAGGGAGAAAAAAACTACATATATATCATATTCTAAGATTTCCAGGATAATGGTCTTATTGTTGTGCAAAACCGTAGGTTTATTCCATGATTAGTATTATTTTTGGAAAGCTCATTTCTAAGAAACCTACTTTTGTCATATGCATAAAAATAGACATAATTCTGGTGTATTGTGATTTACAAAAACTTTCTCACATTCATGCATTTGTGTGACAATACCAGCTCGCTCAGGTGTACTATTTTATGACTCAGGAGATTTAAGAACCTTGTTTAAAGCCATGAAGAGAGTAAGCAACAGAGCACAGGGCATCTATTGATACTTGATCCCTTTTTCTTTCCATTATCTTCAAGATTACCACACTTCCCAATATATTTTAGAGGGAATAACAATAGGTTGGTGCAGGGAAATGCATTTGTGATCATATAGCCCTTGGGTCAGACACAGCATCAGCACCACCCAGGTAAAAGAATGTCATAGAAGTGACATAGGAGTCACAGAATTGAGTGTAAGGTAATGAACTGTCTTTGATTCTCTCTAGGGACAACAGGGAATACTCTGTTTTCTCTCCACTGATCAGAATGTGGTATCGGTGTTCAAGAACCAAGGGAACACAATGCTTATAAACATCCCCTTAAATAGGAGAGCAGAGATGGCTATGCAATTTCTCTAAGAATGAGGGAAGCATAGAATAAAAAAAGATTCTGATGAGGAAGAAAAGAGCCTTCCTTCCAGAGCTGGTGTCCCTCCTAAGAGAATCACAGCAGCAAAGTGGAGCTTGGCAAAGGTTGGCTTCAGCTGCTCCTCCCCCTGTGCTTGTCTCACTTCCTCTAAAGGCTGTGTAACTTTGGCAATTAAATCAGTGACTCATCCAAAAGTTACAGGAAGAATGTGGTCTCCTCCAGGCAGTCCACAGCCTACCTGAAAGGCAACAGTATGGTTTCTATTTTGAGACATCCGGAAAGCATAAGTATAAAGTTTCTTCCCATATGTTGGAAAATACATGAAAGCATACTACCATGGGAGACTATGGACTCTGAGAAACAAACTGAAGGTTCTAGAGGGGAGGTGGGTGGGGGAATGGGTTAGCCCGGTGATGGGTATTAAAGAGGGCACGTATTGAATGGAGCACTGGGTGTTACAAGCAAACAATGAATCATGGAACACTACATCAAAAGCTAATGATGTAATGTATGGTGATTAACATAACATAATAAAATTTAAAAAATAGAAAAAAGAAAGCATACTTATTATTATCCAAATTTGTGTAATCTTTCTCATTAATTCTGTTTATCATCAACATGCACAATTGTCCACACACACACACACACACACACACACACAGTTTGAACTAGGAAAAGTATTCTAAAAACAGTAACAAATTAATTTATAAGAATTTACTGCCTCAGAACCTTGCTGTCTTATGTGCTTGTATGTACATAAATAATACCTTGTAACACACGGTGCTGGTATCATGTGTAATGAGTAAATAAGCTGGGCAATAGAGAATCATCATATCTACTCCATGTGGTTTATAGAATTTCCAAAAAGTTGGTCATAATATATACTACCAAAATAAGGCAAAATATAATTAAATTTTCTGATGATTCAGATAGCACTTAATTATTTTCAGGATAATCAATTTGCCTTGTTGTATTTCAGTTTTACATAAACATGATTCAAATGAAGACAAATAATAGAGAGCTAACTGTGTACATGTTCTGTTTTCATATTGTTAAGACCTCCAAAAATAAATATTTCATTTCACTCCCACACTAAACAGCTATATATGTGGACTAAAAAGCAGGAAGGTTAAAACCATTTTTTTTCTAGTTTGATTTCTTTGAGAACTATATAATTAGAAAGTAAAAGAAAAAAGGGTGAATTTGATATGGCACAAATTAATAGATTTTCTTCTTTATTAGTATGTAAGCCAGTTGGGAAATAATTTAAAAATCATACTGGCTTACTTGTTAAGAAGTAAATTAAAATATAACGGTGTTCATGCGAGCGTATGCATCACATACAAATAATTAATATCTTCATTTAGCCATTTCTTTAAAAATTAATCAATGTAGTACAGCGTGGGTGGAAGGATATTTAATTAAACCAGCTGCTGACTCATATTCTAAAGATACCAAGTCTTTTTTCATTGCTGATGAGGCACTCTGAACACAGTATGATGTCACAGCAAATTGAGCTAAAGGTGTGGGAAATTGAATAACCGAGAGCTAATTAATGAAGAAGTTTGAGGGACTAACAATCCTAAGAATGTAATTGATTGTCCATGTTAGTGGATGAGATTTTCATACCACTCCATCCTTGCTCATCTTGTCAGCATTTGTTCCTCTTGCCTACTTTAAATGAGAGCTCTATGATAAAGAAAAGGCAGCAGGCTCAGAAACAGCATTTAAGAACAATCGCCTGAAGAAGGCGGCAAGCAGGTACATCAAGGTACATGATTGATGCCGGTATTGACTTCTGTTTTGTACCAGTGTGGCCTGTGTTATCATGGTGGACCCATACGTTGGTTTTGACCTTCGATATCAACATCACATGGACACACCTAGTAGGGAAGGGACCTAAACGTCACTATAATTTGAAGTAAACTTTTGCCAGCTTAAATCTCCACCCGTTTTTTATACAGACAGCTCACATTCTTTATCGAAAGGTCTAAAGTATAGCTATCCCTTTCAGCTTTGCAACATCCTGGAGTGTGGGAAACAGAACGCCACAACAACCACTGGTGCATGTTCGCTCAGACTCCGAGATCTCTGAGAACACTCGAGATTGCAGGGTTAAAAATAACCCGAAAGGATCAGAGTGAAATGCCCTTGGGACCTGTGTGGTCAGTTCTAAAGTAGCAGCAGCAGATGTTTAGTAGATAGGAAGCCAGCTGTAAACAGCACACTGGGCACTCCCCTCTGTTCCTTTATTCTGTTTTAAAGATTCTTACGTGCCTGACTAATCCTGTATACATGGAGGAATGTGCCTTACTACGCCCCTGCTGTAGAAGGGGAAAATAAACCTCGGCGCCTCGGGCTGTTAGCTCGGGGTCCCCTGTGCCTCGCTCTACTGTCGTCTCTTTTTCTCAGTTCCTTCGCCGCCCCAGGTCCCCGACTCTCTGAGGTCGACACTTAAGCACCATAAAAATTACCCTACTGAGGACCTGTTGTGCTCTTTGCCCCATGCAGGGCCCAGGGCACTTAAAGAATGGACAAAACGTGCAAAAAAGGATGCCTTGTCTCATAGCCACAGACTCTTGATTTTATAATCCGATATCATTCCACCTTTTGGTGCGTAAGTAAGCCCCATCTGTGAATATGCTGCCAAGTCAAGAGAGATAGCACATACTCCCAATGTATCTCTATTAAACCCCCCACTTACTGTCTATAAACTAATTATTTTATTATATTGAATTTGTACATTGTTTTCATTTTATTGTGTAAGTTAACATGTAAAAAGACTTCTGCATAACATGCACGTTGATAAGTGTAAAAACTACCAATTTGGGGTCCCAATAAATTATTCAACTTTGTTTCAGTAATACATAGCTCTAAATTAGATATTGAACTTTAGAATTACCAGATCATTTTTAATAATAATTTGATGATTAAACACAAACCTACTTTAAGACCAAGATTCATGCATATGCCACTTAATTATAGAAATCCCTCTGGCATGCTTACTCTGTCTATAGTTATACTTAACAGGTGGTAAATTTTCCAAATTTAAGTACAATAGAAAATATAAGGACTGTCATATCTATAAATATCCAGTCATGAAATTTTTTAAAAACCTTAAACGCTGAAGTCTATTAATTTCATATGAAGTACATATTGCTTATTCAAGTAATAAAACTTAGAATTGATGAAAACTGAGATAGATTAAAAAATGTATTGATACAATTAATGTTTGCCCCAAAGTGAAATCCAACATATATATCCTCATTAGAGAGAAAAATTTGAGATTCAATAATAAGGTCTTTTATGGTTATTACATTTTAATTAGGACTTTCATGATCATTTTCATATTTGAGGAAAACAGTACCCTTAGTATTTATGGCAGTCTTTATTGCTGTTTACCAAGAATTCCTGGCTCTCTACCTCCTGATATGATTATATTTTATGATTATATTTCCCCACCACCTGAAGAGATTGTGTGTCTCACTTAGGCTAAAATTATGAAAGCAAAAGCAGCCTGAAACACTCTGGGCAAAATTTTGAGAGCTAGTGTGCAATTCCTCACATTTTCTTCTCCCTGCCTTGATGATCATGGGAACATGTGGCAAGATGGAGTCTCTGTCAGCCTAGGTTTCTGACTGACGACAGTGGACAGAACTCACAGCTGACCCACAGTGGACACATAGCGTGAGGGAGACATAAACCATTTTGTGTTATATCCCACTGAGATTTTGAGGTTACCACAGCCCATCCTGACAAATACGTATTCCTAAAAGGCTATAGAGCAGAGTGGCTAACAGTGAGTATCCAGAATCACACTTCTTGGGTTATAAACCATTGAGCAGCATTAGCTGCTACTGTCGTTAGCAGTATTAGTAATATTACTAGTAGTAGTACTACTACCATTCTGTAGGATTCAAAACTGAGAAACAGGGACAATGAATGACTTACCTAAAGTTGCCTAAGAAATTAATACTATTACTTTTATTGTTACTTTATAGATCTGATGCACATAATATATAGTGCTAATACGACAATAAAATTATAAAAACAATGAACATAATAACAGATAGCATTTTTAAAAGTCTTCCTACCTGATAGGGTTTGATTTCAATGCTTTTTTAAAAGATTTTATTTATTTATTTGACAGAGAGAGACACAGCGAGAGAGGGAACACAAGCAGGGGGAATGGGAAAGGGAGAAGCAGACTTCCTACCGAGCAGGGAGCCCGATGCGGGACTTGATCCCAGGACCCTGGGAATCATGACCTAAGCTGAAGGCAGACGCTTAACGACTGAGCCACCCAGGTGCCCCTTAAGTGCTTTATATATATTACCTATTTTTTTTAAATTTTATTTATTTATTTGAGAGAGAGAGAATGAGAGATAGAGAGCACGAGAGGGAAGAGGGTTAGAGGGAGAAGCAGACTCCCTGCTGAGCAGGGAGCCCGATGTGGGACTCGATCCCGGGACTCCAGGATCATGACCTGAGCCGAAGGCAGTCGCTTAACCAACTGAGCCACCCAGGTGTCCCTATATTACCTATTTTGATCCTTACATGGTCACTATGAATTAGGTCTCATGTTCATTTAGTGATAGAGTACAGGCTCAGAATTAATTAGCCCATGGTTACCCAATTAGAAAATGGGAAAGCTGGCATTTATACTTAGAGTCTGCCTGTATACAACCACAAAGCATTTTTTATTATAATTCTTCACCTTCTTGCAGTTTAGGAAGGGAATTCTTCTGGTGAGATCTATGAACTAACTTTTGAAATTTAGGTACTTTTTAGAGTCATAAGAAGATAATATGTAGTATTTGACTATAGATTGCTATATATAAAATTATTCAGCATCTTTAAAACTTCTGTTTTCTTATTTTGTTTTTTATTTCTTCAAATTTTTATTTAAATTCTACTTAGTCAACACACAGTGAAATATTGGTTTCAGGGTTAGAATTCAGTGGTTCATCACTTACATATAACATCCAGTGCTCATCACAACAACTGCCCTCTTTAATACCCATCATCCATCTACCCATCCCCCCACCCACCTCCCTTCATCAACCCTCGGTTTGTTCTGTCTTTAAGAGACTCTTATGTTTTTTTTTTCCCTCTCTCCTCCAGCTTGCCCCATATGTTCATCTGTTTTGTTTCTTAAATTCCACATACGAGTCAGATGATATGATATTTGTCCTTCTCTGACTTATTTCGCATAGCATAATACATTCTAGCTCCATCCACATCATTGCAAATGGCAAGATTTCATTCTTTTTGATGGCTGCATATATACCACATCTTCCTTATCCATTCATCAGTCGATGGACATCTGGGTTTCTTTTCATAGTTTGGTTATTGTTGATAATGCTGCTATAAACATCAGGGTGCATGTACCCCTTCGAATCTGTATTTTTGTATCCTTTGTGTAAATACCTAGTAGTGCCATTGCTGAATTGTAGGGTAGCTCTATTTCTAACTTTTTGAGGAACCTCCATACTGTTCTCCAGATTGGCTGCACTAATTTGCATTCCCACCAATATTTCAAAAGGGTTCCCCTTTCTCTGCATCCTTGCCAAAACCTGTTGTTTATTGTGCTGTTAATTTTAACCATTCTGACAGGTGTGAGGTGGTACCTCATCGTGGTTTTGATTTGCATTTCCCTGATGATGAGTGATGTTGAACATCTTTTCATGTGTCTGTTAGCCATCTGGATGTCTTCTTTGGAAAAGCGTCTATTCATGTCTTCTGCCCATTTCTTAACTGGATTATTTGTTTTTGGGGTGTTGCATTTGATAAGTTCTTTATACATTTTGGATACTAACACTTTATCAGATATGTCATTTCCAATATGTCATCTCCCATTCCTTAGGCTGCTTTTTAGCTTTGTTGATTGTTTCCTTTGCTGTGCAGAAGCTTTATATCTTGATGAAGTCCCAATAGTTCATTTTTGCTTTGGTTTCCCTTGCCTCTGAAGATGTATCTAAGAAGAAGGTGCTATGGCTGATGTCAAAGAGGTTGCTGCCTGTGTTCTCCTCTAGGATTTTGATGGTTTCCTGTCTTACATGTGGGTCTTTCATCCATTTTGAGTTTATTTTTGTGCCTGGTGTAAGAAAGTGGCCCAGTTTTATTTTTCTGCATGTCACTGTCCAGTTTTCCCAACACCATTTGTTGAAGAGACTTTTTTCCATTGGGAATTCTTTCCTGCTTTGTCGAAGATTAGTTGACCGTATAGTTGTGGGTCCATTCCTGGGTTTTCTATTCTGGTCCATTGATCTCTGTGTCTGCTTTTGTGCCAATACCATACTGTCTTGATGACTACAGCTTTGTAATATAGCTTGAAATCCAGATTCGTGATGCCTTTCTCTTTGCTTTTTCAAGGTTGATTTGGCTGCTCAGGGTCTTTTGTGGTTCCATACAAATTTTAGGATCGTTTGTTCTAGCTCTGTGAAAAATGCTGGTGGTATTTTAATAGGGATTTCATGAAATGTGTAAATTGCTCTGGGTAGTACAGACATTTTAACAACGTTTCTTCTTCCAGTCCATGGACATGGAAATGTTTTTCCATTTCTTTGTGTCCTCTTAAATTTCTTTCATAAGTGTTCTATAGTTTTCAGAGTACAGACCTTTTACGTCTTTGGTTAGGTTTTTTTCCCTAGGTATCTTATGGTTTTTGTTGCAATTGTAAATGGGATTGATTCCTTGATTTGTTTTTCTGTTACTTCACTATTGGTGTATAGAAATGCAACAGATTTCTGTACATTGATTTTATATCCTGTGACTTTGCTGAATTCATGTATTAGTTTGAGCAAATTTTTCGTGGAGTCTTTTGGGTTTTCTGCATAGAGTATCATGTCATCTGTAAATAGTGAAACTTTGACTTCTTCCTTTGATGACCTGGGTACCTTTTATTTCTTTTTTGTTGTTTGATTGCCGAGGCATAGACTTCCGGTATTATGTTAAATAGTAATGGTGAGAGTGGACATCCCTATCTTGTACCTGACCAGAGGAAAAGCTCTCAGTTTTTTCCCATTGAGAATGATATTAGCCGTGGGTCTTTCGTATATGGCCTTTATGATGTTGAGGTATACTTTTTATCAAAAATTGATGCTGTATTTTTTCAAATGTTTTTTTCTGCATCTATTGAGAGGATCATATGGCTCTTATCCTTTCTTTTGTTAATATGGTGTATCACGTTGATTGATTTGCAAATACTGAACCACCCCTGCAGCCCAGAAATAAATCCCACTTGGTCATAGTGAATAATTCTTTTAATGTACTGTTGGATTTGATTTGTTAGAATCTTGTTGAGAATATTTGCATCCATGTTCGCAATATTGCCCTGTGATTCTTTTTAGTGGGTTCTTTGTCTGGTTTTGGAATCAAGGTAATGTTGGCCTCATAGAAGGAGTTTGGAAGTTTTCTTTCCATTTCTATTTTTGGAAAAATTTGAGAAGGATATGTATTAACTCTGCCTTTAATATCTGGTAGAATTCCCCTTGCAAGCCAGTCAGCCCTGGACTTTTGTTTGTTGGGAGATTTTTGATTACTGATTCAATTTCTTTGCTGGTTATGGGTCTCTTCAAGTTTTCTATTTCTTTTTATTTCAACTTTGGTAGTTAGTATGTTTCTAAGAATTTGTCCATTTCTTCCAGATTGCCCAGTTTGTTGGCATATAATTTTTCATAATATTCCCTTATGATTATTTGTATTTCTGGGGTGTTGGTGTGTTCTCTCCTCTTTCATTTGTGATTTTATTTATTTGGACCTTTCTCTTTTATTTTTGAGAAGTCTGGCTAGGAGTTTATCAATTTTATAAATTGTTTCAAAGAACCAGCTCCTGGGTTCATTGATCTGTTCTACTGACTTTTGTTTGTTTGTTTGTTTCTATATCATTTATTTTTCTCTAGTCTATATTATTTCCCTTTTTCTACTGGCTATAGGCTTTATTTGCTATTCCTTTTCTAGCTCCTTTAGGCATAAGGTTAGGTTGTATATTTGAAACTTTTCTTGCCTCTTGAGGTAGGCCTGTTTTGCAATATACTTCCTTCTTAGGACTGCCTTTGCTGCATCCCAAAAGTTTTGGACTGTCATGTTTTCATTTTCATTAGCTTCCATGTACTTTTTTATTTCTTCTTTAATTTCCTGGTTAACCCATTTATTCTTTAGTAGGATGTTCTTTAATCTTAATGTATTTGTGATCTTTCCGATTTTTTTCTTGTAGTTGACTTCAAGTTTCATAGTGTTGTGGTTGGAAAATATACATGGTATGATCTCAATTTTTTGTACTTGGGGAGGGCTGATTTGTGACCCAGTATGTGATCTATTCTGGAGAATGTTCCATGTGCACTTGAAAAGAATGTGTATTCTGCTGCTTTAGGATGAAATGTTCTGAATGTATCTGTTAATTAATCTGGCCAGTGTGTCATTCAAAGCCGTTTTTTCCTTTTCGATTTTCTGCTTCGATGATCTGTCCATTGCCACAAGTGGGGTGTTAAAGTCCCCTACTATTATTGTATTATTATTAATGAGTTTCTTTATGTTTGTTATTAACTGATTTATATATTTGGGTACTCCCAAGTTGGGGGCATAAATATTTACAACTGTTAGATCTTCTTAATGGATAGACCCCTTATTTATAACATAATGTCCTTCATCTCTTCTTCTAGTCTCTGTTTTAAAATCTAGTTTGTCTGATATAAGGATTGCCACCTCAGCTTTCTTTTGATGTTGATTAGCATAATAGATGGTTCTCCATTCCCTCACTTTCAATTTGCAGGTTTCTTTAGGTCTAAAATGAGTCTCTTGTAGGCAACATGTAGATGTGTCTTGTTTTTTAATCCATTCTGATACCCTATGTCTTTTGATTGGAGCATTTAGTCCATTTACATTCAGAGTGATTATTGAAAGGCATGAATTCAGTGACATTGCATTACCTATAAAGTTGGAGTTTCTGGTGGTGTTCTCTGTTCCTTTCTAGTGTTTGTTGCATTTGGTCTTTCCCCCTGCCACTGAAAGAGTTCCCCTTAATATTTCTTGCAGGGCTGGTTTAGCGGTCATGAACTCCTTCAGTGTTTGTTTACCTGGGAAACTCTTTTCTCTTCTATTCTGAATGACAGCCTTGCCAGATAGAGTATTCTTGGCTGTATATTTTTCCCATTCAGTACAATGAATATATCCTGCCATCGCTTCTTGCCTGCCAAGTTTCTGTGGACAGATCTGCTGCAAACCTGATCTGTCTTCCCTTGTAGGTTAAAGACTTTTTTTCCATTGCTGCTTTTAGGAGTCTTTCCTTGTCTGTGTATTTTGTGATTTTGACTATGATGTGCCTTGGCAATGGTTGGCTTTTGTAGAATTAAATGGGAGTTCTCTGGGCTTCTTGGATTTTGATGTCTGTGTTCTTCCCCAGATTAGGGAAATTTTCAGCTATAATTTGCTCAAATAAGCCTTCTGCCCCGTTTTCTCTCTCTTCATCTTCTGGGATTCCTATGATATTAATGTTATTATGTTTTAATACATTGCTGAGTTCCCTAAGTCTACGTTCATAATCCATTACCTTTCATTCCCTCTTCTTTTCAGCTTCATTATTTTCCATAATTTTATTTCCATTGATTCATTCCTCTGCTTCATCCATCCTCATTGGCATCCATTTGGGTTTGTATCTTAGTTATAGCATTCTTACTTTTGGCCTGACTAGATTTTAGCTCTCTTATCTCTGGAGGAAGGGATTCTCTAGTGTCTTCTATGCTTTTTTCAAGCCCAGCTTGTATCCTTATAATTGTCTTAAATTCTAGTTTAGACATGTTACTTATATCCATATTGATTAAATCCCTGGCTGTTATTTCTACTTCCTCTTCTTTCTTTAGGGGTGAATTCCTCCATCTTGTCATTTTTCCAGAGGGGAAAAAAAAAGAAAATCTAGTTACTAGGTGTTTTTGGTTTGTTTGTTAAAAGAAGCTAGATCCAAAAAATAAAATAAAAACATATGTATTAAAATATATATAGATAATATATATGTAAATAAAAATTAAAAAGGAATTAAAAACTAAAAATAAGAGTGTCTGGGTGGCTCAGATGGTTAATTGTTGGCCTTCGGCTCAGGTCGTGATCCCAGGGTCCTGGAATCGAGTCCCATATTGGGCTGCCTACTCAGCGGGGAGCCTGCTTCTCCCTCTCCCTCTGCAGCTCCCCCTGCTTATACTCTCTCTGTCAAATAAATAAATAAAATCTTAAAAATATATATATAAAAGTAAAACAGAAGCTAGATCCTGTTTCCCCTAGAGCTGAAGCTTTGCAGCTCTCTATGACAGCAGACTTGGTGCGATTGAGGAGTTTGTGCTGGTCTTCTGGGGGAGGGTCCTGTTGTGCTGATTCTCAGACAGACTTGCCCTAGTGGAGATACACTTACAGGGCACAGGGGGACAGGGCTTGGTGTAAGCAGCTCCAGTCTTCACTTGGTGGTGCTGTTTAGCTCACTGAAGTTGCTCCTTGCTGACAGGCAGGGGGCAAAATAGTGTGGCCCCACTCTCTTGTTCCTGGAGCTGAGGGTTTGTGCCCACCACTCTTCAGAAAGCCATCACAGAAGAGCAAACAATCACCCCTCTAGTAACCCCAGCTTCCATCAGATCCCTGCCTTCACCCTGTCTGTGTCCAAGCCTGAGCCTGCCAGGCAGCACCATACTCCTGTGTTTTATCTCAGGTGCACAGCTGGGTTTCAAAACTCCAAATTTTAGGGACTCCCATGGTGTGGATGTGTACTAATCCTCTGGTAGGGGTGTTGTCTTGCTTTCGCTGTTTGCCAGCCCATCCCAGGAGAAGTGGATGCCCGACCAAACTGCAGTTCATAGTTTATGGCAAAGTGGAGCCAAATATCCAGCACCCAGGCTCACTGCCCTCAGCTGGTTTTCTTGCTCATTTGCCTGGGAACAGTGCAGAATGTTGGCACCACCCATTCTTCTTGTGACCCAGGGGATCCTCAGACCATGTTGTCCACTCCTGGGTCTCTGCCCTTCTTCCCCCACCTGGATCACCTTTAAACCAGGCATGACCCAGGTGGTGGTGGACTTTTAAACTTCAGATTTTGAGCTCCCCTGCTTACAATACCTTGTGGTAGTCCCTGTAAGCAAGGCTCCCTCCCCTCCACAGCACCTGCAGTTCTTATCTCCCCCAAATCAACTCTCTGCACATTCTAACCTTCTAGAAGGTGGTCGCTTTTCTACTTAAAGACTTGCAGTTTTGTTCTCTCAGTCCTCAGATTGATTTCTTGGGTGTTCAGAATGATCTGATAATTATCAATCTGTGTTCCAGGGATGGGACAAGCTTAGGGTCCCCCACCCCCGCATCTTAACTCCTCTCCTAAAAAAAATGTTTTAATTCAAGAATTGCATATATACTGCAAAATGTACCAGTCTTAAGTGGACAGCGTGATCAATTTTCCCAAAGCGGACCATCTTTGTCATCACCAATGGATAGAGATATAACTAGGACTAGAACATCAGAAACCTCTTTTATGATCTTATGGTCCAGTCATTAACTCCCAAAAGATCCCTGTTGTCCTGATTACCACAGATTAATTTTGCTTAATTAAGAACTTTATATAAATGGTTCATATAGTATGTACTCTTGTATATGGATTCTTTCATTAGACATTGCATGTGATTTCATCAATTTGGTATCACATTCACTTTTTTATTGCTGTATAATATTTCATTGTATGATTATACAGAAATTCACTTCTTAATTTTATTGTTGGTGAAAATTTGGGTTGTTTCCAGTTTGGGCTATTACAGTTAGTGCTCTTAGAAATACACACACACACACACACACACACACACTATACCTTCCTTTGTATAGTTCTAGGTAGGCCTGTTGACTCTACGAGTAGAATTGCTGGGTCATAATTATATACATTACTTAAGTAGATTCTGGCAAAGCATCTAACAGACTCTACTAATTTACATTCCTACACACAGTGTATGAAATTTCATGTTGTTCCATGTCTTCCCACAATCCTTGGTTCTTAATTTATTTTAATTTTTTTCTACTCATTCTAGTGGTGGTGAAATTATTTTCATTTTCCTAATGATATCAAGCACATACTAATTGCATACTTGGATATCTGCTTTCATGAAATGTCAGTTCAGGACTTTTGTTTAATATATTTTCCTCCTTTTCCTTTTACTGATTTGTAAGAATTGTTATTATATATTCTGATTGTGAGTTGTGTTCTGTTTAAGTAATTTATGCCTATTGCCAAGATCATTAAAATATTCTACTCTGATGTCTTCTAGGAGTTTTATTTTTTGACTTTAACATTTTATCTACAATCGTTTACTGGGAGTGATTCTGTGTATGGTGTGATGCAAGAGTCAAGATTTGTATTTTCCCAGGTGGATATCCAAGTGATCTAGCACCATTTTAGAAAACACTACCATTCTCCCCAAAGTATTCTAGTGGCACTTTTGCCATAAATCAGGTGATCGTATATGTGTAGATCTTTTTCTGGTCTCTACATTTTGTTTCAATGGCCTATGTGTCAGATACCAGCTTTTCCAGTACAGTCAGAAATGGATATGCTTAAACTCTATCAAAGGATTCTCAAATGCACTTAAAATATGACTAACATATTTGACTTTTAATGCAAAAGTTGATTAGTCACAAATCTGAAGTGTTATATTTAAAAAAAACTTAAATGGAAAAAATATTCAGTATGTGAAATACTGGAACCATGTTTAAGAGAAAAATAGATTCACACTTCAGCACATTATGATTTCATAGCTATTTTTATGATTGTGATCAGTAGAAATTGCTCATGTATTTGTGTTATGCCATAATTGCATTTCTACTTGTGGTTTCTATAATTTAGTCTACTTTTAGTCTTTGTGAACAGTAAAATCATAAAAAGATCAATAATGTCAAGCCGCACCTTTCTGATTTCAGTAAGATACAATAATGACAAAGTTGGGGCACAGAGTGGTTCTTTGCTCTAGTTGCATGATAATCCAGGTCACTGAAATCAAAAGGAAGGTTGGGGAAGTAAGGCAGTATCTGGGTTTCATTAATTCTCTCTTAGGGATGTCTGAGTAGAGACAGAAACCCAATGACAAGTCAATATCACAAGGAATTTAAGAGCCAAGAACTCATCATGGTAGCTGGATCACCAAAACCAAGAAGGGAAATCACAAAGCAAGCAGAAATAGAATCCAAATAATCACATATAGAACTCAACAAGACAAAGCAGTACTAGAGTGGGACAGGAGGAATTCCAGAGCCAGTTAATACCAAGATGCACTTATAGCCAGAGTGAGAGTAGAAGACGAGCTTTAGGATAAATCTATCCTTTGGAAAGGTAGAATATCAAAGGCTTACCAATTAGAGCTATAGCCTTAAAAGAAACAGTTTCTAGTTATTTTTATGTGTTTATATTTCACATTACAAGTTGTTTTTTTTTCTTAAGTTCTTACAAACTTTATCCTTTAAACTTATTTAGGATATATCTGGAGGCTAGAGAAGAAACTGTTCTTGTATCTGTTTATACAAATAAAATATAATGTCTGGTGCTTCTGTATCTGCTTATATAAATAAAATATAGTGTTCTCAGTGATATTCTACAGAGAGCGAACCATAACTCTCAAAACCTACCAACTCTCTGTCTTTCTACTTATCGTATTTTCTACATATTTTAATTACTTATTTCTACTTATTTTCTATTTATAGGGCAGTGGTTATTGATGTAAAGATAAATAACTAAAAGTTTACAAAGACCCATCTATTTGTTAAAAATCATCTATTCATGTATTCAGGAAAGGTCTTGTCCTTAAAATTAACTTTTTATTACATTAAGATAGTTTTACTGCTGTTTTTCTAGCAATATGGATAAAACCACATTGTCTTTGTCAGGCTAGAGTCAGAAAGTGCTACAAAATTCAATTTACTCAGGATTGAACAGTGCCACAAACTGGAAGTCTAGGGTTTTATTCCAAGAAGTTGTTTTCTGAGGCATTACTCAAACAAGTGAGTACTCCAAATGTGGTATTTGGCTGTCACTAGTATGTTACTTGCCTTGGAGTGTTTTTGATATATTCTATAGTTGAGCTAATGCTCTCTGCTTATTTAGCATTTGAATGTCCATCAGTACTGATGCTATTCTGAATACATATTTAAGTACAAGCAGTAATGACTCCTTTGCTATTTGAGAAATTCAAACATAACTTTTTCAGTGTGCTTCAAGATTGCTATTGACCATCCATTCTGTATATTTCAATTGTTATCAGACTTTTCATGTGTATGGTCAGTTCAGATTTTCAATCTGTTACAAAAATACATCTCTTAGTGATAAGGATTCATTTGTCTTATCTTAATAAAGATGTCCAAGACAGGGGCTGATCTGATCAAATATCACCTTCTGTAACTGTTTACTATTCTTCCTCTTTTCCTTTAGGTAGTACTTGTAATGAGCATGTAGATTATTTCCATTTGCTTATCTATATGCCTCACCACTTGGGAAGAACTGGCTTGGTGTCTTGTAATACACAAGATCTGAAATACATTCAAAACATGTAACAGCAAAGCTCTTAATAAATGAATGTGGAGAAAGAGCATATTTATTTATTTTGCAAGCAGAAGATTTGCGTATTATGTTGATATTAGGTTGGGAAGTCAGTGAGTAAAAAGTAAATCACATAGTCAAAATTATACCCAAAAGAATTTTAGCAACTCATAAAGTATGTCATTCTAAAACGTCATCTCTCATCAAGTCCACTATATCACCTCTCTCTTCACCATTAAAAGAGATTGTGGCATCTTAAGTAGCAGATGAAGCAGCTGACCCACATCCAGTGGTCATGTTGTAACTTCTTCAAAATACTAAAATTACCTTTAAAACAATAAAATCCCCACTGTATGGGAGAAGCAAAGGAAATAAGACCTATCTCACACCTTACCTCATCTTGTTTTTAAGCTGAATGATGGGGGAAATTACCTTTAATATTTAAAATAGTACCTTGTTTTCCTTCTCTCTCTCTCTCTCTCTCTCTCAGTGTAAAAGCCCCGTAATGCAACTGTAGTCTGTCATGCAAAAGATAGCTGTTCACCAAAATTCATATTCCTTTTTATCCAGAGTAACAGAATTGCAGCTGGAAGACAATTCTCACCCCCTTTGCCACTGCTGTGGTCACATGTAAGGCTCTTGCACTGGAAGTACTGTATGCAAATTTTATATTTTGCACATAAAATTGTGCATATTTGCCTTTCCACACTCTTTGATTTTCTGTTTCTGCTGCTTGGAATGGAGAACAGAGTGACCCTAGAAGCAACCCACTAAAGATGAGCCACTGTCGATCTCAGTTCTTAAACGACTCCCTAAGGGAACCACCTTCCCCCTCTTCTCTCTACCAGCCTTCAATACACTCCCCAGAACATTAAGTGAGAAAGAAATAGCTTTCTACATCTCATAAGCCACTGAATTATTGTTGCAGCTCTTGCTACAATAGCTTATTGAACCTAACTAATACACAAAGCAAAGGCCACTGCTCTCACCCTTCCATTAACTTAGTAATTTAACATTTCCCATGAAATAGTGTTTTGGTAGCTGTTCTTGACAGTCCAATCAAAATGTGACCTTTTGTCATTATGAGCAAGGGACTCACCTAGTTCTCTAGCCTCTTCTAAGGATGGCAGCACTCCTAAGTAGTAGTTTTCTCTTACAATCTTCAGCTAAGAATTGGTCACCATCATTTCATGATAAACCCTTCCTGCAACAGCTCCTGGGCATTCAATCTCCTGGTGTTGCTTGTTTAAAGCCAAGGCATTAGTATGATCCGCTGAGGTTATCCCAGTATAAACTTGCCAGATTTAGCATAGGATGACCATTTAACTTTGAATTTCAGGTAAAGAATGAATAATGTTTTAGCATAAATAAGTCCCATAAGAAGAAAAAGTCATTTTATTGCTACAACCACCCTTGGATTAATAAATCTTTTAAGAGACATCCAGATGACCTGAAATTGACCATCCCTCCTCATCTTCCCAAAACATGTGCACAAATCCACCCAATGTCCTGATCAGGAACCTTAAAAATATGTGTGTGGGGTGTGTGTGTATGTGTGTGCATGCACATGCACACCACCTGATGGGTCCCAATGCTGAAGTGAACTATGCAGAAGTAACATGTTTCAACACCACAAATATGAAATATCACCTCCTCATTTGCCTCTCTTCCACTGGTGTCTATTGTTTCCATTCTTTGAAAAATAATATCTTTGTTGTCGGCTAAGCTATTAACATCCCTGTGGTTTCTTCCTGTAGATCTTACTTCTATCCTCAACTCATGCACAGCAAGAAACATTACATCTACCTTTTCCCATCCACTTTTATGGTTGTACATTCTCATGCCTTGTCTTGCTATACACCTCTGGAATGACCTTATTAGGTCTTCACATTTTTAAAAAAGAGTTGCGAATATTAGACATTCCCTCTTCATTTGCTGTTGGTCTCCTAAAAAGATGAATGAGAAGAATACTTCTTGTTCAGTATTCTAGAATTTTGCTCCATTCCAGATTATTTCAAGTTTTTCTACACTTTCTTATTATACATTTTGGATTATCCAATATAAATAAAATTGTTTTGAAGGCCTCCAAGTGAATACCACCAAAATTACTGATTTCCACAAAAACTGCAATAATAATCATGCTATGGGCACACAGCATTAGTAAATTTAAGATGTATCTACTTTTTTGTATTTTATTCTTTTAAATTATAATCTTAGTTTGGTTAAATGTGATGATATGATAATATGTCATGACTCTTTGGGATGAACACTGGCTCTTATTTATTTTTTTAAAAGATTTATTTATTTGTTTGAGAGAGAAAGAAAGAGCAGGGGGAGGGGCAGAGGGGGAGAGTGAACCTCAAGAATACTCCCTGCAGAGCACAGAACCCCATGTGAGACTCGATCTCATGATCCTGAGATCATGACCCAAGCTGAAACCAAGAGTCCGACGCTCAGCTGGCTGAGCTACCCAGGCGCCCCACGAACAATGGCTTTTGAAAAAAATGTAACTGGGTTCTTGGAGCACCTGGGTGGCTCAGTCGTTAAGCGTCTGCCTTCGGCTCAGGTCATGGTCCCAGGGTCCTGGGATCGAGCCCCACATCGGGCCCCTTGTTCGGTGGGAAGCCTGTTTCTCCCTCCCCCCCCACTCCCCTGCTTGTGTTCCTTCTCTCTCTTGCTGTGTCTCTCTCTGTCAAATAAATAAATAAAATCCTTAAAAATATATATATAACTGGGTTCTAATTTCAGCCCTTGAACTTAGTAGCCATGTCTACTTTGAAAAGTTGTTTTTGTTTTGTCTTTTTACCTTTTCTAAGTTCCAATTTCTATTTAAGTAATGAAACTAACAATTATTGCCCCTCATTTATTTACTCAGCCAATATTTATGGATTGCCTAATATGTACATGTATTGGCTGGATTCTGGGAGTAAGAAGAATACTAATAATCTGTTCATATATTCAAAGAAATTGTAATTTAGTAGGGGATATAGGTAAATAAACAGGAAATTATAAAGTTATGTGATGAGTGTTCTGGAGGAAGAACTATACTCAAAAAGGAATAGTTGATTTGGAAGATGAAGACTTAGAAGGTGAAGCTTGGGACAGACAGGTGGGAGATCACAAGGGACCTCTGTCTTGAGGGATGAATAAGAGTTATCAAGGCAAAGGAAGAAGAGGATAGAGGCTGCAAATATGCATTTATTTAAAGTTCAAAAATAAGGGGGGCACCTGGGTGGGTCATTCGGTTAATGGACCAACTCTTGATTTTGGTTCAGCTCATGATCTTAGGGTAATGAAATTGAGCCCTGCATTGGGCTCCATGCTGGGCATGGAGCCTGCTTAAGATTCTCTCTCTCCCTCTCCCTCTGCTTCTCCCTGCCCCTCATGTATGCGCATTCTCTCTCTCTCTCTCTCAAAAAAAAAAAAAAAGAATAGGAAATGATTGAAGGGTTTTTTAAGCAGTGAGATGACATGATCAGATATACATTATATTAAAACAACAACAACAAAAACCTGATTCTAGCATAATGAATAGATCCTAAGAGTGTAGGCAAGGAAGAAAGTTAGTCAGAGGATATGGTAATCCAGTCAGAACTGATGGTGACTGGAACTGAAGTAGTGGCAACGAAGAATAAGAAAAGACAGTGTACCAATAGATGGTTAAGAGTGGACCACAAAGGATTTTGAGCTTGATTTTACTGGGGGATTAAGGGAGAGGGAGGAATCTGTGAAAAGCCCTATGTTCATGGCTCATGGGGTCATATTCACAGATATGGGAAAATCCAAGAAGGGAAGAGGTGAGTAGTTTAGGAAAAGAAGGTGATGACTGTCTTATTTGCAATCACAGTGAATTCCCAGTCATGCTCACTTTCAAACATACAGCATCGATATACTGCACAGTTACTGTGCACAAACACCTGGAATCCAGTGTCTTCATGCTCTGCTCTGCTTCTGAGAGGATGGTCTTTATCCAACAGCCCTCTTTGTATTAGGGTTTTGAAACATTCCACTCCAGAAGCGAATTTCATTTTGCCCGTAAAGCCAGGCTTAGGTAGAATTACGAATGGATGAATAACCACAAGCACAGCTTCTTTCTTGTTGCCACCTTAGTAAGTTCATCCTCATTCCAGATGCTCAGCCCTCATGGTATCTCACCCCACTTTCCTATCAACTTCTCTGATCACATCTTCACATTCCATGACTAATACTGACCAGCTTTACATCTATTTCAAAATACACCAGAGATGTCTTCCCTACAATCATGGAATCATCTACACAGCCTGGAGCAAGGCTACCCCTGCTCTTTCACTGTCTGCTAAACATTTTTCACACTTAGGCAAATTTTCCCAATCATTGTATAAGCTCAAATATAGGGAGAATGCCTTCAATTTCTTCAATACACTTTTCATCATCCAAAATATGGTATCAGGTTTCTGTCAGGGTTGCCTTTAAGTAATTCTTAGTAGCTAATTGCTAAAAAAGATTTCTAATTTTCTGGTGGGCAAGATGTCCACCCAAGCTGAGACTAGCATCTCCTTGCTTCTCTGCACATCCATAAGTCTCTCTTCTGCCAGACATGGATGGCATCCTAATACCTAGCTTTTTGAATTGCTGAGCACGTCTCACACTCACCCTTGTGAACCATCTGGGGGACTTTGAGAAGCTCTTGGAATGTATACAAAAGGCAGTCAGGGCACCACAACCTGTGGGATTTCTCAAGTTACCTGCTATTTGCTTATTGGCACTGACTTGTTAAGGATTAGTTACTCTAAAGTAACTAAGTATACTGGAACACCTGGGTGGCTCAATCGGTTAAGCATCTGCCTTTGGCTCAGGTCATTATCCTGGGGTCCTGGGATCAAACCCCACACTGGGCTCCCTGCTCAGTGGGGAGCCTGCTTCTGCCACTGTCCCTCTCCCCCACTGCTCGTGCTCTCTCTCTGCCTCTGTCTCCCTAAAATAAATAAATAAAATCTTTAAAAAAAATAGTGAGCTATACTGTTTAAAAATAAAGAAGAGCCACCTGTGGGACCACATGAAAAAACCGTGGAGGCCTGACTTTGGAAAAGAAGGCTATTGTTCAGCTCAATGAGCCACACTTCTTATTTTGTTTATCTGCACCATGGTAGTAAGTAAACATTAGTCTACTGCTTACTATGGGTCAGATATGTATTAGCTGAAGGAACTAGAGAAATAAATATATTATCCAGTCCATGTCCTCTGGGAGCTCATAGTTTATTTATGGTATGTGTGTGGAGGGGGGTATAAATAGACAATTATGATATAGGGCTGAAAAGTGGGGGAAGGAAAGCATTTAAATAATGCATGAGGGAAACCTAACCCAGACTCCTGGTGACAGGGGTGAGAAGTGTTAAAAAGACGATTTTGTAGAAGAGGCCAAAGATGCTACTTCAAGGATAAGGAGAATTTTATTGGATAAAGAAGAGCTAAGGAGATTTCTTGCCACCCCCTTTTTTTTCTTAGAGTAGCAACTATTAAAGATATGAAAATACAAAGTATGTAAGGAATAGCACAGTTGAAGAACTGCTGGTGGTCCAGTATGGCTGAAGCCACAGGAAAAAGAAGAAAGTGATGATAGATAAAAAAGATAAGAGTCTAGACCATGGAGGGTCTTCTAAACTATGCTGAGGAACTGCCATGTGCATATAATTTGAGTGACATCATATTGGTCCTCAACAAAAATTTAATGAATTGAATAATACATAATGAATTACACCTAGGCCCAGGTGACCATAATGTTTTCTGTTATCTAAAATATTTAAAGGGGTGCCTGGGTGGCTCAATAGGTTAAGCATCAATTCTTGATTTTGGCTCAGGTCATGATCTCAGGGTCATGGGATCAAGTCCTTCATAAGGCTCCACGCTCAGTATGGAGTCTGCTTGAGAGTCTCTCTCTCCCGCTTCCTCTGCCCTTCCCCATCTCTATAAATAAATCTTTTTAAAAAATCAAATAAAATATTTAAACAACTTTTCAATATATTCAATATATATTTGCTTTAAAAATTATTTATGTATTTATTTTATCTTAAAACTATTGGCATAATTGGAGAGGAGATTATTTTAATGGCAAATGCGAAATGCATGGGATGAAATGGAAAATATAAACCATGTAAATAATGTCATTTTTACTTAGAGAGTATGATTTTTTTTATACTGGAAGGAAACATACTTGAAAAAGTGGGAAAAGGAGAAAATGACCTAGCAGAGTTCATGTTTGGTAAGAGGCAAATGGAAAAAAAACCCTCATTAGTCTGCAATAAGTTTCTAAATCAAGAACTCACAATTTTCCTCTGGGTTTCTAAATTTAGTAATATTCCATTTTTAATTTCCTTGCTTTGTTCAAAACAAGCACTATTGTTTCATATTTTATGAGCACGTGCTCCCTCTCATAGTCTATTGACAGTAATATGTAAGTCACAGGGCAGCATTGTTCTCAGAAGCGCTAAGACAATTTTCCTCCAAATTTACCATCTCACAAACATTTCAGATATAAACATAATGGAGTCAGGTACATCATGTAATAAGTTTTGTATTTGTCAGGCAAATACAACTCTATTTTCTGTATATATCTAATCTCCTAAAGAAAAAAAATAGAAGAAATAAATAATAATGATGCAATATTAATAACACTTTTATCTGAATTACTCCATTAAATGAAATGACTGTTTAATAGTAAAACAAATTCAGAAAGTGACATGTGCCTATAACTTTGCACAACAGCTATTGCTATAAAAAATATTAGCATGAACAAATTGCATTTCAGCTAGAGCTTTACTGACCAATAAATGCTCTAAGGATAATGTGATTAAGAAATGAAACTCTGAAAATACGTTATAAGCTATATAAATATTTTTTGGCCCAATAATTCCACCCCTTAAAATAATTCTAAATGCGTTTGATGATTTCTTTCCTTGGAATATTCTTCATCAAGATATACAGTTGATCGTTTCCTTACTTCCCTTCTGTCTTTATTTAAATGTCATGTTCTTAATTCACATCCTTGACCACTTCATTTAGGATTGCAACCTATTTCTTTTACCTTCTCTGCTTTACTATTCTCCGTGCAGCTCACCACTATCTGACATGTTATACATTTTATTTATTTGTTTTGGTTCCTGTTTATCTCTATTGGAATATAAATCTTATAAAAGCAAAGATCTGATTTGTTTTGCTATTCTATCTCTACCAACTAAAACACTGCATGGCAAAACATAGGCATTCAATATATATTTGTTTAGTTAGTGAATAAATATATTTTTCACATAGATGTTCATTATAATTTTTTAAGTAGCAAAAAAACATCTTAAATGTGTAACAATTAAGACATGGTTAAGTAAACAGAATAGTTCATTTGTATAATGGAATATTATGCAACTATTAAATGTTTATGAATACTTTTAAAACACAGAGAAATATGTACATCAAAATCTTATGTGGAAAAAAAAAAGTCACCAAAATTTGTCTAGACTACGATCACGATCACGTGAAAATAAGTAGGGAAAACAACAACCAGAAAGATTAAATGTGGAAGCAGCAGTTGTGCTGGGATGGGTGTGACTGGTTTGTTTTCTTTACTCCTTCTATTTTAAAATTTATGTAATTAACATGGTCTAAATGTCAATAGTGCCAGGGTTGAAAAACTACCTACCTACATGCCCATTTTACATGAACTTTAAAACCTTTCCATATAATTCAATCATAAAATGATGCAACCATCCATACCCAAAAGATGAACTATGCCTAAAGAAATTTTTAGGTTTATTTATTCTGAAAAGCCTAAAGAAGCAACAATAAAACTGACAGTTCATTTGCAAAAATAAATGCAATTTAGACTGCTTAAGTGCTTGAGGAGGTACTTTTAAGTCAACCTATTTGGGAGCCCTTAATAACAATAATGAAAATAGTACCTTACTGTTCAATGAACTCTTTTTTTCCCCAAGGCATTCTGACAATCAAAGTCTTTTCACTTTTGAGATAAGACACTGGGTATGTTACACTTCTTTGGGAATCTGAAGTGGCAGAGTAGTTTTCTGGGTTTTTTTTTTGGTTGTTAATGTTTAATTATTGCTGTATCCTCAGGTTTAAATTTATTCACCAGAAAATAGCTGGTCAGTAGCCAAGTGAGTACTGATTCATGTCCAGTCAATGGTTAATGCTCAATACAACACATTCCATTTATTAAATACTCCAAATGTGTTATCTGGGAATGTAGAAATTGGGATATTCTTGTAGTCGGGTTAAAAATGCCCACATGAGACAAAAATACCTAAAAATGTCCACATGGCTCAAATCCGAGTCATGGCTGTGAATGCCATCTTGAGTTCCACTTATTAAGAGACCCTATTACTCAATCCAAGATCAATGTGAAGGATAGGGATATGGGGGTGCAGATATAGGGGTATTCAGGTGTGTAGGTTTCCATTGGAAAGGAAGAGAGAGAACAAGAGAAAGAAAGTACATGAGGGCAGGAGAGGAAGAATGGAGCAGATGGAGGGAGAGAGTAAAAAGAAGGAGGGACTCAAAGACTAAGAGACGAATGAATGCTAACTTAAGCCTTCTAAATATGTAGTCTGGGAATACCACGATGCCCAAAGCATTTGGTGGTAAGATTTATTTGAATCCCCTCATCACCACAAAATTTCAACTTTATTTATTGTTAGAAATCTTTCCCTTCAGTACCCACGTCTGTGTCTTTAATATTAATCATCTGGCTAAATGGGAAAATGACATATCTTTGTTTGCAATTTTCAGGAAAATGACTAAGTTGGGCTTTGCTTATGCAATGAAGTAGCAATAAAATGTCTATAGTCTTTCAGGTTCCACTGGGGTTTATATATTTTATCCTAACAGAAAAAGACACTCAAGAATGCTGAAAGAATTAAAATATTTCTTTTTTTTAAGATTTTATTGATTTATCTGAGAAAGAGAGATAGAGCACACAAGTTGGGGAGAGAGGCAGAGGGAGAGGGAGAAGCTGACTCCCTGCTCAGCAGGGAGCCTGACCCTTGGCTCCATCCCATCCCGTGACCCTGGCATCATGCCCTGAGCGGAAGGCAGACACTTAACTGACTGAGCCACCCAGGTGCCCCAAGAATTAAAGTATTTCTTTTGAGGCTTGAATTTCTATCAGAGAGTAACAAACTGCAGTTGGATGGTATAAGAACATTACTCTTCACTTACACATTTAATGGGAAAAGGCATATTCATAAAGATTATGCACAACAAAGACAGGATTTGGGAAAAAGTTTTAGAAAACAAACATGTATCTATAAATATCAGTAGAAATTGAACACAGGAGCGCCTGCATGGCACAGTCAGTTGGGCATCCAACTCTTGGTTTCGGCTCAGGTTGTGATCTCTGGGTCATGAGATTGAGCCCTGCCTTTGGGCTCTGCACTCAAGCATGGAGTCTGCTCAAAAGACCCTCTCTCCCTCTCCCTCTGGCTTCCCCAAGTGCGAGCTCTCTCTCTCTCTCTCTCTCACATAAATCAATAAATCTTTTTAAAAAGAAGAAATTGAACACAGACCCAGTAAAATTATGAATTTGTTGAACAGAGAGAAGTCTCATCACGTAGGATAATCCATTACTCTAAAGCTAGTGATTAAGCCTTTAGCTAATGACTTCCTTCTCAACTGTTACTGGAAGCCTAGCTAGTGCCTTTCAGGCCTCATCAGAGCAGGGCAGGAGAAGGGACGAGGAGCTGAAATGAAGGTCGGCTTTTTTCCGTGTTCCTACAAGTGCTGATGGAAGACTGGATGGGAGATGCACCTGAAATGATGGCCTCTAATATTATTTGTGGTCATTGCGATGCACGCCGGATAAAGGATGCCTGACTTAGGTAGATGTGAGAGATCTTCTCTCAGCTTTTCTAAAAGGATGCTAAGGCAAGTCTGTAGAAGTAGCTATAAAAGCCTTAGATCCTTTAAGTGGTAAATAAGTCCCCAGACACTCGTGTTCTTGAAAGCTAAGGGATGTGGAATGTTCTGGTCTACCTTATTGCCACGATTAGCTGAACTTTCAGTTTGTATTAAAGAGTGCTTGTTTTCTGAAAAATAGTAGATATTAAAACAAACTGAAGAGACAGAGGCTTGGTGACGTTATTGACAATACTTATCAGTACTGATTAAACAGTGAGTAAACTTATTTCTTGATACAATAACCTCACTAACTCCTCACAATAATGCTACTACCCATTGTACAAGTGAGTTTAGGGTTTTAGTCCCAGCTTGGTCAGTAATTAGCCAGATCTTGGATAAACTGCTTACTGTTTTCTCTCTTTTCCTTCCTATGTATAAACAGATATGCCTGTTTTAATTATGTCACAAGGTTATAATAATAATTAAATGATAGGAAGAAATAAAGATTCTGAGATAGCAAAATTTGGTGACATGCGAATAAATAGAAGCATTAATTAATAAGGCATTATGAAGGAGAAAAAAATAAAATAACCAGAAGTGAAAATATAAATACATGCTCACAAGATACTACGTGCAGAGAAGTTCTATTCATTAGTTGGGGTAAAGTCATTTGTAGGTAAGTAAATTGTGATCTAAAAGCATTAAACACCAGATGATGGTACTATTGATTAATGAATTAAAATCAAACCTACATATTTCTAAAATGGTTCCCACTGAGAACCAGTGACATAGAACTACCTAAATCAGCACAAAGCATAACCTTAAAAACGTAACATTGAGGAAAAAATACCTTTTGAATATGTATAGGGTGTTTGGGTTGTCATATTAACTGGGGAGCACTGGTGGTGCATAGCTGGTAGTAAGGATGCTAGATGTTCATGGTCTATACAATGTATGATGACACAATGTATGGTCTACACAATGTATGGCTCCCATTTATCCCACATGACTCTCAAATGTCCTTTTCTGACTAAGGGGAACATAGAGTAGAGAGTACAATTTCATACCATGTTTCCTTTGACCTTTCTGAGGATTCTTAGAGAAACCAAGTCAGAGTTAGAGCTTTATGGCACGGTCTGTGACTCTAAGCCTTCGTGATTATAACAGCTAATAAGAAGTATGCGCAAACCACATCCTAGATAAGCTCACAGTGGAATGACAAAAGAAAGAGCATTCCGTTCCTCTGGAAAGGATTTATCATTGAACCTCTGAAATGGCTCCGTGCAAGGGGTCACAGATGACAGAACAGTGGTTTTTAAAAAAAATTTAGAATAATATAGCTATCAATAACAAAATATCTAATTAACAGTGGCCCCAATAATAGGAACTTTATTATATCGCTCAATCAGGAGTCCACATCATCTCCCCTATGTCTCTCCTCGTGATTAAAGATGGCTGCAGTAATTAGTACCTCCTACCCTTCCATCCACACATCCTAGGGGAAAGAAAGGAATAGGGACACAAATATTCACCCCCAAAGATCTCTCTTCTTTTTTCAGGGGAAAATTAATTTCCAAAAGATCTCATTGAAACAATCTCTATACATTCTACTGGATATAACTGGTCACATACTTACCCCTACACCTGAAACTGGCTAAGGGGACAGGAATTACCACTGGCTTGGAATTCTCATAATTCATTCCCTGGATCTAGGATACTGCTGCCTGCACAAAATTGGGTTCTTTGGGTTTTTGATAAGGAAAGGGCGTGATTATTGGACCTATGGGCATACTACAATTTTTGCCACCAAGATTTCAGAGATTAAAACTATTAATTTCTGCATTCATGGAAGAAAGAGAAGGAAGTTGGCACTTCTTTCTTTCATTTTCTGTCTCCTTGCTATAAATAAAAGAAAGCAAGTTGAGTAGAATTTTTCAGAAAATGGAAGCATATTGGTTATCAACCTTTAAGAAACCTGATCCGATTACCAGGAGATCTGAGTGTGCCACAAATTAGTTATAGGGCCTGGGCATATCACTAGGGCTCAGTTTCCCACCCATAAAGTAAGAAAGACTAGATTAGATAAATTACTAGTAGGTCACTTCTCATTGTAAGTTTCTGTAAGGCTTTGAGTCAGCAGCTAAATTATACATGATGATTTTCAAACTTAAAGTAATTTTATAACCACTTTGTAACTGACAGTCAAACCTTGTGCCCTATTGATCCTAAAGAATTAATGTGGTTTACAAAGCAATTTATTTTAAGATTAAGAGAGTAGTTAGGAGAGATTCAAGCTTACCATTCGTATTTATTGTTTGACTAGCATAATAACACTCAAGACACTTTACTTTGAGTTTATCAGGGAAGAATATTTTTAAGTTAGTCTTCTCAAAAGGGTATTACTAAATGGCCTGGAGAGGAATGAGTTTGGAGGTAAAAATAACTTTAGGAGGTGCTGGATTAATCACAGTTAAACATTTCTTTATCATTGAATTTCTCAGAGAATTTATAAAGCTAATGCGCATTTTGAATCACCAAAAGAGATATATTATCTTCCAAGTTTCATTTTTACTATATATTCTTGTTTCACAGAACACTTCATTTTCCCCATTTAAAAAATAATCACATCACCTTACATTTATATAGAGTGGTTCAAATAAGAAAATGTTTGGAAAGCATCATGTTTTGCTATACAAAGCCTTTCCTTCCCAAGCCTTTTTTAAAACTACTTTTTAACAGTTCTGACCCTGTTGATTATAAGATGCCAGTTTAATAACACTATTCTACAAATAGAAAAGAAGCATGTTAAATATACATACAGATTTTGCCACACACAAGTCAAGAAGGGATTCCAGGCTGGGATCACTCTAAAACTGTTGGCAGCCAAAATCTCAAATTCTAAAGTACTCTTTATAGAAGGTAAACTGCATAAAAACAGGGGTGAATTTCCATTTCTATGTCATGCTGCTCGTTAGGAGTGGGTATTGCCTACCTAGAGGAACCTCTTGCTGCCCCAGCATAGCAGAAACATCAGTCACAAAGAACACAGAAGATTTAGGGGCAACTGGCGGCAGGGCAAGCCAGACTCCCTTGGTTTAGTAGAAGAAAGCAGACTTAAAAAAAAAAGTCAACCAACCAACTCAACCCCCTAAAATTGTATAAAACATCTTTCTCGTAAGTGTCAGTTCTGAGTGTCAAGTGTCATCATCTGCCAGTGAGCACGTAGAACAGAAGTGGCTTCTAAGCCCTTAGAATTTCAAATATCTAAGAACAAGGAAGAGTGGAAAGTTCAAGATATAACCGTGTTCCAATGACAGAGTTGTAAATAATAATATTATTATTAATGATATGAGATATTTGTTAAGTAGATACTCAGGCATAAGAGACATGTTGAGTGACTGTTCATGTTCTGGAGAACTTTGAACGGGTCACAGGGAGTCTTTTTAGAGTGCTGACATATGCATGTGTCATGGGTGGGTAGGAGAAGACATGGAAGGTTAGCAAAGAAAAAAGATACAAAACCACAGTGGATTGGCCTATGGATACACCCAATTTGTTCCCAAGCTGGAATGTTATTATTTGCCATTTACCAGTGATTTTATATCCCTTTACTACAGTTACACCTTTCCAATGAAGAATGGTTTAAGTTACAAAATAAAAAAAGTAAAGATCTATTTCCTTGACTTTGTAGTCTTGCCAAGCTACCCAAGTAGACAACATTGCCATCTAGTGGTCCACACATACTACAGACACCATTTTTGGGGTGGGAGCTGGGGTCCAAACAGCTTGGAGGGAGGTTCCCAGTCAATGCAATGGTAATAGTGGTGCCAAAGCCACACCAAGAGCCTACAAACTCATCCAGAGGAAAATGTGCTGACATTCAGTTAGAGAACCCACTCTGGCCCCAATGCTTTACCAGCTCCACCATTGAAATAAGGGCTGGATCTGCCTCATTTATTTTCTTTCTTTGAACTTTTAAGATTCATTTCTCATTCCTTTGTTCACCTACATGCTTGAAAACATTTTCCAAACATTTTTTTCATCTTTACAATAAGGATGTTGCCCTATATCACCATGACTAGGTAAAGAAGCAGGCATCAGGTTACCAATGATGGTCAAGAACTCCACAGGGGTAGATGAAAGGGACAAGGGACATTTCTGTACCACCTTTGCAATTTCCTGCGAATCTAAAACACACACACACACACACACACACACACACACACACACACACACCTCTACAGGGAGTCAATCAAAGCCTTAATGGAGATATAGGATTTGTCTTAGAAGGAACAAGACAGAGCTAGGCTTTGGTCTAAACAGATGAAGATTTAAGGGACAAGGAAATAGGAAGAGGCTTAGGAGAGTGGAGCACAGACAGCTTCGGCTGAGGTTCCTAATATTCTAGAGATAAATATTTTTAGCAAGCATCCCTTGGGGCCTCTTTTAAAAGTTAAAATCAGATACTCCCTGCTTCTCTTGATTGACTGGAAGGCTTATGTAATCCTTTGCTTCTGCAACCAGGCCACCTGTGGCAACAGCCACCAACATGCCAGAAAGGTATGGAAGGGGATGGAGAATCAAGCCCAAGACTGGACCATTATCAGACCACTGATGGGTTCTTGCCAAGCCCCCTCTTTGACTCTGTGCAATTAAGATCATGATGGATGTGAGAGTACCAGCAAAATAGCCATTAAGTCTTTTTTAGCCTATTTCTGACAAAAAAAAGGATAGGGAAACACAAAACATGGGTTTAGATCTGTTTGACTAAAGGAACAGTGAGAAAGCTGGAAGAGGCAATTTTCAGAAATCCAAATATGTGCTTCTCCAAAATTTGCATCAGAAGCTTAGTCATGCCCATGCAAATGGATCTTAGTTCAAATTCACGTCAGAAAAATCTGGAACACACTTACTTCCTCTATGCAAATCCTCTAGGAAAGCAGCCGGTGGTTCTTACCTATAATAAAAAGAATCTCCACAGCAATGTCACTGACTGTTGTGCTCCGAGTCGTGGACAGGTCATCGTTGCCAATAAAGCAAACGTTGTAAGGTACGGTCACGGCAACATAAAACGTTGCCAACAGAATAAGCCAGTCCCAGCCAGCTTTAAAAGTGCTAAAATGCAAAAGTATGAATTTGGACTTTTTTGCATCGGAAACTTTATACTCCGGAAATGCTGGTTTATCTACAAAAACATTCTGTGGATAAAGACAAAAAGGAGAGAAGGGAGACACAACATTAGAAGCAAGGATCACACAGCCTTAAACACACTTCTGTGGGGAGGATCATTCAGACACACAATGCCAACGTATTTTACAAGTGACTTTGAGAAGTTGGTGATGCAAAAAGTAGAGATGTACATACTAAAATTGAGCAGAGATCTTTGTTATAAGTAACAGGAATATGCAGAATTTAGTCATGAATGTTAAGTGAATAATCCAGACTTTGTTCATCAAGAGCAAAAAGATCATTACCTAAAATGTCACCTATAAACATCCACAGTGGCAAGTATAATCCTATACACACTGGAAACACAAAGATACATTCATATTCCTATTGTCATGGGGACATTCCATATACTTGTAGTTTTGAGATGACCATCCTTATCTAAAGGGTATATTTGACCTGAAATTCTTCTAATAGTAGCAAAGTTACCATTTTTCTTCCCAGAAAGAATATAGAGGTGTATGATCAACATTCTATGGTTAACAGCTATTAAGAGTTATTCAAGTCATAGGAGGAGAAAGGCCGTGTTCACCGTGCAGCCAATTAAATGCAGAAGAATAGCTGGAGTTTTGTAACTGCAAAAGCACTTCACTTTGAAGGCAGTCCCAAATTGATGCACAATTCTTTATTGGTATGAGACAAAGGGAGGCCCAACAATAGCATGTGCAGACATTTGACAAGCCTATGACCAGATACTTGCAGACCTCACTTTGACCTCAATTAATGAGAAATACAGGATCAGTAATGGAAATTTAAATTTGAAAGTTAAGTTGAATGAAGCAAACTGTTAAAAGTTTTGGAATACATGTGACTTGCAGGTCACTGTGTTTTCTTGTTTCAGCAATTGAGGAAAGGGCAAATTCATGTGGAATGTTCAGGGATTCCTGAAGTACTTGAGGATTCAAGAAAGGTCAGAGCCATCAGGAATACTTAGCTCTTTAGTGGTAACTATCAGTGACCAAATAGTTTTGCTACCTTCATAGTAATGCACCCCCTGTCTTACCTTTCCCCTTGGTAAGCATTCCCAACACGCTTCTACTTCCTGTTAATATTCTCACTCAACCCACACAGGCGCCTCATAATGCCAGGATTTCATGGCGAGGGACTACTTCACTACTTCCAGAAGGTTCTTTGGATGCCCATCTGCCACTGCATCTCTGTTCCATTTAATTCCCTCAAACTTGACCTGCCTCTTTTGCCTCATCCTCTGGTTTCCAGAAACAAATGTAAAGGGTGGGCTTTGGCATAAAACTGGGAAGAGGAAGATGACGTGTATCTGTTGGGCTTCTCATAAAGGTTTAGGTAGGTGCATAGGAGAAGAGAGAGTTAGGGTTGGTAAGTATTAATCACCTGAAGGTTGATAAGTACTTCTGCTTACAGAAGGACATGATGGATTCTTACATAATTTTTTTTTCAAATATAAGACATTAGTAGAAAAGCCATGAGGGAATACCTCAATTTCTATCTGCGTAAGTCTTTTGCTATCATATTATAGAGATTAAAACTTTACCTTGTTTGAGGGAGATGCCAGCTCTGGGAGAGAGGATTAGGAAAACTCAGGAAGTATTTTCTTTGGATTATGCTGATTACATAAAGCATTAGTGATGCTGGCATAAAAAGTCAGCAATATATCAGTTTTCTCCACAAGTCAGAAAATAAATCACACCATTTCATTTTTATAGGGTACTTAAGACATATTCCTTAAAATTATTTTAAAAGATACTAAGAATTCATTATACCTCAGATTAGGCTTAAATTGTAAAGGGTTTTTTAATTCAAATCCTGCACATTGTGACAAGTTGACCTGAGTAAAAAAATAATTGCTCCTCTCCTCTTACACCAGATTCGCAGTTTTATAAAAAACCTTTTGAATGGAAGAAAATTTCTTATAATTGGAAAGTATGCTTTTAGCAAGTTGGGGGAAAACAGATCTATTATTTATAACCTCGAAACACAGGGTTTGCCTAAGGAAAAATGCAGCCAACGATTCTCAATTTTAGTTATATATTATTTATAAATTTCAAAGCATATTCTTTAGTACCAATGGTGTTTTAGCTCTTTAACCTCTACGAATTATTGAAACACAATGGTTAAAGCCAAAGCCTAACTAAGATAACTGTTTCCCAAACGATTTTTGTAACTTTTCTCTGAAACTAACTTTTGAATGAGTAAAGAGATGGGAAAAGATTTCTATAATCACTGCACCAAGTGCCAGGAAAGCGTTTGCCTTGCCTTTTGAGGACCACTGGTATCCAGCTGGTAATAATTGGGCATTTAAAGTACTCTCCTTTCAAGCTCCCAAGGCGCTCATGTGATCTTTACATTTCCTTGCGTTAGAGACACTTGCATCCCCACATGGTCGTATAATACAGTAACAAATCAAAGAAAGCAGAAATTAAGTGCCTTTTCTAAGATGAACCAGGCAGTCAGAGCCAGGACTAAAAGGTGTTACATCCTGATGCTCAAATCTGGCTAATGGCCTGATGAGTTCATTGGCCTATAGTTGAATCATATATTCCTATTCCACAGAACTGTATCAAAGCACCATGGCTTTGAGTCAGAAGATTCACAGCAGGGTCTCACATCCTGCTCCTACTTTTGAGATCTTGAATAAGTTCTTTTCCATCATTAAAATGGAATTAATAAAAAAATCATATCTAGTACTGGCTTACTATAAAAATAAAATAATATGATGTAAGTAAAAGGAATTTGTAAATAGCAAAGAGCTGTAAAAATATTGAGAATTTGTGTATGAATGTTATTATAACCAGAATTCCCCCAAAATGGATTGTTCAGCTGATAAATGATCCGGATCATTTTTTCCTCTTCCTTCTCTCTTCCTGCTGTCTTTAGCCATTCTACTCTGTTCTCCTTGAAAAGAGAAAGAGAACAAGGCCAGTCCTGATTTTACACATTACTTTTAGAAGTAAGATATTACCTGTATGTCAGAGTCACTTCGTTGATTAGACATCCTTACTTTCTAGGTATTATTTTAATGTTCCCCCTCCCATGTTTGTATTTTTTAAGTGATTGGCAATTTAGCAAATTAGCTAAAAAGTGGGAATTATGATTTTTTAAGTCAGATTTTTAAGTACTGTTCTGTACTTTGTTGGATCTAAAGGGAAAAACAACATGTTCAGCAAACACATTTTGAAGCTTAGTAATACTTGCTATGTTTAAATGATTTTCAACTAAAGGGTAGAAGACAGTGTCAGCTTTCAGCATTATAGAATCTCTGGCTAATATTTGTTTAGGTGCTTTGTTGGTTGACCTGCATAGAATCAAGCCCAGATGTGGTTACCTTTGTTTCTTCCTGGAACTTGTTTAATGTCACTAAGGCTGGCTTAGTAACTGAAGGGAGTTGCAAATAGGAACCAGTGGAAGGAGCCATACATAGATCAAGAGGTGTGCACTCTTTCAAGTCTATCCCTGGACTCTTAGCAAATCAATGTGACACCAAGGCACAGGTATTCCCTGAAAATCTTTATACTAAGTCAGGCCAAAATAAGCGGCGTGTGGCTCTTAATGGTGGTGCCTGGCAGATCGGCACCTGCATGGGTGATGGTCCTAGAGCACAAATGGATCAAAGCAGCCTGTTCTGGTTTCCAGAAAGAAATCACACTGCAGCAGAGATAGCTTTGCAGAACTTTCTTGTCAGATCTCCCCTTCCGCCTTGGCTCAGGCATCTTTCTTTGTTTTCTACAAAGAAGCGGATACTTTGTATGTCTGATACATGGCTGTTTTACCAGCATATGCGTATTCGCTAGTCTCCAGCTTTCTATGTAAAAAGTAAGATGCCAAAGAAACCTCTTGTGTCCCTAACTCCCAGAACTTCTGGATCTTGGATTGATTCCAAAATAGCTCCGCCTGTTTGATGTGACTTTTTCTAATGTCACTGGTAAATTAGGCCCTGAGTATTTGTATCTACCATCATAGTCACACATCCCACAAAGATGTTACATTCTGAAGACTCCACAATGCACAGTAATTATATTACCATCATTTGAAAAAGTATCTCTGAGTATCTATAACTAAACAGACAAGAGTTCTGGGTTTCTCAGTGACATCTTTCAGTGCTAAGAACTAATTATAAAATTCATGTGAAATCCTGTAAGATGTGTGTCATGTAAAACTCTGCAGAGGATCACCTTTTTGAAGCACAGTTATTTGCTGTGGCTTTTGACAGACAAGTCCCAGGTTTCAGAAAGTAGCCCTACGGTCATTTACTAGGAGTGCAACTTTTGACAAAACCATATGATATAAGGCATAGAATTTCAAATCCAATGTTCCGTTGTGTGACATTTCCAACTCTGCTTTGTATAAGATGTGAATATTTAAATGGAGTAATGACTTTGATTTGTTCATGGTCCTCTTGGATAAAAGCATTAAGTGAAATTAGATAAAGTGCAAAATAGATGGAACTAAATTTAAAATTTAAATTTTAAAATTTATTAAATTTTAAAACTAAAATTAAATTTGAGAAATCTTAACCAACAAACTATGAATGTGTAATAGGACTTGGTGCATTATCTTGTTCATAAAATGTAACCAGTATGTCACCATTCACAGCGTCCCCTGTGCCATATTGTACTGACTACAGTAATATTCTAATCTCTGTGCTGTGATAACACTATGATTAAGCACTTTTATTGCAGAAATGCCTCATGATTGCTGACCTTTTCTAGTTTATTCTTTATAGGAAAGCACAAACCAAAGTGCAAAAAAATCTAGGAAAACCAATAAATGAGTAACTGGAGCCTTTCTTTAGTGAATCAAATATTGGCACCAGGGGAAACTCTAGTATTCATAGTGTACTCACATACCACCTACATTATTTATTTTCAATTTGTTCTTTTCTCTTCTTTGCAGGTGCCCAGAGATGTGATAAAGGACCGCTCGGCTCCGTCTCCGGGCTGAGTCAAAGTGGGTCCCTGCTCTTGATCTTCCTTTGACTTTGTCTGGGGGAAAATAAAACTCATTAAGCACCAATGAATGCATCATTTCATCCTAAGAAAATCAAGTTTTGACAGTTCCCTTTCAAGACACATAGTACACGTTTTTCAACACTTAAAATTATCTGTGGGCTCCTAATGACATTTATTTAATTTTAATCCTTTACAATTTATATACTTTTGTCATCATATTAGCTGCATTAATTTTTTAAATTACAGAAAACATACAGGAGCATAGGAGAAATTTCAAACCAGAAAAACATTAAATCAAATTCAAAAAAATATTACTCCTATCTTCCTGCTATTCCACATTCATATCCCTAATTCAGCTCCCAATATTTTTTCTTGATATTTTTCCAGAAAAATATCTAATATATATGCTATATGAACATTTATATTTATTCTTCTTTCTATAAATGGAAGTTTCCAAGAAAACCTTTTTTTTAAAGATTTTATTTATTTATTTGTTTGTTTGTTTATTTGAGAGAACGTGAGAGAGACAAAGAACATGAGCAGGGGGGAGGGGAAGAGAGAGAGGGAGAAGCAGACTCCCCGTGGAGCAGGGAACCTGACATGGCTAAATCCCGGGAACCCAGGATCACGACCTGAGCAGAAGGCAGACACTTAACCACTTAACCGACTGAGCCACCCAGGCGCCCCATAAAAACTATTTAATCTTTTTCCACATCAACGAAACTTGTAAATCATTCTAAATATGCACGCTATTTGCATTTATTTTTATGAAGTCTATTCATATTATTTTTGTCAACATTAAAGTTACATTAGTATTTTTTTATTTGTAAGAGTTCTTTGTGTACTAATTGCCATTTTCTTATATGTGCTGCCAACAGTGCTCGCATTTTGTTACTTGTCTTTGAATTTTACTTATTCAGTATAGAAATTTTTAATTTTTATGTTGTCAGATTTAACGATGTACCCATTGTGGTGTCTAAACATTATGTCCTGCATAGCCAAACTGCCATCACTAAAAAATTGTTTTTAAAAAATCTATGCATGCTTTCTTCCGACATCTTTATGTCTTTTTTATTTTTGGCATTTATATCTTTAATCCAATTGGACTCTATTTCAGTAAAATGAGGTATATATCCAGCTATTTTATTTTCTTCCCAAAGGGCTACTGTCCAGGAGGAAAAAAACATGTTATATGACATTAAGAAACACTTAGTCTTTATTTGGTCAGTCGATCAACATACAATTTCATCCTAAATAAATTGTATCTATGTTACAGTGGCTGCAAAATATAAAAATTAAAAACTATTATTTATCTAAGCTTCATCATCCAATCTCTACAGCATTACAAAGGTTCTTTGATTTTTCTCTGTCATAAAAATGATGTGGTTTGGTTGCTACCATGGAGAAACCATGTAACTATTATTGATAGCTATTGTGTGCCTGGCCTTGTTCTATTGATTATTTCAATTAATCCTTATGAATATCCAGTGAGATTAGTTTTAATATCCTCCATTTACAGACGAGAAAATGGAAAAGATTACTAGGATCACGCGGCTGGTAAGGAACAGAGGCAAGATGTGAAGGCTGACTGGTTGAAAGTCCCTACTCCTCCCACACGGAGCACAGAGTAGGAAAACTGCCTAGTGTTGAGTGTCACTTAGACTAACATGGATCGTTGTCCCAACCCATCTGAGCTTGGACTCCGTCTTTCAAGGGCTTTAACCACACTCAATTCCCACTCCATCCTGGCATGCTTTTAATGACCAGAAAATCGGGTATTTTACTCCCTGCAAAAGTCTAATCTGTTACCTGGTTTTGTTTTTCTTTTTAAATTGTTCACCTTTTGCTTCTTATTTTGCAAGAATGTTCAAAATAAAATATGATACATTACTATAGGCTTGAATCACTAAAAACATATTAAGAAATACAAAACAGAACATCAAAAGGGGCACTTTTTTTTTTTGAAACTCATGGCTAGACAAGCACATGTCGTTATACCGTTAAAGGTTAAGATCATGTGTTTGTGTGTTCAAGTTTTCAGTCTACCCAGAACTCTTGAACACTGTATTTGAAAATGTAATTATTAATCCAGAAGGGAGTAAATTTGAATATATTTAAATATGAAAACTGCCAGAGTTTTAAAACAATGTCTACAGGAATATGGTGGGAAAGGCCAGTGGGTTGCTTCTGCCGTATCAGCTGGTATCAAAATGCCAGGTGGAATTACAATGGTGACTACCAAATGGACCAGATTAGAGACATTAATGACAGATAATAAGCCAATTCCCTTCAGTGGAGAAATCTAATTAATAGTTGAGATTTTCCAAAGGAAACAACAGCAATTTTATAGGCTTAAAAAAAGGGTCCCTTGGGGGTCCTGGGTGGCTCAGATGGTTAAGCGTCTGCCTTTGGTTCAGGTCAGGATCTCCAGGTCCTGGGATCGAGTCCCACATCGGACTCCCTACTCAGTGGGGAGTCTGCTTCTTCCTCTACCTCTCCCCACTGCTCCTGCTCTCTCTCTCTCTGTTTCAAATGAATAAATAAATAAAAAAAATTCTTAAAAAAATAAATAAAGGTGTTATTTCACATTAAAAAAAAGGGGTCCCTCAAAGGGAAATATCCAAAAAAACAAAAAACAACAACAAAAACAAAAAACAAACTTATCTGTCTTGATCTTGGCTCTAAATGGAAGGAAGGAAGAAGTCTTCCTTGAAAAGTTTTCATTACAGTCTAATCCTTGTGCAGGACTGAAGTTGAAAATCATTCTACCTATGTGATCTAAAAATCTCCCAAGCAGCAGAAGCTCTTTCTGCCCACAGGTCCTGTCCCTGTGCGTTAATAAAACCCCCCTTTTTACACTGAAGAAAATAAAGTAAAATAAAATAAAATAAGATAAAATAAAATAAAATAAAATAAAATCTCCCAGAGAAATGAATTTAAAATGCTCCTGGGTTGATGGCTCCTGACTGGGGGGGGGGGGGAAAAAAAGACAAATCATAACTAGAATAGGGAACAACTTATTTTTTAAAATATATATAAAGTACTCATGACAGCAATATTTGTAAGTTGCACATATACACAAACACATAAACATATATGTATGTAACACAGACGTGTGTTTGTGCATATAACTAGAATAAGCCAAATGTTCATAGACAAAAGAATGTATAAACAAACTGTGGTAGAGTTATGACACAGAATATTAAGATTCTATTAATGGACATATGTGGGAATAAATGGAAAATGAATGAAATAGTGTCCACCTGTTAGCATAGAAATATCTCGAAAACATAATAATGAGTACAAAAGCAGGAAATAGAACACAGACAACAAGGCAACATATTTATAATGCACAACTAACATGGGTTTAGGGGAATGTATGAATGTAAAACTACACATAATCAACACACATACATGTGTGTTATAGTTGGATCCAGGGGGCACCTGAGCAGTGCAGTCCATTAAACATCTGACTCCTGGTTTCAACTCAGGTCACGATCTCAGGGTCATGAGATCGAGTCCTGAGTTGGGCTCCGGGCTCAGTGTAGAGTTTGCTTCAGGTTCTCTCTCCCTCTCCCTCTGTCCCTCCCGCTCATGTTTTTTCTCTCTCTCTCAAATATATAAAATGTTAGAAAAAAAAAGAAAAAAAAGTGGATCCAGGAAACTAACTTATACATATATTATATATATTGTATTTTTTAATAAAAAATATTTCACAACAAATAAAGGATAAGACTAAAGTGGTATCAGGTCACTTAAATGTGGGAACGGACTCAATTCTTTGGCGTGGTGGCCAGGTTGCAGGGGGAGGGTATCAATTGCTTAAGAAAAATGACTTAGGGTTAAAATTTGAAAAAGGATCAGTTGTTAATAAAACAAGGTGAGAGGTAGCAGAGGGAGGAACATTTCTGACAAAGCAAATAAAATGTATGAGGGCTTTGGGCATAAAAGAGCTCAGCATCCCTGAAAAACTGAAAGAAGTCCAGGAGAGTTGGCATAGGGAGAACAGGAGAAAAGGAAGTAAAAGGGGAAATGAGGAGGTAGACAGATCACCCATCACCCAGGGCCTCTGAGGCCACATTAAGAATTTTGTTTTTTACCCTAAGTGCAATGGTAAAAGTATTAATCAGGGAACAGCTTAGGCTTGAATGACTCTCTTGAATAAGAAAATGACTCTCTCTCTCTCTATGTGTGGGTCTGCGTGTCTGTCTCACTCTCTTCTCCTTTCCTGTAATACAGCAGAAGAGAGCACACTGAAGTGGTGGAGCAGCTCTGCCATCCTTCACTAGTGGCCTCCGTCTCTGAGTCCAAGGCAGCTCCCGTGGGGGAGCAGGAAGAGGAAGTAAGTAGAAGGCGTGAAGCTTCCTGTGTGGAGCCAGAAGGCACTCCCATCCCTTACTCACCCCGTATTAGCCACACTGGGCTACAAAGAGGCGAGGAAAGAGAGTCACTAGCTGGGCAAACTTGTTCCCTGTTGAATCTCTGTTGTAAGCTGGAGAGGGTTCTGTTATTAATGGATGAGTTCTGGGGGATGATTAACAGTTCTGGCGCTGAAACCATAGCAAGGTTTTAAGCGTTCAAAGGACACAAGGAAATGTGAGTTTTCAAAATAACACAGTAACCTGCAGTGTGGAAACTGACTAGAAAGAGTCAATAGAGGTCATTAGGAATCACCCAGGCAGCCATTTTAGGAGGTCTGTGGAAACAGGCCCTGGCAGTGAAGGTGGGACATGGCCGACACATTCGAAATATATTTAGAGAGAAAAGCTGCATGTCTTTGTCACTTAATAGATTATGAAATTACCTTGCAAGACAGCGACAGGAGAAAATCTAGGCCCTCCAAAACATAATGGGCCGACTGTGAGCCTAAAAAGAGGTTGAAAAAGAGAAATATAAAAATAGTTGTGGTGTCAGAGAATCTGAGGGAGAAGAAGGGTCCAAGAAAGAGAGAGGCCATGGTGTCTGCACACCTCACTTTGAGTGATTCTTGTCAGCTGGAAGAGACACCCCTTCCCTCTCTTTTAATAGGAAGGAAGGAGGACACTGATTGCATATATATGGAGGTGAACACATAGGTTTCATGGCAGTAAGATGAAATAGCTCCTGTCTGAGAGATTCTTTCTTTCTTTCTTCCTTTTTCTTCCCTCCCTCCCCTCCCTTCCCCCCCCACCCTGTGCCCCTTCCTCTCTCCCCTCCCCTAGCTTTTCCTTCTTTTCTTTTCCCTTTCTTTATTTCTCTGTTCCTTTTTGTTCTCATTGACTTTGGAGGTAAAGTCAAATGCTGAGGGTGAGGGGTAATCAGCAGGAGCTGGTAGTTTGAAGACAAGAAGGAATGCTTGAGATATTTGTTGTAGAGGATGGGCTGTAAAGCCCAGTAAGGGAAGTGATAGATTTGTTGGGGAATTTGCCCCATTTGAGTCTGCTAAAAATAAATTTAGAGTGATTCCCATCCTCCCTAACATAAGTATTATACCAGCAGTTCACAGCCGCTTGTGTTTAGGCTAAAGAAAACGTATTGTTGGTCCTTTTGAGTTTGTAGCTTTGTGAGAAGGATATAGAGAAAACAGGAAGATGCAAGGGAGTTTAGGGTCTATGCACAAGAGACTTTAAAATGATGATATATGAGTGCTAAGGCAGAAAGAAAATGAAAACAGTAGTGAACTAACAAAAGGAAGAAGATGAAGATTCCAGTGACCTGTACATCATCATCAGCTCAAAAAAGGTAAATGAGTAATATATAAGGGGAGGAGGTACTATGTCTGTAAGCAGTACGATCATGAAGCAATTTCAGTTATTCAGCAATACCGAGCAATACCAGTAACTTCAAGGAAAAAAGTTAAAAGTTACATTTACACTCCAGGGAGTTAGGCCTTCTCAACAAAACATTATGTATTAGCAATATTCCCTTAACCCCTCTCATGTTTTAGGCATCAGGCTAGGAATGTTGTTTTGGTTCTCATTTCATCCTCACTTTGTAAGGCCTCAATGTTTCCATTTATCGCAAAGCAAATGAAAGGTCAGAGAAATCCTGTAACTTGCCCAAATTCAAAATGGGTGGACTGATTAATATTTGAATCCTGAATGATCTTCCTTGAAATCTCATGTTTTTTCCACCTCACTATAGATTATGGACAACTAGGCAGTAGCCTCTGATGAGATGTTCTCACCTCCCTGTGTTATCCAGTTGGGTCAGAATGGGTCTATCTCCTAGATAGGCATTATTTCCTCCGCTGTCTTTTCTCCCATTTTGCTCTTTCCTTTGCATCACGAAAGACACACACTGGAACACACACCTCCCTAGTTGTCACTTTTAGGCTCCATGTCCTTCCCACTTCCCCTCACATCTCCTTTTACGTTGTAAAATACTTTTATAATATATTGGTTTATATTTGAGCATGTATGTGTTCCCATTTAGATAGTAAGGCAGAGACTTCTGGTTTAAGATGGCTAAAAAAGCAACAACAAAAAAACAAAACTCCCCCTTATTTAAAAAATTATAAGAAAAACATAAAAAAATCATGAGTTTTTATGCTTTAAATTCTATAATGTTGAAAGCAAAAAATAATTAAAAACCACAAAGAAATCTTAAAAACTAAAATCAGAGTGAAATAATTTCACTGTCTCAAAAATTGGTAGATCATAGTGGCGATAAATTAAAATTATAGAGAAATTTAATTATTTAGTATTTATTTTCTGTATTTATTTATATTTTACTTATTTATATTAATTAATCTATAGTTAATGAACATATATCTATGGTTCCATCCAACATGGAATGCGCATTATTTTCACATGCTTGTGGAACATTCACAACAATTGACTTTGTTCTGCAAAGACAATTTCAAAAGTCCCCAAAATGTAGAAGTCATGTGCATTAAAAAAATCTTCCACCTATTTCTAACCCTCATCACTTGGATTTTTTAAAAATCCTATATAACTCTTGATTTTAAAAGAAATTAGCAACTGAACTTACAGACTTTTGGAAGTGAACGAATATTGTTTTAAAAAATAATGTTGGTGGAGCGCCGGAGTGGCTCAGTTGTTAAGTGTCTGCCTTCGGCTCAGGTCATGAACCCAGGGTCCTGGGATCGAGCACCACATTGGGCTCCCTGCTCCGCGGGAAGCCTGCTTCTCCCTCTCCCACTCCCCCCTGCTTGTGTTCCCTCTCTCGCTGTCTCTCTCTGTCAAATAAATAAATAAAATCTTAAAAAAAAAAATAAACAATGTTGGGGCACCTGGGTAGCTCAGTCGGTTAAGCATCTGACTCTTGGTTTCGGCTCAGGTCATGATCTCAGGGTTGTGGGACTGAGCCCCACGTTGGGCTCTGCGCTCAGCGTGCAGTCTGCTTCAAATTCTTTCTCCCTCTCCCACTGCCCCTCTCCCCTCAAATAAATAAATAAATCTTTAAAAAAATAATAAATAAACAATGTTACCAAGAATATTTGATATCCAAGCCCAATGAATGTGAGTGAAGATGGATCAGAGGAAAATTAATACTTAAAGTACATGTGTTCTAAAAGTTATCATATAAAAATATCCAGTACATAAAGCAAAATAAATATTTAAAATGTAAAATATGTAGAACTTTTCTTCAGGACACAAAATATAATTATTTACAAAGAAAAAGCCAAATAAGAGTAAACTAGAAGGATATAGAAATAAAAGTAGAAATAAGTGAAATAGAAAACAAAGTTAAAAATATATGATCTATAAAAACAAAGGAAGACAAAAAAATTAAGTTTTGGCAATTGTATTCAGGGAAAAAAAATTCAGACGATTCAACAATATTAGGAATTTTTAAAGTACAAGAATTTAGAAGACCTTAAAAATTGTGAGATTTGTGAAAAATTCTATCAACACAGTCTTCTAGATTAAAAAAAGTACTTTGGGGTAAGTGTAGACAATCACCACAATAGGTCCCCAAAACAATAATCACCCTGAACCAACCAATAACTTTGGAAGGAAGTTGAGAAAGAGACCCTCTCACCCAGACTGATTGTCACTCTCCACTAAAGCTATTTCAGAGAGTTTTAAAAGTCCATGTTATGGAGACGCCTGGGTAGCTCAGTCGTTAAGCGTCTGCCTTCGGCTCAGGTCATGGTCCCAGGGTCCTGTGATCGAGCCCCACATCGGGCTCCCTGCTCGGCGGGAAGCCTGCTTCTCCCTCTCCCACTCCCTCTGCTTGTGTTCCCTCTCTCGCTGTGTCTCTCTCTGTCAAGTAAATAAATCTTTAAAAAAAAAAGTCCATGTTATTAACCTTTGAAGGAACAAATAATTCTTTTAAAGCTTTGGAAAACAAAAAAACCCTGAAAACTTCTGAATTTAATCTACAAGTCTGGAAAACTCTGATTCCAATCCTGGATGAGTATAATACAAAAAGATAAGTATAGACTGCTCTGAATATAAACCCAAGGATCCTAAATAGAACATTAGTAAACTGCCTACAGAAGTGTATTAAAAGAAAATATACCATGCTCATGTGGCATTTATGCCAATATGGTTCCAACTTAGGGATCTTTCTTCAGCAGATTTATAAAGAAGAAAAGACATAGTATCATCTCAATAAATACTACTTTTTCTTTTTAAGTAAGCTCCACACCCAGCATGGAGCCCACCATGGGGCTTGAACTCACGACCGTGAGATCAAAACCTGAGCTGAGATCAAGAGTCAGATGCTTAACCAATTGAGCCACCCAAGTGCCCCTCAATAAATATAATTTAAAAAAATATAACAACAAATATTCTTATTTTTTAAAGAAAACTTTATAATAAGCATGCAATAGGAGGAATCTTTAACTTGATAGAGAATCTAGCAGTAACCAAGGGAAAACTCCCATTTAATGGGTGACATTAGAAGTTTCACTTGGAAAATACAGAAAAATTTTTAAAAATAAAGAATGCCTAGTTGTTTTCCTCATCAAGGGTTTTCTTCATTTGCTTCCAAATTTGTATTGCATTTATTTTTTTTATAAACTCAATTGCAATTATATAGTAATACACATTTGTTCCTTGAATATCAGAAACTAATATATGTACATTTTATAAAATTTAGAAATGTAAAACAGCATAATGCAGGAAGTGAATGTCTTTCCTAACACCATCTTCCAGAAATAAGTTAAATTCTGGTGATTTTATTTTTTGATTTTGTTCTAGGCTTTTTAAAAAATATTACTGACCTCAAACTATGTAAACTAACCTTAAAAATAATTAATACAGGAATAATCACAGATCCTAGAAATGAAGAGGCCTGAAGGGGAAAATATCTGTCAATGGACGTGGGACTGGATTCTTAGCTTTACCGAATTAAGAAAAAAAAGTCTTTAACTCGGTGCATTAAATAGGAATGTTACCATTTGATAGTTATCAGAGGGGAGGTGGAGGGTAGGATGGGTGAAATAGGTGATGGGAATTAAGGAGGGCACTCATTGTGATGAGCTCTGGGTGATGTATGGAACTGTTCAAAGACATATTGTACATCTGAAACAAATATAACACTGAATGCTGACTAACTGAAATTAAAATAAAAACTTAAGATAAAAAAATAAAATGGAAAAATATAAATTTTAAATATATATATATATAGAACCATTTTTAAAAGGTTTGCAATGCACATGGTCATTGGCCATTAATTAAGCCTTGCTTCTGTGATGGGAAATGAAAAAAGTCAGTGATTCTGGTAGCAGAGATGTAGCGCACGTTGCACCATACTGCCCAGATGCCCCCTCTAAATTAAAAGGCGTTAAGTTTGCAGTTGCTGGGAGTGTGCCTGCCCAGAGCCCCCACCTCAGTCGTCAGACCATTCTGGAACTGCTCCCAGCTGTAGAAAGTGACCTTGATCAAAGTGACACCCATTCCCAGAGCAGCTTGCATTCAATAACCAGGCAATATGGGAGTGTAATGGGTGGTCCCCATCCTGCCCAACTCCAAGGACACAGATTTTAGCTAGTGGTGAACTTGAGAGTCTGTAGAACACCTTGTGGCAGCTGCACTGCTCCCCATCTTCCCCCTCTGCTCTGCCCTCCCTTCTCTTCCTTTATTCAAGCATTGTTCCTGAGAGAATTCCCTAACAAACGCCCTGCAATCTCCATCCCGACCTACATCAGCAGTGTTGGAGCTTAACCACTTGTCACCAGGTCAGAATAAACACAACTCGTTGGTGTTTAAATGGTGATCTGACATGGTGAGAGTTAACATTTGAACTGCGGGGTAAGGACGTGCACCAGCACAAAATAGATACCAGAAATGATTGGAAGCGAAAGAAGAAAAATGTAGTGAATTGCTACGGGGTCTGACTTACTCCCTGGACTTGAAGAATTCTTCTGGACTAACATATCACTGGTCCAAACTGGTTAAGGAAAGACACAAATTTGTAACGTCTGCATTTTTAAATTTATAATTTTGAATCGTTTCTATTGGCTGGGATGCATCTTCAAGTAATTTTTTTCAAGAGACATCTAAGGGTTATATACTTTATGATTTTCCATATGATGAACTGTATAATCCTCTACGTGAATTTTCTTACTCTGCGAGTGTCACAAAGCCTGCTAATCTCTCAGGCTATCGGAGCCGTGGAATACCAGGCAGAGCAAACCAAGTGTGGACAAGGAGTGTTGTCTACAGACAATTTGAAAACAGTAATAAATCCAACTACCTTTGGTCAGCTTTTCATCCCCATGTGAAGGCATGTTAAGTAATTTTAGTGACAAAAACACTCTCCTCTTGGGGCACCTGGGTGGCTCAGTAGGTTACACGTCTGCCTTTGGCTCAGGTCATGATCTCAGGGTCCTGGGATCAAGCCCCGCATCGGGTTCCCTCCTCAGTAGGGAGCCTGCTTCTCCCTCTCCCTCTGCTTGCTGCTCCTCCTGCTTGTTCTCTCTCTCTCTCTCTTTCTGTCAAATAAATAAATAAAATCTTAAAAAAAAAAACACTCTCCTCCCCCCAAAAATCTTTTGTTGGTCTTGGTTCAAAACAATTGCTGTGGTTATTATTGAATTTTAGTAATATATGTAAGCTTCAAAACTAGCACATTTATAGTAGAAATTATGGGCTGGGAGAAAATATTTCCAAATCACTGACAAAGAACTGACTACATACCTAGAATATGTAAAGAACTCTCAAAAGTCAACATCATGAAATCCAAGCAATCTAATTAGAGAATGAGCAAAACACTATAAAAAGATATTTCACTAAAGAGGACGTAAAAATGTCAAATAATCATGTGAAAAGATGTTCAACATCGCTAGCCATTAGGGAAAAGGAAATTGAGATAAAATGAGATATCATTATACACCTACTAGAACAGCTAAAATGAAAGACAGTGACAATATCAATTGCTGGTGAGGATGTGGAGAAATGGATGTTTCACCCACTGCTGATGGAAATGTAACATGAAACAGTCACTCTGAGAAATAGTTTGGCAGTTTCTTGAAAAACAAAAATATGAACTAAATATATACTTAACCATACAAACCAGCAATTTCATTTCCTGGGCAATTATCCCAGAGAAGTGGAAACGTATGTCCACACAAAAACATGTGCACAATTGTTCATAGCAGCTTTGTTTGTATTAGCCAAGAACTGGAAAAATATCCCTCAATCAGTGAATATTTAAATATATCCTGGTATACCACTCAGGAATAAAAAGAAGCAAACTATTGATGTATGCAGCAACTTGGATGGACCTCCAGGGCATTATATTCAGTGAAAAAAGCTAATCTCGAAAGGTCACAAATAGATGTTTCTATGATTCTATTTATGTAGCATTCTCTAAATGTTGGAGATGAAGGACAGATTAGCAGTAGTCAGGAGTTAGGGACGGCGGAGGGTAGGAGGTGAGTATGACTGTATAAGGGTAGCAAGGGAGAGATATTTGTAGTGATAAAGTGGTCATATATCTTGATTATGGTGGTAGTCACACCAATTTATCCATGTGATAAAATGGCATAAATCTATACCTACATATTGTACCAATGTCAATTCCCTGGTTTTGTATTATACTATACTTATATAAGATGTAATTGTTGTGAACAATTGGGACCTCTTTTTCTCTTTCTACTATCCTTGTTAATTCCTGTGAATCTATAACTATTTCAAAATAAGAGTCAAAAAATATTTTTCACATTGTGTCTAGGTATTGGTCTGTTTTTAGTGATTTTGAGTGCAGCACATTGAGGCCTTTTAATTGCTTTCACTATTTGAGAATCTAAGTTACATGAAAGCCTGGAGCTGGTTTTTCATACTCAGTGATGCTGGCTCATCCCGAGTTTGTCAATTTGGAAAAGGAGTCCTTCCTCAACACATATTACTTCCATCTATTATAAAATTGTTAAACTGAACCCATCTTGTTAGAATATGACACTTTACTGTCATATGCCAGAAAATTTATCATTAATGGCATACAATTGTACACATCTACAAAGCAAGTGTGTGTATTTTTATATCTGTCACTCTTACACATTCTGTGTCTTATTGTTGTATTATTAATATTTAAAATAGAGCTTGGCATATAATAAGTATTTAACTTTTTTTAAGGAACAAAATAAGAAATATACTTCTCCATTATATAATTGTATGGCATTATGTATTTGAATATCTATTGATTAGTGGGAATGTGGCTGGATGCTATGCTTATCAGATGATCATTATCACCATCATTGTTTTCATCTCTTGATTTTCAGTCTATTTTCCACAGAAATCCTCAAGAGACTGCTGTGCATGAAACTTGATTCTGTATTATATAAAGTCATATATGTTTTATCCCACTTCTGTTGTAATTATCTTCAGTTTATTTTATTTACATCTTGAAGTAAACATTTTGTTAGGTACAACATATATACAAAAAAGAAGAGACAAATCAAAAGTGTGCAGCTGGGTTTCTGGTTAGTACTGATTTTAAATATTTAAATCAGAAAAAAAATATATATGTAATTTATACATATATCCTATGAATTCTGTTTTTCTGTAGAACCCCATCTCTGCTTTACTCATCACCGAGCTTCAACAATATGAATACACATATGGTCTTATGTAGTTCTACCCAGTCCACTCGTCCAGTTCCTTTTGAGGCAAATTCAAGACATCATTATCTATCTATCTATCTATCTATCTATCTATCTATCTATCTATCTATCTATTATACCTACCTACACTTTACAGACGTATGTATACATAGATATATAATAAAAAGTTTTTAAAGCAAATCACAATATACATCACATACATACATAACCACGTTCTTTAAAATAATCAAATACCCAGTCATTGAGAAACTGTGGTTTTTAATTGGGATCCTTAGGTTCCCAGGGTTTAGAGGAAGTGTCGCAGGGATGGAAATATGTGAGTGTGGGACAGAAGAAAGACACCAAGCAATGTACTAGGTCAGGAAGCCCCATTTCTTTGTGTCTGTTTTAGAAAAATGAGCTTTGGAATGAGGTTTTATTCAATGAAAGAACTCTGTCATTTAGAGAAAATGGAAATTACTAAATAGGTAATCTTGGGTCAAAACAAAAGAGTATTATTCTTTCTGCTTTTCTCAAACTAGAAAAAAAATGTACACTTAGTAGAGAAGTGTACTGGATATTTTTAGTAGGTGCTTTGGCTTTCCACAAGCTCTGGTCTGGAAGATGTATTATGTTGTTTATCTTGCCCCTCATTACTCAGCACAGGGACGGAGGGAAGTAAGTTACTAACGTTGCTAGAGTTACTTAATCAGATTCTTTATTCATGTAGTTGATATATTCATTTCAACTGTTCTGTGTGAGGAATTTGAGTCACTGATTGTGGGAAGTTTGGGAGGAGCCTTTATACAAGAATTGGCTAAAAAGACAAAGGAGAATTGTTTTAAAATTCAATGGCAGAACTTGATTTCTTTTGAAAAGACTTCTGATTGAGTTAGGAGAAATCAGAATAATGCCAGAAGATTATTACAAGAACAAGTGGTTTTCCCTTGAGAGTGAAAAGTTGAAATAACTAAAATAAATTTTTTAAAAGTCTGAGAAGTCCAAGCAGTGAAACAGCAGGAAATAAAGGGAGGGATTAAGATAAACTAATATTAAGAATTCAGAAAAAAAAAATTCCAAGTAATGTCTATGCCTAATGTGGGGCTTGAACTCATGACCCTGAGAACAAGAGTCACATACTCTGCTGACTCAGCCAGCCAGGCACCCCAAGAATTCAGAAATTTTAAAGTGCTAACAATTATGATAGATACTAGGTGTGAAGATCATGGTTAGTTTAAATAGCCATAAAAAGCAATAAAATTCATTTATGTAACAAATAAAATTTCAAAATGACTCAAAAATTACTCTTTGATATTTGTTAGAGCAAATTTATATTTATCCACTTTTAAATGTTAATATTTTCCAGCTAAATAATTGCTGTATAAGGTTTATTGTAATTTCCTTTCTACCTTTTTGTTTTGATTAAAACTTTTCATAATAAAATTAAAAAAAAAACCATCCAAGTTTGTGGTCATTGATCTATGTAGGTTCCTAACCAGTAGCCATTTTGAACCTTAAAAAGGGACCACTCTTTACATTTGAAAATTAAAATATGTAAATTTTAAAATCAGAAAAAAATTGCCACCAAACAGTTGACAAAGGCAGAGGCAAATGGAAGAGTAAATATTTCTATTTTTTAAAAATCCATGCTTCTTATCAATACTGGTGGAAACAAATTTTCAGAAAATATCACAGAAATTGAAAGTGCCGTGGGTGCCTGGGTGGCTCAGTTGGGTAAGCTTCCTTAAGCCTCGATTCTTGATTTCAGCTTAGGTCATGATCCTGAGCTCCAGGCTCAGTGAGGAGTCTGTTTGAGAGTCTCTCCCTCTCCCCCACCCCACTCACACATGCACGGCACACTCTTCCACACACCCCCCACCTCTCTCTCTCTAAAATAAATAAATAAATCTTTTTTTTTAAAAGGAAATTGAAAATGCCTTGATGAGTGATTCTTTGAATTCATGAAAGTGTCTTTCGGTGATAAATTCAAATAATTGGACCAAGGCTGAGGTAATCATATTTTAATGAACACTAATAATTTCACTAAAAGAGTCATATGTTACACAAATCAGAAAAAACAAACATACCAACCTGCCATAGGACCATGCATTTCTTTTTTTTTTTTTTTTAAGATTTTATTTATTTATTTGACAGAGAGAGACACAGCGAGAGAGGGAACACAAGCAGGGGAGTGGGAGAGGGAGAAGCAGGCTTCCCACTGAGCTGGGAGTCCCATGCGGGGCTCAATCCCAAGACCCCGGGATCATGACCTGAGCCCAAGGCAGACGCTTAACCAACTGAGCCACCCAGGTGCCCCAGGACCACGCACTTCTGCTTTCTACTCCATTTCTTCCAGTTTTGAGAGTTGCCAGTTTAGTAGAAAACAGACACAGAACATTTTTGGCTTGGTTTATTGGGGATCATGCTAAAGAATTTAATTTTAACTCTTAAATGAAATATTGGAGTAACCTAGAAGGGGAAGATGTGACTTGAGTTTCGCTTTTGGATTTAGAGTGAAGTAAACACTGAAGGAATATTTTAGAGGCAGAAAGAGCAAACAAATATTGTCTAGCCATAAAAATGCTAATGGATTGGTAGGAACATCCTCTAATTATTTACTCTTTTAGGATATTGTTCTGACAATATTTACCAAGGAAATAAATAAAGAAATTAGCAATACACACTAAAGAAAGAAAGTCCTTGCATATTCTAAATATAACAAGTATTATAATGTGGTGTAAGCAGAATTCTTCCATTCATGATTTTTTTTTTAATGCTTAGTCACATGTTGGTTAGGAGTTTCTTTTATGGAAATTTTAATCAAGAAAAATATGTATTTTCTTCGATTTTGCCCTCTCAAAAATTGCAATTACTCAGTTGTCCCTATTCACTGCTATTATATATACATATTATATCATGGATTTATCAAGACATTGAGTAATGCAGTTTCTGGAATATTTCATGGGTGGGGTATCCCTAGAAACAAGTTTTTAATGCTTCTTTAGATGTTCTGTAAAAGAGTCCAAGTCAATATTTTGTTAAATAAGTTGTCAGTGGTTGAGTTCTAGTTATAGTGTGTGGAATTTGGAGTGGGTAGTTGGGGGATATGTGCTTTAAAAGATCCCCAAAAGCATTATGGAACATAAAACTAAGGGGAAAAAGGTTTAGGAACATAAAATAGATTAAAACACAAAGTTGTAAATATTAGGCACCAGAAACATTAGATAATGCTTCTAGAAAAGAAAGGATTTCATGTGGATTTAGGAGCAGGCAATGAAGATGGATTATTAGGCAAGAGGAATATGTAAACCAAGGCTTAAGGGTAGCAATAACATGGCAAATTCAGGAAAGAATAGAGCAATCAGGCTAAGAGGATAGTAATTGTTATAAATCTCTATAAATCTTGAAGCATTTTTCAGTAACATCAGAAGGCTTAGGACAAATGTATTTGATTATTACAAGCAGTGTTAGAAATTTAAAAAAAAAAAATTCTCTTCCAGAAAAAGAGAACAGATAGAAAAACTGGGAGGAAGAGGTAAAAACAGAGAGGAAGAGAAGAATTAACATTTACTGAACATCTATTGAGTTTCAGTTAATCGTTGTGGATAAACTATATTAGTATAAATCTCATGTTAACACTATAAGGTAGGTTTTATCTCCTCTGCTTAGTTAGCAGATGAGAAGACTGGTAAGAGAGCTGATGTACCTCACTCAGCATCGTACAGTAGGAATGGCTGTATCTGGCATCCACTTGGAGGCCTGTATATCTCTAAAACCCATGTACCTTTCATTAAACCTACTGCATTAAACAGAATGATAAGAACCACTCACTGTTTATAAACTCAGAAAACATTAATTCCCCTGATCCTGACAGAAGAAATATGGAAAGGGACTCAGGAGGAGCAGAAGGTAGAAACTGGGGTGAAATGGAATAGTTTCCCAGAGAGGGGTAGACTGTCTATAAATATAGCCACCTAACAAATCCTCACATTCTTATTCATACATGCCTCTCTTCCTATCAAAACACAGAATTTGTTTCCTCCCCCCTTGAATTTAGGTTGGTCCTGTGACCAACAGAATAGGGCAGGAGAGATGGTGCATGACTTCTGGACTTAGGCAGCTTCCATATTTGTCATCTTTGTATCCAGCCTCTGTGTAACGTAGCAAGGGCTCAACTACTGAATAATGAAGACAGAGACAGAGAGCAGGGTAAGGATAAAGGGGTAGAAGGACAGGGATAGAGGAAGAGGGAGAGGGAAAGAAAGAGAAGTAAGAACTTGGACAACGCGCTCATTCTCTTCTCCTCAGTTAAGTCGCCAGAAATGTTAAGTTCTTTAGGATATTCCAGTCCCAGCTGAGTTCCAAAATGATAGTAGCTATGTGAGTGACTTCAGCAAACAACACCATTTGGAACAGAAGAACCACAGAGCCTATCCAAAGAATCATGAGAAACAATAATCTATTATAGTTCTCACTTTGGGGGCAAATCTGTTATGCAGCAAAGGCTAACTGATGCACTTCATTTTGGGATCCTGGAGTAGAGAAAACAAACCATCAGGAAAAGATAGAGCAATAGGGTAATGTCACCTTAGTCTCTCTCTTCATTCAGATCCTTGAGCCTATATATGACTTTTTTTTAAGATTTTTTATTTATTTATTTGACAGAGATAGAGAGAGAGTGCGTGAATAAGCAGGGGGAGCAGCAGAGGGAGAGGGAGAAGCTCCCTGCCGAGCAGGGAGCCTGATGCGGGGCTCGATCCCAGGACCCTGGGATAATGACCTGAGCCGAAAGCGGACACTTAAGTGACTGAGCCACCCAGGCGCCCCCTATATATGACATTTAAAAATACCTCTATTAAAATACAAATATTCCCTGGAAAAGATATTTAGCTGCTTAGCAAGGATTCATTGACAGCCAAAGAGCACAACATATGTCACAGGATAGAGGGAAAGATTCTATTTAAGCCTGACCTAGAAAGAAGGGAATAAGAAAGGTACCAGAGAGACTTCATGATTTTGCATTGGCTTGGTCCTGTCCATGTCTAGTTAATACCACTACCATCATCTTCACAATCACCATCCATCATGATCATCTATTGTGATTATGACTGACTGACAACTACCTACTTTATGCAAATATCATCCTAGATCAAATTTAATTTATATTTCTCTAATTCTCACAGTGACACTCTGAGGTAGACATTGGCCCATTTTAAAGCTAATGGCACTAAAGTGCAATAGGTCTAAATAACTTGTTAATAACTTGTTCAAATCCGTGTAACTCACAAAAGGCAGCATGACAATTAGTACGTAGTTCTGCCCAATTCCAAAGACTTTGCCATTTGCCTTTATCAGTTTCTCATCGTTTTCAGGCACTGTTTTCTTGAGGACTGCCAATCCTCCAGTTTTTTTTAAAGTGTTGGTAATTGATTTTGAAAAATAATCAAGTTCTATAGGAAATTGACCCATATTTTAGAATTACAGAACACCTTAAAAATTACTTACGGTGAGAAACAAGTTTATAGGTATTCTAGTGTAGAAATCAATTAAAAGTAAAAATAATAATAATTTAAAAAGGTTTGCCTTATAATTTGTAGCAGAAGCATTATCACAATGACAGTGGGTGGTGAAATGATCCAATATTTTTCTCACTGGTGTTCCCCAGTGTCCTACATTAAAATTCCTTAGTGCTTTTTTTGTTCTGGTTCTTCTCGGTTTATAGGAGGCAAAGCAACCAAATCTTGGCCATCCTTTGAGTCAGTGAAGGAATAAAATAGAATATCCATGAAGAATTCAGGTCAGCAAGAAATAGCCAGGAATGAAAGTGTAAGGATAAAGGAGGAGAAAAGAAAGAAGATGTTGAAAAAGTATGCCAACTCTTGGTCTACGTGATCAACAAATAGATCGAACCTATTCATTCCATTTTAAAGCATCTATTTATTTTTGTGCCAGCCCCTAAGCTGGGAGACAAAGATAAATAATTCACATTTCTTGACCTTATGGAAAAGTAAGCAATCTGATTTATCCAGACAAAAGGATGCTGGGGAGTTTGGAGGCGATCCAGCTAATTCACAGAGGTCCCAAGATAAGGCTCAATTCACTTTCCATTCTGAGATGTAACTCCATCATTGCTACTGTGCATGCAATCTCTGGGTGAAGAACAGAGTCAATACTACAATCCTCTTCTTACAACCACAGCATAAAATTGATAACATGATATGCAAGAGCTGGAGGAATAGGGAGAGAGCCCTTTATGGAAGATTCCTTTATTTCTAAATGAATGGTTTCCTTGGAAGTCTTGCATAATAATGCCCCACTCAAAAATACTGAACAACAAATTAATTTACATTAACACCAAAATTCAACTATTAAAGAAACTTATGGTATTAATTTGATCCCTCATCTTTTCCTTAATGCTAGATGTTATAGGGTGATGGCTTGGTTGCTCTGTACCAATGCTTCTCAACGAGTGGAGATTTTGACAATGTCTGGAGACAGTTTGCGTTGCCAAAACTGGGGTGTCGTTTGCTACTGGCATCTAGTAGGTAGAAAGCAGGGCTGCTGTTAAACATTCTGTGGTACACTGGACAGCCTTCCACAGCAAACAATTATCTGACCCCAAAATGTCAATAGTACCAGGATGGAAAAAACTACCTACCTATATGCCCATTTTACATGAATTTTAAAACCTTTTCATAACATTCAATCATAAAATGATGCAACCATCCATACACAAAAGAAATTTTTAGGTTTATTTATTCTCACAGAATAAGGAAATAAAATTACATAGAAGTCAAATGACTTGAAATCAATAAGTGACTTAATTCTTTTTAAAGCTTTGGGCCATGTTTTAATAATCAGTGTGACATTAAGTATTCAATTCAGAGATAGTCAGCTCTCAATTGGTCCATATTTCTTCAGTTATGCCCATCAATTCCCCAAATCATGATCTAAGACTCTGATAATTTCAGAGATTTTCTTTTGAAGCAATTCTCAAACACCATGGCATACTATGATATTCTCCTGATTTTTTCCGTAAAAGAAAAATGATAGGGGCGCCTGAGTGGCTCAGTCATTAAGCGGCTGCCTTCCGCTCAGGTCATGATCCCAGGGTCCTGGGGTCGAGCCCCACATCAGGCACCCTGCTCAGAGGGGAGCCTGCTTCTCCCTCTCCCTCTGCCTGCCGCTTCCCCTGCTTGTGTTCCCTCTCTCTGTCAAATAAATAAATAAAACCTTTACCAAAAAAAAAAAAGAAAGAAAAGAAAAATGATAGTGTCTCACTCACTTGAATCCAGATTTTGAATCTGTTATAATCTCAGTAAAATCTAAGATAAAGGCCCTATCTCTAGCCTTGACTCTATGATTCATTAATTAGTTTAAGATCATAAAGTTAATTCATAAGAACAATTTTTGGGGCATGCTAAAACATTCCAGATGAGTCAACATAGTAGCAAACTAGCAATCAACTACTAACACGTATTCCTTTTTAGTCATTAAATAGATCCCCAAATGATCTCTCTATGTCAATATTTTATGGTTGTGACTCTATTAACAATGTGTTAGATGCCAGGAAATGCATCTGTAAGATTTATGAGATAAGAGCTGGCAAAAATAAAAGTTCAATAAAAGAAACTCTTGGATAAGAAAGAAGCTGACAAGGGTTTGTAGAGCTCACAGATTTCCATTTCTCATTATCTTGGTTGTATCCACCACTCTCCTGTGCTTCTAATACTCAGCCAGTTTGACTCTAGGGTCTCCTTAAAACTCCTCACATAGACCTGCCTCTCCCTCCCACCTCTTGAATCAGAAACTGAAATATTATTTTCTTTACCATTTTTGGTATTAACACCTCACTACCCAGTTTTAACACTGTACAATTCTGTGGCATGTTTTTAATGATTCTGGAACATGACCACTTCCAGGACCATATGGAGGAGTTCTTTTCCTTTCTCCCTCTTCTCTAGATGAGAAACATGGGCCTATTGATCTGAGTCCTAAAGTGACCTATGCATTTTTAAGATTTATTTATTTGAGAGAAAGAGAGAGAGCACAAGCATGAAGGGCAGAGGGAGAAGGAGAGATAATCCTAAGTAGACTCCACACTGAGAGCAGAGCCTAATGGGGGGCTTAATCCCATGATCCCTCGATCACAACCTGAAACCAAGAGTTGGTTGCTTGACCAACTGGGCCACCCAGGCACCCTGACCTAAACTTCTTTAAATTACAGAGGTTCCTCTGATTTGAGAGTTAAAGCATTACACAAGATATAAGGCACAAAAATCTTATTAGCACTTAACTAACACATATTAAGTGATGAATGTAATGACTGAAATAAGACCCACATCAATGAGACTTTCCAGGGTATTGTATCTAGCATTAGAAGTGTCATAATTAGAAGGTATTCAGATCCCTTATTCCAATGCTATTTCTAGTACAAAATCTAGTTTGGGGAGAGGGTGAGGGAGGAATCACTTGTCAATTAATTATCTAGATCAGGAATCTGCAAACTCTGGTCCATAAACCAGTCATCTATTTTTGTAAATAAAGTTTTATTGGAACACAGCCACATTCATTTGTTTACATATTGTCTACGACTGCTTTTCTACCATAATGGAAGAATTAAGTAGTTTTGATAGAGTCCATATACGGCTCACAATGCCTAAAATATTTATTATCAAGCTTTTTACAGAAAAAGCTTGCTGATCCTTGATCTAGATCAAATAAGAAAGAGCAAATGAGGATCAAAATGTGAACTAACCATTTTTCCAAATATATTCCCACTTGAGAACTAACTCACTAGAGAAGGAGAAAGTATAATGGCTCAGCTTTATCAAAACTTTTAAAAATTAAACTTTGCATAATTGATCCTGGGTTTATGTATGTAGGTGGTTTAAAGAAAAAAAAAAGCACAGCAACAAGTACATTTGAAGTTCAAATATTTCCCAATTCTATTCATTTCACCATTATGTAACATCAAACATTCCATAAAATGTAGGGTTTATGAGACTCAAACCATTTAAAGACTGGCATTGAAATGCTAATTTCCATTAAATTCCGTACAGATCCTAAAGTCTATTTTTGTCTTCCTTCTCCCTGAATAAGACCACAAAGTAACCAGGGACCTTTGGAAACTTCATATGACCATCTAGTGTCTTATACATCACGCTCCTTAGTGAGTGCTTCTTCACTTAGCCACAAAGCTATTTACTGGGTTTTTCTAATTGAATCCATGGGAGCATCAGAAAAAGAAAGTGTACACGTACACTTCAATTTCAAGAACTTAGGTCAGAATAGGAGTTTTTCTGGCTGGTAATACTGAATGTGGCAAACATACAGAGTGTCCTCTTCCTCTGGTGAGCTCAGATGGAAGATCTGAAATATACGTTCTTCAGTTCACAGTCTATAAATAGGCTCTGTGACCCAGCATACTACAAGATTTCCTGTCATGTAGTATGACTATGGCATTATAGATCTTTGCAATAAAAGACGTCTAAGAAATTAATTGGTCTAATTATTTTATACAGTAGCTGGAGAAACTGCAATTAAGAGAAGCAAAATACCTGGCCCAAGGGCATACTGTTAGCTAGTGGCAGAGATACGACTTGAACCTATAACTCCTGGGATCTTTTTACTATATCCTAGAGTTAGCAAGCTGACCTGAACCAGATAAAATTATGAAATAGAGGAAAGCTGTCCTCAGACAACCATAAACTTCAAACTCCCTCTGACTGCATGACTTGGCAGGACTCAACCACCAATGAATGAGGAATAAAGACCAAACTCCTTAGCACGACCTACTGTTGGAGGCCTGAACTACTTATTGGTTCTCCATTCAAGGCCACCACTCATATTCCTGAGGTTCTAGAACAGCTCACAAGCCAGCATGTCTTCATGAAGCCCAAGTAGCCAAGGGTGGTTCAGGAAGACAAGTGTCTTCAGAAAAATCTGGACACTAGAATTTATCTAATACGAAAAGAATAGGTATGTAGAACAAGAATAGGTATCTAGAACAATAGGTATCTACTACACAAGGTACTCTACATGGCTTATTCCGGGCAATGGCCTTGTGTATTTTCACAGGAAGAAAGGGCTGGAAGGGACCCTATGGAACATCTCACCCAGTTATTCCACAGTTTCAATTTTATGGCCCATAAAAGCTGAGAAGGTAGAGCAACCTCCTTGAGCTAATTTTAATATTGCATAAAACCTAGGAAAAATAATTTTTAGCATCATAATACCCATAAGAGCCATAATTAAATCATACTTTCCTAATCTACACTTTAGCTAGAATAATATTTACTAATATCACATGACCAGAAGCTCTGATTGGCTACTGATGACATCAGAAGGATTTCCTTGAAGGGACCAAAGTGCAGAAACATGTCATACAGTGATAGTTCACATTCATTTAACAAGGTAAATGCCAAGAAGAGATATACTCTAGTACATTCAAAGTATGGATGAGGAAACTCAAGCCCAAGCCTGACAGAGTATTAAAGACCTACTCAACTTTACAGTTTGCCAAGTTTCCCATTTCTGAGTTAGTGTTCCTTCCATCAGAGTATGCTATGGAATCTTCTATAGCAAACTAGTCACATAGCCCTGTTATCCTTATGTTCTGAAAAGAGGAAAGAAATAAGAAGGAAAAATAGAAGGAATAAAAATAGAAGTAATTTAACTTTTTTCAATGCCATAAATTTATCTATAGACATTTGCAATTTTTGAATGTATGATTTTAAGTAAATAGGTAAAAGTTTAACTCACAGCAAAGTTAAACCAAAGTCTGTATGTAATTTGCAGTACACTTAGCATGCATTTTGGTTTAACATATTGATGCAGCTGATTTCCAAAATGGGTTCAATTAATACTATGCAAGATATCTAAGTGCAAACAAAGCACTGTGCAGGAGGGAGTTTGAAAAAGTCAGTCTTTACATCGAAAAAAAAAATCACCGTTTAGTCTGGAAGAAGCTGTCAATCTATACCATTTAGGATATTTTTTCAACAATTGACAAAAAAAAAAAAAAAAACAAAGACAAAAAAACCCCAGAAAATCCCAATCAACTCTGATAAAGAGCAGAAGAAAGGAATTTTGGTCTGGGCTGTGGGTTGACTCAATTCTCAGAAAGGCTCTAAGACTTTGCATTACTCAGTTTCAAATCTAACAGAAAGTACATATGCCTCTATCTCATGATTCCTTGGCTCTGGTGGGGTCACCAATTTCTGTGTCAGAGGAAGATACAGCTCAAGTTGGCCAAGTCTGAGTCACACTACCCCTGAAATCTATGAGGAATGGGGCAAGCTCCACCAGAGTTATGGTCTGAGAGTGGAGAAATAGTGGATCTCCTCCTTCCAAATACAGTATGAGGAATAGGGCAAATGAATACAAGATGGCCAAGAGACCAAAAAATGTCCAGGACATGCACACAGTAAAAATGATTAAAAATATAAATGATATGCAAGAAGTTCAGATGATAGGCAAAATTGTGGAGAGGCTAATAATTTGGCTCTGGAACCAGACTGTATAGGTTCAAATCCTCACTCCACCACTTTCTAGCTGTGTGAGCTTAGGCAAGCTACTTAACCTCATTGGGCTTTCATGTATTCATCTCTAAAAACAGAAAGAAATAGTACCTACTCACTGGCATTTTGTGATAATTAAATGAGATGAAACCCATATAAGTGCTTAGAATAGTCTCTGACACATGGTAACCACTAAATCAACATTAATTCTCATGATGATGATTATTATTATTGGATATGAGAGGGAAACATCATAAGTATTTAAGAGCTAAGAGGAAGGAGAGAACACTTACAAAGGAATTAAGAGTGGGATAAATTGTGGACCCGTGCTCAACAGTGTGGGATGGGTCCTTGTGATAGGGAGAGGGGGGAAATATGGCATTCTGGGTGATGCAAAGTGTAATGGCAGGAAAGAGCAAAAGGCACGGGAGACTAAACAATCTGTCTAGAGTGAAGAGGAAAATTGTAACAAGGTCTTAACTGCCAGGAGTTTTTCAAAAATGCCGGGCACGGGTAAATCTGTCAGGTTGTGTTCCTCCTAAAATGTAATTTTAAAAAATCTTTTTTTCATCTTGGATTTATAGGTCCTTTATTGTGAAACAATTATAAATCCCGTTTTATTTAGCCATTCACTAAAAACAATTTTATATGAAGGCATCACCATGTGATGTTTACGACATATTTGTAAAATTACTCCGTTAAGAAACAGATTGTAAAAACTGACCCCATTGAACTCAAGAACAGCAATCTATCTTGCCAATATGGAGGTGTTGATCTGCGGGTTATTATTCTCACTTCCAAAGACTCCTACCCTCCTGATGGCTTTCATCTCCTCCAGACCTGCTAAGCCCTTTCTCACAGCCTCTCTTCAGAGGCTTCGTAAAAGCAATGCTGTTATGATTCCTAAGTTACAAGAATCCATAAATAACACAAAAATGACATTCTTTATATTGACATTTCATGGTATTTTCCGTCCATCCCTGGGTAGGATCTGGCAACATTTTCTTGAAGGTAAGAATTCTGTACCCCCCTAGGTGGATAATTATTTTTGTGAGTTGCTTTATGTTAAAGAAGGCATTATTTTTTTAACAAGTAGTCAAAATCTAACCAATCAAAGTGGTACAATTAACTAGCTTTATAACAGTTATTTATGTAGAGTAACACTGGAATTTTACTTGGGTAAAGAATAAACACAAGGAAAATTCTCTCATTCCATTACGCCTTAAAAGTCAGTATGTTGATGGTTCGTGCACCCATGCATTCCAAAATATGTTGTTGTGGTGGTGGTTGTTGCTTTTCAAATCCATGCCTGTGGTGTGGCAGGCAGTCTACTAGAAGCTAGAAAACAAAGTCATAGCCCTGTCTCACACATATTTTAACATTTCTGAGATACAAAGTCCCCATACTTTCCTCCCAGGAGGTTCTTACACATAAAAAATCCACAAAGCTACTTAAAGCAATAAACAAGCCCCAAGAGACCACAGAGATTATGGGTGAGAGCAGACACTTAACCCACCAAAAAATTGAGCCCCATGCCAAAGCAAATTGCCGTATTCCATCTCTATTGTGGCTATGGACGCCAGATTTCCATGCAGTTTCTAGCTCAACTATTACACTCGGTGCTTCCAATAAGGCTGTGGCTGCTTGTTACAAGAATCTGGGTTTTGGTTTATGTTCCACCATCTTATGCAAATATTTTTCTTCTGAAACGGTTATCTCCTTTGAGAAGCCTTTGCGTCACGCCTCCCTTCCTCTTCCATTCCTACTCAGAAATAATCACATCACTTTCTCAAAGAATTTTTTCTACAGCTGCTTTACTATATAGAACAGTGTATTTTAGTTACTGGTGTCACTCCCCAATAGACAGTGGTTTCTGCAAAGGCAAGAATTTTCCTTTTCACCCTTGTGTCTCTAGATGTTTGATGATTCTTGCTGAATAGGTATGTAAGACAATGAATCTAGGTGTAGCATTTTGGCTAAATCTTAAGCTTCGAAACAGTACACATAAGAAGTTGTGCTTTCTGACTTTATGAAACACCGTTAAACCTCCAAATAATTTTTCCACAGTCAAGTTTGATAAAGCCTTTCTTCAGACAGCTTTTCCCTCTCCTTCAGTAATCTATATAAAGTTCCCCTCTCATTTTGAGTGAGCATCCCTCTCGTAGCTACAGGGAAACCCTAGTGTCTCATACAATAGGGGCCCTTGCAGTTGGGACCCCCTGAGAAAGAAAACAGAACAACACTAATGGATTGAAAAAGTTTGGAAACCACTGACCTCATATTCTGGAGAATCAAAAGACAACCAAGTCTGCCAAAGCTAAAAGAGAGATTAGAAAATAAGCATTTGGCTAGTATGAAGTTTTAATCTTCTCACATTCTGATTCCGCTTGAACCCTTAAAGAGTTGTGATTTGGTGTTATTTCCAGGTTTGACACTGTTGCTCATATTACTAATGTTTGCTTGTTAACATCACTGGAGTTTACATTAAGGCAGTCTGCCTTGCTCCCTTGAAAACCAATTTAATTTAATCCTTGGTTTCTTGGTAATGGAAGGCAAATTTGCTATGTGTGCTTGTGTGTGTGTATGAGAGAAAGACAAGAAGAAGGAGATTGGTAAAGTTCCCCAGGAAGCTGACTGAAGCAGAGAATTGCATTTAGGCAGATCAATCATTAGGGAGTGCCCTCAGGGTCAACATCTGTTGGGGAAGGGAACAAAGCAGGACTGGACAGAGGAAAAAGTAGGGTTGTGCTACAGTCTCAACAAAGCCATTGTTAGGGAGTTCTGGAGCCGGGAGTATCCTTCACAATTATCCCAAGTAAGAGGAGAGAACTAGGCCTTCAAACTCACTCTTCCCACACCATTGACCAGTCATTGGATGAAGGTTGCCTGGGAAGAGCTACCTCCCTGGATAGGTCCTCCTTTCAGCTCAGGTAACCCCGGGAGGGAGCTTAACAGCTCAGGGCTGTCAGCCAGCAGCACTCTAGAAGCTACAGACCCTTCAGTCCTGCAGTGGGGTATCTGGTGTCATAGCACAGTGTCTGTGACAATTCAATAGCATAAAAAATACATGTATCATTTTAAGTAAGTATTTTCCGTCCAAATCTTGTCTTTGGGAGATATCAGTAGGAAAGATCACCGAGAACCAGCAAATCAATAACCTGAATCTTCCATTTTTTCTTATCTATAAAACAGACTTGATAGTTCTGTTACTCTATATGGAAAGAAAGTTGTTTTGTTTCTTTTTATTGTTTGATTTGGTTTTGTTTCATCAGTAGAACTGGTCCTTTGAAGACAAAAATGTCTTTCACTGCCTATTTATGAAATTAAAGAGTCATATTTTTCATATGAAGAGATGGGACAAATCTGTTAGTCATTTCTTCTGAAATCACTTTTCTGTTTCATTTATCAAAGAATTAGAACTAAAAGTGATTATTTATACCTTTCTTAAGAAAATACTTAGATGTAAACCCCCTTCTTTGGGATAGTGTGGCTAATTTCTGCCTAAAGGTGATAGAGATTTGAAGGAGGAAGATGAGTGATTTCAGCAGTAAGCATAGTGCTTTGTGGTTTGCTGATAATTTGCCCCCGCAGAACCCCCTTGAGATGAGATACTTGATCACCCAAAGGCCAGTGCAGGACCACAACTCCCTGTTGAAATGTAAACAGAAAGCTTCATGACTCGCCTGTCACGTATCACAAGTGAGGCTGAAAACCCAACACGATCAAAATCTTGAGTTTCTTTTAGAAACAAAGGAAACACTCACAGGGTCTCATTATGTGTGGGCTTGTTACTGACTGAATGTGTCCCCCGCAAATTCATATGTTGAAGCCCGAACCCCCAATGTGATGGTATGTAATGAGGCCTTTGGTAGGTGATTAGGTTTAGATGAGGTCATGAGGGGGTAGCCTTATGAGAAGAGGAAGACACCAGAGCTCTCCCATCTTTGTACCTTCCATTTGAATTCATGGTGAGAGGCAGTGTGTACAAGCCCCCAAGAGGGCTGTCACCAGAACCTGATCATGCTGGCATCTTGATCTCAAATTTTCCAGGCTCTAGAACTGTGAGAATTAAATGTCTATTGTTAAAATCACCCAGTCTCTGGTATTTTGTTAGAGCAGCCCAAGCAGACTGAAACAGGGCTCATTGGAATTTCTGAAAATATTTGGATTCTTTGATCATTTGAAAACTTCTGCCATAGGGGAACTGAATTTAATGTGACATTCTAGATTTTACCAAAATACAAACATTATGATGGAATCAGCAAAAGTTTTATTTTTTTGAGCTGACAGACCTTGAAATATCCTTCTCCTGAAAGGTGACTGATCAGACTCTAATCGGGCAATGTGATCACTCAGGCCTTAGGTCAGATAGGAATAATGCTCATTTAAAGCTGTTATGTGAACATCAGTCGGAGGCCTGCTAGTATGAGGCCATACAAATTCTAATTATCATGTGAGAAACATTGAGGGGAAATTCCCTGTTTTTATGTCTTAGAAAATCTATAGGCTTTACAGGATAGGTCTTCTAATACTACAGAAGCACTTTTTCCCCTGGTAGATCCAAGAAACCCTTGAAAAAAAAATGGACATTTTGCTGAAAATTGAAGGACGTAAATGATCTATAATATTTAATCCTGAAAATATGACACCTCCTGATAAGCAAAAGGAAATCAAAGGAGCCACCTTTCACATCCTGCATATTGCTTCACTTTATTGGTAAGGAAGATGGGGTGACAATTCTGGCTCTGGGGCTTGGGGCTCCTCCTCTCGTGCTCTCCACTCTGCCTCCATGCAGCCCTGATTTTGCTTGTTTTTTAGAATGAAGTGTCCCCTTCTGGCTTTGGAGTCAGACCTAGGTTGGATACCTTAGCAAAGGCTGATATCAACCATCAGTATGCCTGCTGGCACCCAGTAGAGAAGCATCCATGGACTCTTCATATAAGGATGACTTTTGAATCATTCTTCCCTTTTGAATAATATGGGTTTTTTTTTTCCCTATTATTAAGTGTCATATCATCAACTTAAATAGTTGACGGGGAGAAAAGGCAAGTGCTCTTTATTTTACTTTGTTTTGTTTAGGTTTTTCCAAAGCTTTCAGGAAATTTCTCATCACTTACCAATAAATTAGGGCAGGTTTGGATGAATGCTGACAGAGCAGAAGGTTGGTTAACAATTTCTGAGTGCACCTGGTGCAGTTAATTAAACATTCATTTTTTTCTTAAAATCAGTTACACATGCATTTGGCTGTCAATAGTCCAAAAGTTCTTAGAAAACCAGAGTTTTTCCAGATCCTCTCATCCCATTTCTCATGTATCAGAAACAAAACTTTTCATGTGTTTTGGCTATTTTTTTTTTGAGTAATCACTTCCAATATCTACACTGCAATCACTTCCAATATCTACATTGCCACTTTCTTGATTTTCCAGTTCTAGGCGCTACCGACTTATTTCTCACTATGAAAGATGAAAATTTAATTCTCCCATATCTCATCCCCCAAGCACACACATCTTTACATCTCCCCTCCCTCCCAGTATGGTTACATAGTTACTTCGGTTAAATCAGTCTTCAATGTTCACAATATTGTGACAATTGAGCCATTTGGTGTATGATAAATACTTTTTCTTCTCTACACAAGTTTTTCTTTCTTTTGAGTTCATAATTATCTGGATTTTTTTGCTTTGTTTTCTATATATTTATCACTAATAAAAATCCAAACTCTTCACCAATTATGTGAATTTTCTCTCAGTAAAGTTTGATGCAGCAAGTGGAATATCAACTAATCTTGAAGACTTCCAGAGCCTTCTGCCTGCTCTGATCTGGGCAGGATGGCTTGCTCAACCCAGCACACGGCTCTCATCCTGAATGTCATCCTGAAGATAATATATACTCTCTCAAATTACACCTTCATTTGCTAAATCTCATGTCTTCAGTTTTTTTGGTTTATGGCTTCATTTGGTGTATCACAGCCTCTAAGTAGATTCCCCAGAAAAGGTGCACGGAAAGGAAGTAGATTTTTAGAGACTTTTCATGTCTAAGAAAAAAATATTTATTTTCTTTACCCTTGACTTTATTGACAATTGGCTGGGTATAGATTCCAGGTTGGTTGATTAGCAGCAAAGCTAGTCCCTGGCAACCATCATTCTATTCTTTGTTTTCCTGAGTTTACCTACTTAGATATCTCATGTAAGTGGGATCCTGTAGTATTTGTCCTTCTATGACTGCCTTGTTCCACTCAGCAGAATGTTCTCAAGGTTCATCCATGTTGTCACATATGACTGAAATTCCCTCTTTTAAAGGATAAATAATATTCCATTGTATGTATATACCACATTTTTGAATCCATTTATCCATCAATGAACATTTAAGTTGTTTCTACATCTTGGCTATTATGATACGAATAGTGCAGCAGACAACACAGGAGTGCTAATATCTCTTTGAGATTCTGATTTCAATTCTTTTTTTGTTAAAGATTTTATTTATTTATTTGAGAGAGAGAGTGCAGGAGTGAGGGGAGTGGCAGAGGAAGAGGGAGAAGCAGACTCCCTGCTGAGCAGGGAGCCTGATATGGGGCTCGATCCCAGGACTCCAGGATCATGACCTGAGCTGAAGGCAGATGCTCAACTGAATGAGCCAACCCAGGGGCAACCCTGATTTGAATTCTTTTGGATAAATATCCGGAAGTAGAAATGCTGGATCAGGGGCACCTGGGTGGCTCAGTCATTGAGCATCCACCTTCGGCTCAGGTCATGATCCTAGGGTCCTGGGGTCGAGCCCCGTGTTGGGCTCCCTGCTCCGCGGGAGACCTGCTTCTCCCTCTCCCATGCCCCTCTGCTTGTGTTCCCTCTCTCACTGTCTCTCTCTCTGTTAAATAAATAAATATAATCTTAAAAAAAAAAAAAGAAATGTTGGATCATATGGCAGTTTTATTTTTAAGTTTGTGGGGAATCTCCATACTTGGTTTCCAGGCTACACTATTTTGCATTCCCACCAACAGTGCACAAGGGTTCCAATTTTTAAGGCAATGCTCTACTGTTTTCTAGCTTCCAGGATAACTTTTGAGAAGTCTGAAGTCAGTTATTACAGATTTTGCAATTATAAGATGATATAAATGACTGAGTATAGATTGAAGAATAGACATTTTTTCAAGGAACATGGTGGCTCACGAATTGAATGACAGTCATAACTGTCTTTAACAGCCATCCTGATGGGGTAGAATACATAAAATGCAGGCACTTAAAAGCTATCCTTTTATTAAACTCAGTATGGATGAGATATAATATGCTTTAGTATGTACTGTTCTAGACTCAAAAGGAGTAGAATGAACTTCAAGAGGGCTTAAAGGAAAATGGCAAATATGATTATAGGGTTGGGGATAGGGAGAACCTAAGTAGTAAGCAGAAAAACATGCAGTTTATTCAGAAGAGAAGAATTACATGATTTTCTAATGGCCCTAAAGCATATAAAGCAATGCTCATTCGTTTTCACATTTTTAAGTGCTTTTTCTGAGAAAATTTAATGGGATAATTGGTGGGTATAAGTACCTTATTGATTGCAGGCCTTTCAATGTTAGTTTTCTTCATAAGAGTCTCTTCTTTTCCATTTAAATTCCAGTTAGTTACCATACATGGAATAGTAATTTCAGGTGTACAGTATGATTCAACAATTCCATCAAACCCGGAGCTCAACACAAGTGCACTCCTTAATCCCCATCACTTATGTCACCCATCCCCACCCTCCTCCCCTCTGGTAACCATCAGTTTGTTCTCTATAGTTAACAGTCCAGTCTGTGTCTTGGTTTTCTTCTCTCCTTTTTTCCCCCCTTTGCTTATTTGTTTTGTTTATTAAATTCTACATATGAATGAAATCACATGATATTTGTCTTTCTCTGACTTATTTCAGTTAGCATAATATACTCTAGCTCCATCCACGTCCTTGCAAATGGCAAGATTTCATTCTTTTTTTTTTTTAATGGCTTAATGAGAGTCTAATAAGTAAAACAGCCAGTTGTGTCCTGTTTTCATTTCTGCCAATAAGGTAGGTTTGAAAGTCTATCTCTGTTTTTAATTTGAACTTTCCTGATTAGTAATTAGGTTGAGTCTTTTGACATGCTTATGACCAATTCATGTTTCATCTCCTTCGACTTGTTTATGTCTATTGACATTTTTTTATGTCGAGTTGTCTGTATTTTTGTTATTTGTAGGAATTCCTTACATATTCTTTTTTTAAGGATTTTATTTATTTGAGAGAGAGAGAGAGAGAGAGAGCACATGAGTGGGGGGAGGGGCAAGGGGAAAGGGACAAGCAGACTCCCCATTGAGTGGGGAGCCTGACCTGGGGGCTCGATCCCAGGACCCCAAGATCATGACCTGAGCCAAAGTCAGACACTTAACTGACTGAGCCACACAGGCACCCCTCCTTACATATTCTTGATACTAATTATTAGCCTGTTTTTAGGGGATTGCAAGTGTCTTCTCCAGACTTTTGAACGATGGACCTACAGTTGGTCTATAGACCTATGGCAGAACTTGCACTGTATACCAATTTTACATCTCTGCCTCCCAAAAATGTCTAAGCAACAGGCTCTTGTTACTGTCTGGCAATTCCAAGTACAGGAAAGTCCTTTGACTAAGGTTGTGTTAGCCCAGAGGAGCCAAGAGTGGTAAGAGAGGACTGCGTTCAGTCTGAGGGTGCTATACTCCACAGTTGTCCGAGTCATACTGTATAATGGATGGCATGAAGAACAAGACTTCTACTTCCCTAAATGAGGTGGACCTCTGCACACATTCAGATTACATGTAGAAGTGTTCTTGTCTCATGTATGGAGGACTGGCTTGAGAGACACAATTGAACTTCTCGAATATCTGATGTATTGATCACTAATAGTCTTTTTATCTGCAGTTGTGCCCACTGGTGAGACCCTTTTGCAACATTCATGGAAGCTTTCATCATATTCTGTCATTAGAAAATAATTCAAGTCCTTCTGCTAAGTATCTTGAGTGATCTAACTTCTTCTTCTATCTTTTAGATAAATGACCCTTGTATCACTTACCCAGGTGGTTTCTATTCTCACTATTCCACCATATGTTGCTGCCACTGGCATTTGTCAACCTAGTGATCATTCACCTTTTTGTTCTTACTGCATTGTCTTTTAATAAGTAAGAGTTCCAAGTTGAATGTAATCAAATATAAGTTATTTTTTTGGTATCAAGTGTAAGAAAACCTTCTCTACACCAGAGTCAGTAGAGATTATTTACCTATATTTCTTTCTTTTAAAAAAGAAATTCTCTTTGAATTGATTTCTGTCTATCATGTGATGTAGGAACCCAAATACATTTTCATTTATAAATGGATGCTTAATATTTCCAGGTTCATTTTAGTAAATAGCCCACCTTTTCGACATTAGCGTACAATGCAAGCTCTGTCATGTATCAGGTTTTCACATACGTACATGTATGGTTCTGGACCCCCTATTCTGTTCCACTGGTGCATTTTTTCATTGATATGTTTGTCTACAACACTATATTATACTATAAGTTTACTATAAATACTGATACGGGTTTCCCTGTTTGGTTCATTATTGTCAGAACTGTCAGCTATTTTTGCAATTCTGTTATTTCATACAAATTTTAAAGTTCCCTTGCTGGATTCCATAAAAAATACAAACAAGAAAAATCAAAAGAAAAAAAATCTTGTTGAGATTCAGGATTTTCATTGGAATTTCACTGGATCTATCCATCCATTATGGGTTAGTTGATGTTTTTGCAATATTAAAATTTTATTCATGTGTAAATATTTTATTGAACTTATTTAGATATTTATTTAGATATTCTTTAATGTCTTTCAATAAGGACAAAATTTTCTTCCTAAAGTTCAGGCACATTTTTTGCTAGGAATCTTTTTTGTTTACTATTACATATAGAATTTTTTTAATTGCATTTACTTACAGTTTGTTGTTCATGTACAGAAATGTAATTGACTTAGAATTTTTTTTGGAATTGTCAATTTTGCTAAAGTCCTTAATAAATATCAGTAATTTCTCTGTAGATTGTTTTGGGCTTTGTGTAAGCAATTATATCATTTGAAAATAGGACAATTTTGTTACTTTCATAACAATCTTTACTTTTATTTTTCCCTTCTTATGCCGCTAGTCAGAGTTGCTAGTGTGCTGCTAAACAGAAATGGGCAACAATGTGTTTATTTATCTTGATTCTGATTTTTAGAGGAAATACTTTTGGCGTTTCAGTTGATTATTATATTGGCTATTTTTCTAAAATTTTTTGGTAGACATAACCTTTGTCAAAAAGCAGAAGATTCCCTTATTTGTACTTTTGCCATGAGCTCTACAAAAATATTTTTTAATGCATATTCTGGTGGAACTCCTGAACTTAGAGATGAGCATATTTTCTCCTTTAATCAGTTAATATGGTAGATTTATTAAAAGACTTTCTAATGTTGAAACTTCCTTTGCTGTGATAAATTCAATTTGCTCAGAATGCGTCGTTCCTTTTTTTCATTGTTGGATTGTTTGTTTTTATTTAGAATCTTTGCATCTACATTCATCGTGAGATTAGCTTGTCATTTTCTTTCCCTTGCTTTATAAGCTATCCTTAGCTGGTTTTAGTGCCAAGATTATATAATTTTTCTATCCCCTGAATGAATTTGTTGAAGATTGAGTTTATAGGTTTATTAAATGTTTGGGAATACTCATCCATAAAATCACTTGAGTTTAATATTTTTGGGGAAAATATTTAAGCAAGTGATTTGATATGTTTAATTCAAGATAATTCAAATTTCCTTTCTCTTCTTGAGTCAATTTTTAAAAACTTTCTACAAACTTTCCATTTCATCTAATTTTGAAAAATTATTGGCATAAAGGTTTTTTCAATTATATTACCTCCTTAATCTCTGCTGTATCAGCTGTCATTTCCTCTTGTTCATTTCTAACACTACAGTTTTTAACAGGAAAGTTTTGCTGTTAGTGAATGATCTATGTTTTTCGCTGAAGTTTCTGTATCTTATCTCCATTTTTTCAAGAGTTCAATGGATAAAACATTCTAGGTTGGCACTGATTCTTATCAACAGTTTGAAGACACTGTTGAATTCTCTTTAGGCTTTTATTGTGTTGAGAGGAGACCTGCCAGTCAAATTGGCTTCCATTTGCGGATAAAGTCATTTCTCTAAGACTGCTTTTAAGATTTTCTCTTTGCATCTAGTATTTAGTTTCACAATGATATTTCTAGGTTTGGTTTCTTTACATTTATTCTGTTCAGATTTTGGGGGGCTTCCTAAATCTGAATATTGAGTTGCATTAATTTTGAAAATTCCTTAATAGTTTACTACCCACCATTCTCTTCTCTTTTTCTAAAAGTCCACATATTTTAGATCTTTTTATTCTAACCACTATTTCTCTTGACTTTTTTTCATGTGTAATACATTGTAATACATTGGATTTTTTCCTTTTCTGATGCAGATTATTTTTTTCTTATTCTGTGACTAACCTGCTGTCCATCCTATTCATTGAGTTTATTTTTAATAATTATCTTTCTCATTTATAAAAGTTCTATTTGTTTCTTCAAATACACGTGTTAATTTTGGTAGTCCTTGTCCCTCCATCATATTTTATAGCCCTCTTGAATTTTCTTTAAATAAATTAAGCATACTTACATTCTTATCTGATAATTTCAATACCTACAGGCTTAAAGATTCGATTTTGTGATTTCTTATTTTTCTGGTGACTCTTGCTCATGATAGTTTATCTCATAGCACTGATGAGTTTTCACTGTAAGCTCGTGTTCCTTGGAACTTTGTCTCTGAGGATTCTTTTAGAACTGCAATTAGGAATACCCCCAATCAGAGAAGATTTGTGTGCTTGGTAACGCCACAGACCAGAATTACTTTAAATAAAATTTTCAGCTAGGTTTACTCAGTATCCAACAGATATTACAAATTCAGTCCCACATCTAAATGAGTGTGCTATAGTGTTTAGGAATTCTTATGAAAAATGTTCTTTTTCTTTTTTCACGTTTTGCCCAGATCCAAGGTTTCAATAAACAAGTCTTCTCCTTTGGGGTCCCGCACCCCTTATCACAGGTAATGCTGTCAATGCCATCTTTTGATTATCCTAGATTTATGCTGCTGTCTGCAATCTGATCTCTCACTCTGCTCAGGACCTACGCTTTGTCTCTTTTCTCTCTCTCACCAACTCCAACATACCCCCTTGTTTATTTTTTCCTTTTGCTCCTCAAATCTAATTCTTTCCCTTACTGTACCACCAGCACAGCCATACTATAAATTTCTTTCTTTAATGCAGCAATTTTAGGTATTCTGTATTAGGATTTCTTTTCTGCACCTCTAGTTCATCAATGCTTCCTAAATTTACAATTTTTTTTTATAATCATAGGAATTCAACCATACACCCCAATGGGTGGATTGTTTTCATTTCAAAAATATGTGAACGATACATTGTTTTGTATCAATGATTTCACCCCACAAGAGAAAGTTGAGGTTTCCAATTTTCTACTTGTTATAAAAATAACTTCCTCAATAGCAGGTGTAGAAAATATCTGGCTTGCTTGTGACTACCACCTTCTATTTTCCTCTTCACTATGGCCTTGACAGAGCTCAATAACTGATTATAACAACCTTCCCCTGTAAGACAAGGTGCCACCTCAACAGGCTTTTCAACATAAAATTCTAGGTAGTCAACCATAAGACATTAGGTCATACAGTACCTCTTATTTGCCATCCTTGTCTAGATAACCTGATCCATTAGAATTTTTTTTTTCCTCACCACTCTCCTGTTATCCTCACAAACTAAGAGCTTCTCTTTTGATTCTAACAATGTGTAATTGCACAAGGGTGACAGTCACTATGAAAAGACACCAGCAAATACATGCATTGCTTAACGCAACTAATGAATACAACTCCTACCCACAAATCCAGAAATGACAGCACAGAGTAAAATGGCCAGCCAAGAGTACTTCTGTAGATATCAATAATAAGCATTCTTGGCTTTCAGGTTCTCATGCTGTCCCATGGCTGCCAATGAGCTCATCTAATTGAGGAGGAGATTTTGTAAAGTCTTTGAGAAACTCCATTCACCATGTTCCTGTTTTTTGGTTATGTGAGAATTTTTGCATATCTTATAGTCCTTTTCTATTCACTGGTAGCCAGCATTTTCCCAGGAACTTTGCAGTTAGATTAGATCATTGCAAATCAGTCTTCCAGGGCACCATACCCTCAGCAGATAAGCTTTGGGCTTATCTGAAGTTCTGTTCCTTCACAGAAGGTAATGACAAAACATTATTAGGAGTAATTTCCATTTTAACCTTAATTTAGCCAACCTCCCTTTTCCACACAAAGCTAGATTATTTATTCAAAAACTCATGATCCGATGGTACAGTTTGATTTTCTGTCCTTATTTTGGAAGGTATATAAATAAGCTGTTAAATAATTTGTTAACTTTGTAATTTCATTAACATATCATTCGACTTTTGCTGAAATTCTATTGCACGGTGAAATACAGCTGGAGTCCCATCTGGGCTCCATCATTTAATGACTCCTCTCAGCTCACACTATGGCACCCTCAACACGTAAGTACTTGAGAAATCAACCAAAATCATGACACTTAGCCATTCTAATGGTTTCTTCTTAATACTGTGCTCCAATGTGACTCGGTTTGGCGTATTCCCCCCTTCTCTGCTGGGTATCACAGCTTCCTCTGGATGCTCCTGAGTACATTTCTTAGTGATCACATTGCTCTAAACCACTTTCTTGAGAGATCAACCCTCACAGATGTGTTATACTGTGCTATAATGCGCGCACTTTCATATTCCACCTAGTAGGCATATTTACCCATCTTTTCACTAGGTCATATTAATAAATAATATATTTTGTATCAGATCTATCTGGAATATCTCATTTTTCCCTTTTATAAAAGGATCACTGGTTTTCTTCATTAACCATTAGGGGTTACTATTTTCCTTTTCAAGACTTTTATTCTCTCTGCCTGTTCTGCTACTTTATTTTACCTTGTTACCTATGACCTCCCAAACGCTTAAAAATCCCCATTTGCCTACTAAATCTTAGATTGTTGCTGGAGTTTCCCTGGTTCAAAAACTCTCTTTCAGTAAATAAATTTTTTAAAAAAATCACTCTAAACTGATTGCAAATAGCCACACGTTCATCTCTTAATGCCACTCAGTTCAGTCTTTGATGTGCCCACATTAACCTCTATTCTGGTTAGATTCACTCAAAAGTGAATCAGACATGGCCACTGCCTTCATACAGCTCAGAGTCTAGAAGGAGAAAAGGAACACAATAAAGAAACAACTGCATAGACCAATGAGCTCATAAGCACCATTTATAACTTCCAAAGTTTCTCCTCAATATAATCAGTCATTTTAGCAGCTTTCTAGCTAATAAATATTCATCTCACCTCCCATCTTGCATCAACATTAATATGAATGTTTGCTATGAAATGCTAATACTTAGGCAAAAAATTTGATTTTCCACATTGAGTCTGTACATATTTTTCTCAAGAACTGAAAGATGTATTTTTAAAGTAGATTAAATAAAATTGAGTTACCCTATAATTTCAAGAAATTGAAGCAATTAGATGAACATTTCGGTAGACATTTATCTAGTGAAACTTCTATGTTCTCTCTGAGCCAAAATCATTCCCCCACGGAATGTGTCAAATGGATACATTCAAAGCCTCATGGAATTTGGGGGAAGCCCATTGTGGAGACAAGCAGGATTGCTCAGTGGGGCTCCCAGACATTCTCCTTGTCGGCGAACGAGCTAGCTGGGATGGACAGCTGATTTTTACTGATGTGAGAGGCAGAAGCTAAACTCAAACCCCCTGAGACTGGGGACCCAGGCCCTCTCTTCAGGGCACCCAATGTTTCCCACCACTTCTCTGAAAGGCTGGCACCTAAGCTCTTGGCACTCAACAGTCTGTTTTCCTCACACTGGCAAAGCCATCACCACACTAACCCATATAAAAAGAAATGCAAAAAGCGGAAACCACTCCCGCACCACCAGCCTCTGCTGCACAAACCCACAATGTAGTGCCTGTCTTAAGTGCGCCTCTCCATAAGATGCTGACGCCAGAGGCACGGGAACCTGCAGGTCTCTCTGTCCTATGGTTTCCAGCCTGTCCGAAGTGATTGTACCACATTATTCGTGACAGTAGCATGACAGCTATAATCCCTGAATTGGGAACATTCCCTAATACCGACATCCAGGTGAATTCTGTTGGATATAGAGAATATCACTAAGAATGGATATATCCAGCCAGAGAGGGTCCAGTTATACTTTTTAAAATTCTCAGCCTGAATTTATTAATCTTCTTAATACCCATTTGTCTAGTGTCTCTATTAGTTGGTCATTCAATTGCAAAAAGGTTTTAATGCTAAATTCACCCCCAAAATGGTTAAAATCATGTCTCCATTCTTTTTTTTTTTTTAAAGATTTTATTTATTTATTTGAGAGAGAGAGAACGAGAGATAGAGAGCACGAGAGGGAAGAGGGTCAGAGGGAGAAGCAGACTCCCCGCTGAGCAGGGAGCCCGATGTGGGACTCGATCCCAGGACTCCAGGATCATGACCTGAGCTGAAGGCAGTCGCTCAACCAACTGAGCCACCCAGGCGCCCAATCATGTCTCCATTCTTGAGGTAATAAAATTATAATACTTTTTATAAGAATCAGACTAATAAGGTGTTAGTTTCATAAAGATTTGTCCAAGGATGACAAGTTACAAGAAAAAAATTCAGTGCACAGGTATGTTTTAATCGGTTGCAAAATATTTAAAGTTTTAAAATGGAATGACTCTGAAGCAGCCATGTGTATTAGGCCTCAGTAACCACCATAGTCTATCACAAGATTTCACTCATCTTATTATCCCATGGTCTCTAAAGGCAGCTTAGTTTGTAAATCCTGGCTTTCACTATTTGCCTTTGGAAGATTATAAAAAAAATGAAATGATGATAGTGAAAATGTATAAAAAATCCAAAGGACTTTTCCATTTTAATATAGATAATATAGATGAGATAAAGATTCTTTAATCACCTTAAGCATCTGCCGGGGCTCTTCGTTTCTTATCTCATCATATATTTGACGAAGAGTTGCTCTAGATCTCCTGCAGGCAGAAATCGGTGTCCTCAGAAAAAGTATCAATTTTTACAATAGTTCTCCCTTTTGACAACTACTCTCTATTGGGATTTTTGCATCTGTTTCTTCCATTACACAAACAAAAACAAAGCAGGCAAAATATTTCAGAAAGTTGAAGGGAACATTATTACAATGTTCCCCACTGAAAATGAAAATACTCAAAGTATACAAAAATCATCTCAGATGTAATTAATATCTGATCAGTGGCTTAATGTTTTGGAGAATATTTATATATATTTTTTAATGCCTTTTTAAAAATGCTTTCTGTTATCTTAAAAATATGGACCAAATTGAGATTCCCACAAACTGAAAGATAAACAGAAAAATCAAAAGAACAAGAAATTGACCAATAGCAGAGATTCTCTTTGAAGTGAAAGGGCCACTCAAGGGCCAGCAGTAAGAACACATTCTGAGAGGGAGCCGACTTGGGTAAATACATGTCAAATTGTCTTTGACTTGAATCAAGCACAACAGAGCCAAACAATATATTCATCAGAATGTACACCTGAGACATGCAGCTTTGATAGTTATGATCTGATGATTTTGAAAAAGCAAGAAGGTTATGTTGTTTTGTCTCTCTGAATAATAAAACTTGCCAAATTGGACATCATTTCTACATTCATTTATTCATCCATCCATCCCTCAAACATTTCTTGAGAACTTCCTGAGTGTTAGACACTCACGCTACATGTGTTGGGGATACGACCCAGAAGGAGAGCGGCAGAGCCTATTCCCTGATGAAAACTAAATTTTAATGGAGGACAGAACTATTACAACAGAAACTAGCTTTTGCAAAAGGTTGTTTCAGATCACAGCCAATGCTAGGAAGACAATGAACAAGCTGATGTATCAGAGTGGCTGGAGGTGGGCTCCTTCAGACAGGGTGGTCACAGAGGCCTTTCTAGGAAATGTGTCCGGCACAAGTCTTCTCAAATTTGGATGCACAGGTGACTCACGCGAGAATCTTATTAAAATGCAGATTCTTATTCAGAGGGTGCTGTAGGGCCTAAGATTCTGCATTTCTCATGAACTCCTGGGTGATGTTGATGTGTCAGGTCCTCAGACCTCACATTGAGTAATAAGGACTTGAAATAAGAAATGAGAACGGTAAAAAGAATCGGGGCAGGAGCTTTCTATTTTGATGACAATCACATGTAGAGGTTTGGGGAAGGAACTGCAAGAAGTCCAGCCTTCTGTCTACTTCATTTCCAAATTTCTATCATTTGTTTCATAGGAGGTCCCGGGGCATGGTGGAAAGATACCTGCTCTGAGACCAGGCAGTTCTGGACTTCAATCCTGTCTCCACCTCCTCACACGGCACTGAGGTTTTGGACGGGTCACTTGCTTGCACTTTTTTTTAAGTTTTACTCTTCTCCATTCTAGTAGAATCCTTGGATAATCTGTCTGGCTTATAAAAAATCATCAGCAAATGATAGACATTCTAGTTTGGCTGATCCAACCTCACTTCCAAACCCTCTTTCTTTTGGCTATTGCTACTCTAAAGGTGTGAAAACTTTAAAAATAGACTGAGAAACTTCAATTTCCCAGCCTTTCTTCCAGCTAGAGGCGGCCATGTGAAAGAGTTATAGTCAATGACATCTTGATGGAAATCCCCAGACACTCCTTCCTGCCCACAAAGACAAAGCCTCAAAAGGAGAAGACTTTGCTCTCTGTCTTTCACTATCTTTTCTGTCTCAACAGAAATGAGTTCTAAAGGTGCAACAGGCATCTTGCAACCACAAGGTGACAAGAATGAGAATGAGGTGCAGGCTGGCTCAGTCGGAAGAGCATGCAACTCTTGATCTCGGGGTCGTGAGTTCAAGCCCCATGCTGGGTGTAGAGGTTACTTAAATAAATAAAACTTAAAAATGAAAAGAATGAGAATGACAAGCAGCACGTGAAGACAGCAGAGCAGAAAGGCAAAAAAGAACCTGTGAGTGCCTACCAGTATTGCCGTCACCATTCCAAACATGGGCTGCTCAGCTCCAGACCCCCCGTAATATGAGAAAATAAAGCCCTTACTGGGTTAAGCTTATGTGGTTAGGTTTTCAGGTTCTTGCAGCTAACTGTAATTGATATCTAATTGTGGAGTGCAGCTATTCATTATTATTATTTCTTCCGAAGCCACTTAGTAAGAGGAAAAGGTAGGTGCAATGTAAAACTTTTGTCAGTGTACTTAATACTGCCAACCTGCTGCTATCCGCCAAAGGTGAGGCTACCAACAAAGCCAATGCATTTGAATACTGGTTTGTATTACCGCCAAAGATAATGTGAGGAGCTTCACACATCAACCTCTAAATTCTCAAGACAAATCTGAAGGGTCCACTTTTTAGAAATTATAATTAAAAGTCTCCAGGTCTGGGATAACTGATGATGTTGCTCCATAATGCATAGCTCAGTGTCAACCATCATTTCAAACCAAATCTGGGACATCCTATAAGAAATAAACAAAAATAATTGCCTTGGGCCCTGTGCTGGGAACAATAAGGCACATGTTATACACTCAACCATTTGAATGGAAAACCAGATGCATAATTAATGAACTGCTGTGAAATGAAGGTTGGAAAACTGAGACACATGCAACTGAGTACAGAGGAAAGAAACTTTTCAAAGAAGCTGAATGCTGTAAGTGAAGGTCCTTTAATAAAATTAATTAATCAGCAAGTGTGTCCTCTGTGTCTATTATATGCAAGGCACTTAGGAAATTCAAAGACTATGAAACAGTATGCCAGGTTTAAGTCCCTTCACAGTTTGAGAAAGACAAGCTAGATGAATGAAGCCAGCAGCAAACACAGAGCTGTCTAAGGGAAGGATCCCCACTGTGAGCTCAGGTGGTTCAGGTAAACTGATGACAAAGAAAAGAGGTAGGATTCTCCTAGTGACTAGGAGTGACAAAGATGATTCAAGTGAGGAAAAATCTGAGAACTGGGTGTGGAGAAGAAAAAAGAGGAGGAATTGTATTAGTTGAGCGTGAACAAATCAGCTTGGTTTGTCCAGAGACTTCAAGAAGGTTAACATGAATGGTTGTTAGAAAGTAGGTTGCAGGGGTAATTTGCATGTAGACCTGCTTTCATAAAAGCACATCTGTTTAGAGTAAAAAGAGGAGGTGCTGCCCCCTTCCTTCCTCGTCACACAGCCTTTCCTCTGTGCATGCACGCCCCTCATGTCTCCCTATGTCCAAATCTCCTCTTCTTATGAGGACACCAGTCAGACAGGATTAGGGCCCACCATCACAGCTTCTTTTCACCTTAATTACCTCTTTAAAGGCCCTATCTCCAAATGCAGTCACATGCTGAGGTGGTGAGTTTAAGGCTTCAACATACGATTTGGGGAGCACACAATTCAGCCCATGACTGTCCCCAAGACAGAAACTTGGAATCAGTCTTCCTTCATCTCTTTCTGTCAAGTCCTACTGATTCTATCGGTGAGTTCTAGCTCCATCTAAACTCCTTAGAAAGACATAATAAAATGTTAACTAACTGGAATTTAAGTGAAAACTTGAAAAAAAACACGTAATAAAATATTTAAGACTTAAGCTCTGCCTTCCTATGTAGAGATAAACTTCAACTCCCTGACTTTTATAATCTGCTTCCAAAAGAGGGTCAACTATTTGCTAGTCCAGCTCCTGAAATTAACATCCCTCCATTCACTGTATCAAACTCGGCTATCTTTCAAGATTTGCTTCAATAGTACTTTTCCTATGAAGTTCTTGACTGCTCTAATTCTCGCTGACATCACCCTCTTTCCCTTTTCTAGAAAGAATTTACCATTTCTGCCACTCTACTATCACTGAGTATACTATATCACAAATACTGGATTTGTGTCCTTCATAAGATCCCAAGCTCTTGGGAGAGAGAAAAAAAAAATCCCAGTAAAAGAATGTACACTCTGGAGTTTGATTACATGAATGTAAATCTTAGTTCTATTAAGATTTTTTTTTACTCTGTCAACTTTATCAAGTTACTTAAATTCATTGGAAAATGGGAATAAGAAATAATGCCTAATTCATATGGTCATAATGAGAAATAAGTGAAGTTTCTGTTAGTAAGAAGCAGAGACTGAATAACAGCTAGCTATTAAAATATCAGAGACAAAATAACAATTACCACAACTATCTTTTACTGAGAATATTCCATATCCTGTGTCTAATGTGATTTGCATATATTATTTCTTATAAACCTTGATAAAACTGATACGTATATTGGGACTCACAAAAGGGGACCCAGTGGCCTGACATCGAAATTTATGCCAGCCTGCACTTACGGGAAATACCCGTCAAGGAACCTAGACATACTCCAAGCACAATCCTCCCAATCAGCTTTAGCTAGCTTACCTTACCCTAAAACATAGGACCTTGCGAGCCTCATAAGGAAATCCCCTACCTCCTTGCTAATCGTGCCCTGTTTCCATGTTGCCCTTTCTCCCTAGAAAACTTATTCTTATCCAATATCCCTCAGGGACAGTGACCCACTGCTTGTGAGGCACTGACACTCCCAACCCAAGGAATGTTTCCCTTGCATAAAGGGCATCAAGCCCGTCATTAAATTGTATAATTTTTGTCATTTGACAATCTGAAACAAATGCAGACATGTATGATTACCCCCATTTTATAGATAAGAAAACTCAGTCTCTGAGAGGATAAGCAGCTAGTCTAAGATCTAATACTCAACGTGGGGTGGAACCAGGATTTGAGCTAAAGTATAGATGATCCAAAGCACACTGTCTCCATTTTGACATCCCCAAACAATAGTTCAAATCTGAAGGCAGAGTGGGTGCTCAATAAGTATTTGTCGAATTACTTAATCCACTTTTAAGTTATATTAAAATATTTCTTACTGATAGTAAAAGAGGTGACAAGATTTCACCTTATGCCGTCAGTAATGCTAGACATAGATATAGAAGTTAGTGGTGTTTGCACACTGTTTTTAGGATGGAAGTAAAATATGTATCCCAAAAAAGGGAGGGTTAATTAGGTGGTAAAAATGACCAGATTTCTGCTGAAGTCCCCCATACCCTCCCCACTCCCTTTCCCTCCCCTCCATCTCTCCCCACCCACCCCACACCCCAGATCACCTAGCTGAGAGCTACTGAGTGCACAAACAGTACTTTGCATTTTATGCTAACCTCCCATCAGTGCTGTTCCTTGTATCCCATACCTTGCTAGCCTATTCTATAAAATGTTTTCCTCATTTCAAATAAAGCCCCAAACAATATAGATATTAATGATTAAAGTATTTTTTAAAAATAGAAGTGCATAATTTATGCTTCTTAAGGAGCATCGTCTGAGCCTTGGTAGGAAATTAATTTAATTAACACAAATCTTATTTCCACAACTCAGGGAACTTCAGTGATACGTTTGTATGAGATGCAATATCGGGTCGAGTCAGGCTACATGCTCACTTAAGAGTTTTCTAGTGCTATGATACAATATTGCTCCAGTTACACAGTGACATTTTTTTTTTTTACTAAAGACTTTCTTTCATTTACTTCGAATTTGACATTTTAATGATTTTCAAACACTTATCCTGAAGTTCTAAAAATACCATACGCTAAGATGTGCCTTTCCTGCAAGACATGCCATCAACTGGTGGATTTTAATGTATTTTCCTCTATTAAGTACAGGTTAAAAAAAAAGTAAAAGAAATATACATCTATTTTTTCATGATCATTTTATAACCATGTTGGCTTATAATAGTTAGTTTGCTTCTATAAAAGTACTATATATATTTGTGGGACATTTATAATAAGGTAGTAACAAAAATGTTCTTAAGTGTTCAGTACATATTAGAAATAATACATAATCTCATATAAAGTAATAATTTTTTGAGGAAAAAGTTATAAAGCTATGAAAAATTGGGGCGCCTGGGTGGCTCAGTCAGTTAAGCAGCTGCCTTCGGCTCAGGTCATGATCCTGGGGTCCTGGGATCAAGCCCCGCGTCAGGCTCCCTGCTCAGCAGAGAGCCTGCTTCTCCTTCTCTGCCTGCCTCTCTGCTTACTTGTGCTCTCTATCTCTCTGTCAAATAAAATAAAAATCTTTAAAAAAAAATTTAGGGGCTGCTATCAAGTATTTCAAAATTCTTAAATCATATTTTGCATTATATAATTAATGTTAAAAATGTTTCGTTGATATTTTTTGCTTTAAACTTTGCAAGAGACAGAACATGATTGTATATGTTCCCTAAACAAATTGGACTATTACTGAGCATAACTGAACATGTTTATTTAAATATAAATGTAAAACTCATTTTTAAGATAGAACTCTGAATTAGTAAAATTGTTATTGGCTCCAGAGTATTCAAACTCATGCCCTCCACCCCCAAATGGCAGGTATAGTCTTTCATGTGTAAGCAGTTCTATTAGTGTAACACACTTGGCCTCTCTTTGCTCCTTTACTCACTTCTTCCCCTGGGGGGAGGCAGGGAAGAGGAGGAACTTAATTGGATTGCATTTGGGGAAGGATATATTGGTATGTATAGGGTGGCCCCTTTCTCTTTAAGGCTCAGCTGCCTTTGGGGAACACCTGATCTGCTCTGGTCTTCGAGCTTGAAATTATAACTTGGGGAGCTCTGCCTTGCCTCATTATAGCTCTGTTTGTGACTGAGGGATAACTTTACCTAAAACTGGAGCTCACAAAGGGGAAGCTCACTTGCTGCAGATATATGTCAGACCCTCTGTTACCAGTTTTATCAGAAAGAAAGGTGATATGCAGGTCTCCTATCTGCTTCATTCTTATTTCCTTATGAGTTGGTCCAGCGCTTGGGTGGAGAAAAGGAATGTTTTAATTGAGCTCTTTCAAACCCCAAATGAGTAAGTGTATTTTGCTCCTTTTACCAATTTTCAGTCTTCGAAGACAGGGATTTCTCCCTATCTGCAGACATAACAGACCTAAGACAAAGGTGATTAGTTAAATTTTATAAAACCATTCATTACACATGATTCTCATTTTCAAAGCAAATCAGGTTGATCAAATTGCCATCCTTGAAGCAAAAAAAATAAGTAGTCATATATTTCTTTTTAGTTTTATGTTTCTATCTCTCTACACATAAATGTGAGTGTACATAATATACCCATATACATTTAATATATGAATAGTGATTTTATTCAAAAATAATCCTTACTGTGGCATAATAAAAATATATATATTTGGTCTTTATCTCCTGTTCCTGGCAAACAACTCTATAAAACTCTTGGAATTTCTGAGATGATGAGTGTCTTTTATACACTAATGAATGATTGGTGCCTGGTGGTCCCTGGATAGCTTTAGTGGCGAAATACCCAGGCAAGATCAGAGAGTTAGAACTTTCACCCCATCCCTAACCTTCTGGGAGAGGAGAAGGGCTGGAGACTGAGTTAATCACCAATGGCCAATGATGGGATAAATCATGCCTACATAATGAAACCTCCGTAAAAACTCCTGAACAGCACGCTTTGGAGAGCTTCTGAGTTGGTAAACACACCGAGGTCCCGGGAGTTTGGCACACCCAGAGAGAGCATGGCAGCTCCACATCCCTCCTCCCCATGCCTTGCCCTACTCATCTTTTCCATTGTGCTGTTGCTGAGTTGTATCCTTTGTAACAATAGAAGTAAAGTGTTTTCCTGAGTGCTGTGAGCTGTTCTGGCAAATTATCAAATCTGAAAAGGGGGATTGGAGGAGCCCCCAACTTTATCGCCAAGTTGGACAGAAGTGTACGGGTCCCCCGGGCACCCAGTATTTGTGACTGGCATCTGGAGTGAGGGCAGTCTTGTGGGAATGAGCCCATAAACCTGTGGAGTCGGACACTTAACTCTAAGCAGTGTCAGAGCTGAATTAAATGACAGGACCCTCAGCTGGTGTCCAGAAGGTTGTAGAACTGGTTCTTGGTGTGGAGAAAACCCACACATGTGGTGTCATAAGTGCTGTGAGCAAATACAGTTCATACTTACCTTCTGTATTCCTATAATACCAAAAGAAAAAAATACTAAAGACAAAAACTGTGCACACTGACTCCCACATTTTCTTTCCTCTTGCTGGACAGGTATTACACTTACTCTAATATCCAAGTAACATTCACTGTAAGACTGTTCTTTCCTTATGTATGTAAAATATGCTTCACTATACATGCAAACACACAGGAAAATAGTCGTGTATTTGCAAACATTTTAAATGATGGAATTGTGGGTGGGGGCACCACACCATGATAGTTTTCCCTTTGAGTTGACATTTCAAGAGATATTGTGTTTTAAAACACTCCCATACGTGTTTTAAAAGAGCTGTAGTAAAAGAGTTCATTCTTAAAAAGACATAATCATTGAAATGCCAAATAGCTGGTTCTCATAAAGAATTTACCACGTAGGACATCCCTGCAATGACGATTACTTTTTCTCTGGTCACCAAAGTATCTAATTCCTACTCCTGTTTAAATGAAACAGTATCAACATTTTTTTCAGTGTCAATTTTTGTCACTTTGCATGAATTGCAAGGAATTTCTTCATAAGTATAAACAGAAGGCAAAAGAAAAGCAACATAGAGTCTTAGAATGCTTTAAAGATCATCAAAAAGCTTATCTGTGCCTTAAAACAAATTATTATACTGTTGTATACTATAAGGTACAGATACACATTTGTTTGTGACAGTCCACTCTAGCAACCACTAAACTTGATTCTTAATTTTGCACATGAAATTTTCACTTCTAAGTTTTGAGCTACTGCACTTTAAATGAAACCGAGAGATATACTTTTAATCACATCGTTTTAAGTTCACTTATTGCTACTGACTCATTTTTTTTCCCTAATAAAACAAGGTGGTGTGACTCTTCATATTCTAGCAAACAATTTTCCTTCCTTATCCTATTTGCATAGGAATATGAACTTCCGGTTCCTGTCAAATGAGTCTTCACTACCAAGACGAGAATGTAAATTCGTGTAATGTCTTTGTGATCTTGGAATAGGCACCAAATACTGACTGCTAACAGTTACGAATATTTATCAGTTGCTGTTATTAAAAAGACAGTTTTTTTTTTCCCTCCCAGAGTTTTTGAGTAAATAATTTCAAAATGTTACTCCATCTGTCAATGTTTTCCGAAAACAGTACCAACCTTCTTTTTTATCTTCTGGAGTAATCTGCACTTTTGTATCTGTTATATCTTTGAATGAGGCCAGAAAAAGTACCACATCTCCTTTCTCATTCTTTATAGGAACAATATCCAATAGGCACCAAAATGGAGACCCTGCAACAGTAATAAAAATACAAATCAACCACTGCCTTATGCTTTTTCTATGAAAATCTCAATCATTAGTGGTGCAGTTAATAAAGTCCTTACTGTTTTCTTCTATCCCACACCTCCCCTCCAAAATCTTAAAAATGTCAGTTTTCAGATTCCATAAATATCTAGCCCATATGCATATCTCTTCATTCCCAAATGAAATGCTTTCTTTGAAAATAAGGCTGTATTTTAAACAAAAACACTTGTCTGTGCTGAGATATTTCTGCTTATGTAATTCAAACTGTATTTCTTTTTTGAACTTGTTGCTGTTGAAGCATTCCACTTTATGAAACATTGCCCCTTCCCACCCCCAGCACACATGGGTTGCTAAATAAAGACCTTTGTTTGGTAAGAGTTTGCTGGAGGTTTATTTAGTCAATATAAAAAATCAATGATTGCCCATCAGAATGGCTAAAGTAAAAAAAAGATAGAAAATACCAAGTTTGGGGGAAAATGCATCATCATTTGAACTCTTCTAGATTGGTGGCTGGTTGCAAATTAGTACACATATACTTTAAAAACTGTACAGCAGTATTAAGATACATTCCCACAATACAACATCAAGCAGCACTGTGAATGAGCATTGCGCAATAATTGACAATCAGATGGATGAATATCACTAACATAATACTGAGCAAGAGTAGCCAGTCACAAATGAGAAGAATGCATTTACAGTAAGTACAAAACAGGCAAAACTCACCTACATGTTAAAAGTCAGGTTGGTGGTTTGGGAGATTGTGATTCGAAGGGGACACAGGTTGGGGAATTCTGGGATCCTGGTCAAGTTTGCTTTATGACCTTTATGTTAATTACATAGGAGTGTTCAATTTTTGAAAACCCATCAAACTCTACACTTACATGTGTCTATTTTTCTGAATATATGTTTTACTTTAAGAACATATATTCTTTTAAGATTTTATTTATTTATTTGTCAGAGAGACAGAGAAAGAGAGCACAGGCAGGGGGAGTGGCAGCCAGAGGGAGAAGCAGGTTCCCTGCTGAGCAGGGAGCCCGATGCGGGGCTCGATCCCAGGACCCTGGGGTCATGACCTGAGCCCAAGGCAGACGCTTAGCCGACTGAGCCACCCAGGCATTCCTCAAGAACATATTTTAAAAAGCGATAATCATTCTATTTTTTGAGCAAAAGAATCTTGAGAAATACCATTAGTAGCTTCGGGTTCAAACCTAAGGCTCATATTTTGAAATGTTTTTATGTATATTAAAATATATATATATTTTAAGAATATATTAAAATTCTTATATTAGATTTCCTACTAAAAAGCATTCCTGGGCAAAAAAAAAATGAAAATGGCAAAAAAGTTATTGCATAAAAACAAAACTATTAATCTATTCATATATATTTTTCCTACATTTTTTTGATGGGGGAAAAAACCTTAATACTGTGAATTTCCACCTTATTTGGGAGTTGATTTCAAAGTTGAGTATAAAACAAAAATAACAGTCAGAAATACCCTTGATATTTTAAGTTGTTTTGTGTATACTGTATTAGATCTCACAATTTCCAAAACAGCTGACATATCCATCCAACCTTGGAATCTACCAGGTTTTTTTCCTTACTTAAGCACCAGATGAAGGAGTTGATATAGAGCCCATCTGACATAAAAATCACATTTTATTTTAGCTGCTGTTGTACTTTTTGAAAAGTGTGGTTGGATACACATACAATAAACGTGTGTATAATGCACTTCTGCTATATAAAGAATGCATGGAATATGTACTTGATCTGTACATCCTCCTAATAGCTTCAGCATCATGAATTCCTCCGTGTTCTCTTGACTCAGATCTATGGTTTCCTTTCATTCATCTTCCTAAATGTCCATGCCACAGCAATGCCATTTCAATATCCATTACCAGGCTCCAGGAGACCTGGGATCTAACCAACATTAACTAGCCCGGGACCATGGGGGAGTCAATTAACTTCTCTTCTCCAATTAACTTGGTTCCCTTAATTGTAATATTCTCATATCCATCAGTCCAGTAGTAGATAGAGCAACTCAAAAACAATGAGACAATAAATCAACTCTATTGTCTATGACTGACTAATGGGGAAAAACCTTCTAAATGAGCCATATCCCTGGCCAAACACTACTAGCCCCATCATCCCAGAATGGCTCTTAATTCTAATTTTTTCTATGGCCACCTTTTCAAGGTGGGAGATGTTTTCAGTAATGCTGTAGCTATGGTAGGAACGAAAAGACCCATCAGGGCAAGCTAGCAATCAGACCCTAGACATAGTAATAGTGGGGACATGGAAAACAGTATGAATCTGATATTTTGGATCACACTGTAAAGCATCTCTCTGTCAATTATCTTGCAAAAACATCACCCAAATCAGAACAGAGGCTATTAATTTTCCTGAAAATCCATTTTATCTATGCACTCAGATAAGCATCATTATTGTCTCCACAGAGCCTTTGAACAGGTGGAAAGTCGAAAGATCACTTTGAGGTTTGTCTTTTAAGTTACAATGAGATGTAACCTTTGACATTTTATAAATTCTGTAAAAGTTCATTAACATGGGTCTCTCTAAATTCAAATTTTGTAATGATTTGGTCGGCACTAGGCTGATGTCTGCTTTCCCACTGCACATATGACAAAAGAATGTGTAGAGGCATACCTTGGAGATAATGTGGGTTTGGTTCCAGATGACCCCAATGAAGTAAATATCGCAATAAAGTGGGTTAAAGGAATGAAAAAAAAAGATTTATTTATTTATTTTAGAGAGAAAGAGAGTGAGGGGAGCAGAGAGAGAGAGAGAATCCTGAAGCAGACTCCCCCCACTGAGCATGGAGCCTGATGCGGGGCTCGTTCCCAGGACCCTGAGATCATGACCTGAGCAGAAACCAAGAGTTGGGCGCCCAACCGACTGACCCACCCAGGTGCCCTGGGTTAAATGACAATTTTTGGTTTCCAGTGCATATAAAAGTTCTATTTACACTATACAATAGTCTGTTAAGTGTGTAATAGCATTGTGTCTAAAAATAAAATGTACATGCCTTAATTAAAAATACTTAATTTCTTGGAGCACCTGGGTGGCTCAGTTGGTTAAGCAACTGCCTTCGGCTCAGGTCATGATCCTGGAGTCCCAGGATCGAGTCCCGCATTGGGCTCCCTGCTCAGCAGGAAGTCTGCCTCTCCCTCTGACCCTCCCCCCTCTCATGTGCTCTCTCTCTCTCTCTCTCATTCTCGCTCTCTCAAATGAATAGATAAATAAAATCTTTAAAAAAATACTTAATTTCTTTAAAAAAATGCTAACCATCATCTGAGGTCTCAATGAGTTGTAATCTTTCTTGCTAGTGGAAGGTCTTGCCTCAATGTTGATGGCTGCTGAGTGATCAAAGGTGGGTGGTCATTGAAGGTTGTGGTGGCAGTGGCAATTTCTTAAAATAAGACAACAATAAGATTTGCCAAATCAACTGACTCTTCCTTTCACGAGTGATTTCTCTGTAGCATGCGGTGCTATTTGATAGCATTTTACCCATAGTAGAACTTCTTTCAAAATTGGTGTCAATCCTCTCAAACCCTCCTGCTGTTTTACCAACTAAGTCTATGTGATACTCTAAATCCTTTGTTGTTATTTCAACAGTCTTCAAAGCATCTTCACCAGGAGAAGATTCCATCTCAAAAACCACTTTTCTTTGCTTGTCCATAAGAATCAACTCTATCCACTAAAGTTTGATCATGAGATCGCAGCAACTCAGTCCCATCTTCAGGCTCCACTTCTTATTCTAGTTCTCTTGCTATTTCCACCCATCTTCAGTGACTTCCTCCACTGAAGCCTTCAACCCTTCACAGTCATCCATGAGGGTTGGAATCAACTTCTTCCAAACTCTCCTGTTAATGTTGATATTTTGACCTCTTCCCATAACCCCTTCCCTCTTAATGGCATCTAGAATGGTGAATTCTTTCTGGAAGGTTTTCAATTTACTTTTCCCAGCTGCATCAGAAGAATCACTATCTATGGCAGCTACAACCTTACAAAAGGTGTTTCTTTCTTTCTTTTTTTAAGATTTCTCTATATATTTGAGAGAGAGAGAGAGAAAGAGAGAGAGAGAGAGAGAGAGTGTGTGTGTGTGTGTGCGTGTGTGTGTGAGCAGAGAGAGGGAGAGAATCTCCAGCAGACTCCCTGCTGAGTGCAGAGCCTGACACAGGGCTCTGTCTCAGGATCCTGCAATCATGATCTGAGCAGAAATCAAGCATTGGACACTTAACTGACTGAGGCACCCAGGCACCCCCAAAATGTGTTTCTTAAATAATAAGATTTGAAAGTCAAAATTACTCCTTGATCCATGGGCTGCAGAATGGATGTTGTGTTAGCAGGCATGAAAACAACATTAATCTCATTGTACATCTCTATCAGAGCTCTTGGATGGCCAGCTGCATTATTAATGAGCAGTAATATTTTGAAAGGCATCCTTTTTCTGTAAGTCTCAACAGTGGGTTTAAAATTAAAATATTCAGTAAACCATGTTGTAAACAGATGTGCTGTCATCCAAACTTTGTTGTTCCATGTATAGAGCACAGGCGGAATAGATCTAGCATGATTCTTAAGGGTCCTGGGATTTTGTCTGGAATGGTCAATGAGTATTAGCTCCAACTTAAAGTCACCAACTTAATGCACTGCATTAACCCTAACGAGAGTCAGCCTGTTCTTAGAAGCTCTGAAGCCAGCCATTAACTTCTCCTCTCCAGCTATGAAAATTCTAGATGGCATCTTCTTCCAGTAGGAGGCTGTGCTTAAGGGAATGTTTGGTTGGTTTGACCTTCTATCCAGATCACTCAGACTTTCTCCCTATCAGCAATGAGGCTGTTTCAATTTCTTAGTACTCGTGTGTTCATTGGAGCAGCACTTTTAATTTTCATCCAGAACTTCCTTGCATTCACCACTTGGCTGTTTGGCCCAAGAGGGCTAGTTTTTGGCCTATTTTGACTTCCAACATCCTTCTTCACCAAGCTTACCCATTTCTAGCTTTTGACTTAAAGTGAGAGACATGCAACTCTTCCTTTCATGTGAATACTTAGAGGCCACTTAGGGTTGTTAATTGAACTAATTACAATATCGTTGTGTCTCAGGGAATAGAGGGGCCCAAGGAATGAGAGAGAGAGAGACAGGGAATGGCCACTAGGTGGAGGAGTCAGAACACACACATTGATTTTAAGTTTGCCATCTTAAATGGGCAGTGTTGGTGGTGCCCCAAAACAATTACAGTAGTAGTATCAAAAGTCATTGATCATCGATCACCATAACAAATAGAATAATAATGAAAAAGTCTGAAATATTGGGAGGACTGCCAAAATGTGACACAGAGACACAAAGTGAGCAAATGTTAGGAAAATGGCACAATAGAGTTGCTCTAGGTAGGATTGCTACGTACCTTCAATTTGTAAAAAACACAATTATCTGAGAAGCACAAAAAAGTAAAGCACAATAAAAGGAGGTAGGCCTGTATGAGGGAAACAGTTCAAGGGAGATACAAGCTTATTTCTTTCCTCCCTCCCTTCCCTTCTTCCTTTCTTCTTTCAACTGCTCCTTCAGATTTATCCACAAAACTGCCTTACAAATATGGCTTTGGCCACCTCTAAAATTAGAAAGCAAAGCATATCACACTTCCTTCTTCCAGAAAAAGAGTCTAGCAGGTAGGCAAGACCCTTCATAATTAATGTGCTCACTTATTACCCATCCCTTCCCTGCTTTCCTGAATCTCTCTACCAGGCCCTCTGCCCTGGCTCTCTGACAAAATCTCCATCCTTGCTTGACTATAATCATTCAAAGCTATTCCCCAAGGCTGGCCTCTTCCTCTCTTACCCACGGGCACAATAATGATCATGCCACATCTTCCAGTCAACAGTAATTTAAGCCTGGTGTGATGAATCTCTCATAAGGTTAAAATGGGAGGCAGCATATCCCTCACTCTCAAATCCAGAGATGAAGGATTCTTAAAACAGGTTAGAGGAGAGAAATCCTGTGTCAATTTTAAGTCCTTCTGTGTATAGCAGTGGTAATTACCATGTGGGTTAGTAAGTGCTAAAACAGATGAGACTCTGCCAGGATTTAAGTTAATAACACCTTTGACTTCCGTGGATAAATACAATTCATGGGGAGAAAACAGGGTTTATACCCTATATGGTAAAATGTATTTTTGGAATTGCATAAATAATTACACAGAGCTTAAATCTGGTGGAATGTCCCATGTCTCCACTTTGGTACTTCCTTTTTCTTCATTGGGAAACAAGGGTATTTGAGAATTTGACTTGCTATTATTTACAATTGTGAGAAGACTTATATGCTTTCTACCCATCCCCAAAAGGTTAAATTTGGCAATAAGCAAAAACTAATAAGGTTCCAATATGAGTTCAAGGTTTAATAACTTAATCTAAGGAGGTCAGATATAAAAGTAAATTGAATTTTGAGCTCTTCCTTTCTCTTTAATGACTCTGCTGTCATGATGAGATTCAAGTTGCATTTCCCAGTGTAATTCAGTAGCAGAAAGGGGGATAAGGACACTTTGCATATCCTCATGTTTCTTCCATCAAGCAGGATTTTGATTGGATTTTTTATGATAAATATGTGTAACATTTAGTCTCTGAAATTATTACTACAGTAATATAATATCTTAAGTGTTAAGAGGATCAATATCATGCGACCTAAACATTTTCAGATGCTCTTCATATTTCACACCTAAGTCTGATGAGTCTTGTTCCCAACAACCATTGCCTCAGTGCTAGATGTAGTGACGAGTTTGGCAGTTTTTAGAAATTCGTCTAGGGGTTATATATTGAGGCAGGGGTGGGAAAGGGAGTGCAGATGAGTACACCAGGCTACCCCTGATGGTAATGGATGATGAGACACTCGTAACTGTAGCAGAAGGAGGGGAGCAGTAATGGGAGCACCAACTGAGTCTATCATGGAAACCTTTCCATGGAAACCTATCAAGGCTACCCTTCCTCTTTACCACATTTGCTACTACTGACTTCTTCTGGCCTTAATCATCTCTCACCCACTGTTCAAAAGTGTTCTTCCTGCCTTTAGGTTTCTTCCCATGCTGCTTCCAATAAGCTGTGAAAATATAGGGTATTGAATAAAAACACTCAATGGCTTTTCACTGCTTGCTTAAAGTATTAGCATAACATTCCAGACTCTTTACCAATATGGAAGGTCTATTTTCAAGAGACTAGGAAAAAACAAAACAAAATAGGAATGGGATTGGTAGTGTGAAGAGGTGACCTAAAGGAAGGGTCATATTAAAAAGGAGGGGGAAGTCCCTTGAAGTACCCAGAACTGTGTGGGGGACAAGCCCTACAGCAGTCTCACCAGCTCTTTTTGGCGTTTGTATACTAAGGGATGAAAGCAAAGATTCTTCGGTGAAATATCAGGTGAAAGCTGTACCTTATCTGCAGGGAACCCTTCCAAGGGCCATCCATCTACAGTGCAGTGGAGTTTCAGGTCTTTGTTCTGTCGCCATTGGATTTGCCTTGAGTGAACACTTTTCCTCCACATGCCCCAGGATCTTAGTGACCCAAAGTAAAGGGCACTAGGACCCTGACACCTGTGTAACAGCAGAGGGTAGAGTGGAGTTGGGAAGAGATGAACAGAACCAGCTGGAGACCCCCCTGAGCTGGGCAGTGGCTAAAGATACCTTTGTTTCAATATTTAATGAAAAAGGAGGGAGGATCTCACAAAAACAATGTGTTTTAAATTTGTTTCTATGTAGGAAAAAAAAGACTGGCAGAACACACACAAAATATTAATAGTGGTGGCTTGTGGAATTATAGTTTCTTCTTTTTTCCTTTCCTCTCAGGATCCTTATTTTCAGTTTTTCTAGAAAAAGCGTGAAGGAATATATAGTGGGATTCTGGCAACTCTAGAGATTTGAAGTAAGAAATGACAAGAAGTTCAAGACAGGGCAGTAAGAGTGATGAGGTCATATTTCTAGGGAGACCACTTTTTACATATTCCAATGATTTAAGTTTTAACAGATATCCCAAAGATGAGAGAGAGAGAGAAGGAAGGACAGATATCAAATCAAGTGATGCTTAACTGATTTGAATATGCCAACTTTTTTTTTCCCCTCTTTCCATTTTGTTCCAAGTTCCTTTTCTCCTTAAATAAAAACCTTACTCCTCTCCAGGAGTATATATAGCCCATTTTAAGAAATCTCTAATCATTAGGGAAAAGAGGAGCTTGGGAACTTGAGGTCCAAAAAAGTTTCCCCAAGATGTGCTTTTGTCAATAGTTGCACCATCCTTGTTCAAAAAATCATTGAAATATTATTGACCAGTAGAGCTATTACTTGCTTTAAGAAAACCAAACTGCTTCTGATGGTAAACAGAGATAATTATTACTTAAAATTGAAAGGATTTTCCACATATGGTTAAACACAAATCCAGCTGGGATAGGTTTAGAGGAGGAGCCAGGACAATTGGGTACGGTCCAATGAGAAATGGAGGTAAAGGGGTCCTGGTGATAAACAATATAATGCACACAGCAAGAACCTAGTAATAGCTGTCACTTAAGTTTCCATTATGTGCTAGACACTAAGCCACATGCTTTACATGTCTTATATCTAAACGTCTCATTGATCAACCTGACCAATATTTTACCAAACTGAACCACATTTAATAAATGGGGAAATTGAGATGTGCAGTATTTTCTTCAGGGTCACACAGCTATTAAGTGCCACAGAGCAGAATTTAAACACAAGTCTGAGTTTGATTTTCTAATCTTGCTTTACTACAATATTCTGGGAATGATCTTGTTGTATAAACAGTGTTTCAGGAATTGAATTTCACTGTCATTTAATTTTTCTCCCCATGCTATAAGACATAATGACACATATGCTTTCTTAAATGCCATAGTATAAGAGAAAAAAATGAAATAAAGCCTTAAGATAATCAACAAATTTCTCTCAACCAAAAATAAGAGTAGAACCTCTCTCTCTCTCTTTTTAAGATTTTATTTTTTTCAGTAATTTCTACACCCATCATGGGGCTTGAACTTACATCCTGGAGATCTCAAGAATCACACACTCCACCAACTAAGCCAGGCAGACCCTACTCTTTGAAACAAGATTCAACTACTTTAGTGTCAGATTGGAATACAGCCTTCATTAAGATACACATGGCTCTTAAAGTTGCTTCAGTATCCAATGAGACACTGGGATCTGAAAACCACCACTGGTGCTGCTTTCAGTCCCCATGTTGAGATAAAGGGAATGTACTCGTAAAAGCTTCCTGATTACAGTTTTTAAGGGTAATAACCTAAGTCGTTAATGTATTAGCACCATATTCTGACCTCATTCACAAAGCATTTGTCTGACACATCTTCCCAATGTTTTGTTTCTTGCTTTCTTAGGAACCTTCAGAAATGATCATCTCTGTACCATGGCAACTCTAAGTAGGTAGGACACACAGTGACATTTCCTGGATTCATCTCTTCTAAGACTGGAAAAAAACAAAGAGCACTGAGTCCCAATCAACTCTGAGCCAGACTCTCTATTTCAACGATCCTCTGGGGGAAAGAAGGCCAAATGTGATGGACAACTGTTAGTGACCAGAAAAATGTCTGATGCAACGGGCTTGGCTTCATGGTTGCTACTTGTAAGCCACTTTCTTCTGAGAACAAGACACTGAAGCAAACTTGCCCCCTTGATACTTGACTTTAAGAAAAGCAATTTAAGATTTCTTCAAACTTGCTGTTGCTCAGTGAAAAAGAACTTGCCTTAAATGAGAATTCAAGGATCAGGTTAACTCTAATTGCACAAGGCTTTCATTGGAGGAATCTATGGTCTTTGCAGGGCAATGGGAATAATTGTTGGTCCCAATAATAATCATAATGCCCACAAGAATCCAGCATGGGCAAGGGGGTCTGGGACTCTGGGATTACTTAGTTTAGAACCCAAAAGAAAATATTTGGAGATTACATTGCAAGTGATTGGAAATAAAGTTAGTCCTTCATTCAACAAATATTTATTGAGTGCCCTCTATGCCTGGGAACTGTTTTATGTATTTGGATACATCAGTAAACAAAACAGAATAGATCTCTGTCCAACGCCCCAAGAGAACTTATATTCTACTTTTAGGAGAGAAAAACGATAAGCTAAATAATTGTATAGTTTATTAGAAGGTTTTAAATGCTATAAGAACAACAACAACAAAAGGGGGATTAAAGAATGTGGGAAAGGGGGAATAACATCCTAAGGGAATTATTCATGGAAGTGCTACTTAATATTGCTTTTGAATATTAATGACTGTATGTGTGCCATTGCAGCTTCTCTTAGAAGCAATGATGAGACAACCATAATGCTGGTCTCACATCAAGCAAAGGAGAGAGGGAAGGAAGAAAAATTGGACAACAGTGTTTTAGACTGCATCACAGTTGTAATGAAAATTCACCAAGGTCATCAGGGCACCCAGCCAAGACGACCATCAGGGCTGGTCCGTAATCTCTGAGGAACAGAACTGTTTAGCACCCCTGCTTCACTCAGTCATTGGCTGGAAGCTGCCTGTAGAAAGCTTGGCCTCTTGGCCAACACAATGAAATGGTTTCAGAGCATAGCAGCTGGGGCCATTAGCCAATTACTATCCTGTAGTCAGAGATACAAGATGCATATTCTCATGGTTCCCACAATTAGCAGAGAAGATTATCTCACATTTTTGACAGAATAGCATCCGTGCCCTTCCTCCTGTCACTGAACCTCTATATTCCACCAGAAGCCAAAACACCCCTCTGCAGGTAGCCCTGGTAGAACCATCAAACCCAGTGCTCTGACTAGCCCTCACTGGAAGGATGAGCAAATAGCTCACACAGGGCTGATCAGTCTTTCATTTCCACTAATTTTGATCTTGAACAGAGGGACCCAAGATCCAAAATGGAGGAAGCAGATTCATTTAACAATGAAGGCTGGAAAAATCCTTTCAATTATTCCTGCTACCTAGACTTTACAGAAAACTTCTTCCTGTCTTTTTCAAGAGCTGGCTGCTCATTACTTTCTTTGGTTCTATAAGTTACAACATATGTTTTTAATAAACTAGTATTTTTCTTAAGATAACCAGAATCAATTTGTTTTGCTTATGAGGAACCCTAATTACAAAAATGATATATTTAGAAAAGGAGAGTCAAGATATGATGGAAAGAATACAGGGCTTAGATGACCTTGCATGTGGTCGAGTCCTGGATTCTACATTTACTTACTGAGCATGCTTTACACCTGTCTGCACCACATCGGCATACTGGATGTACAGCTACTTCTCACGGTTAAGAGCTTTGAAGAGGCCAATATGTGCCAAAGTATTTTACACTTTTTGACTAGTTATATAAAATAAGGACTTTACCTGTACATGTAATGCTTTCATTCTTTACCTATTAAAAAACAATCAGGGAGGTGCCTGGGTGGTTCAGTTGGTTAAGCGTACACCTTCGGCAAAAGTCATGATCCCAGGGTCCTGGGATGGAGCCCCATCGGGCTCCCTGATCAGCAGGAAGTCTGCTTCTCCCTCTCCCCTTTACCCCTCCCCCCACTTGTGCGTGTTCACTCTCTCTCAAATAAATAAATAAAATCTTTAAAAAAAATCAGGCACAACTATGGTTCAGTATTAATATTTGTTAAAGCTAGCTGATGGTATAGGGTGGGGTTTGGTTATAAAAATCTCTGTGAATGTATGAAACATCTCATGATTTTATTTTTAATTAAGGAAACATTACTTTGGAAAATGGAGAATTATTCAGCATTTACTTGAACATCTAAGCTAGTATTAAATTGTGACATAAAGTCAGCTCAGATTGCTGGGGTTAGAAAGATCTTTGAGATGATGAGATGAAACTCTTTACTGGGAAGATGAAAATGCTGAATTCAGAGTGGTTGAGTAAACCATTCCGAATAATTAATGTTAATTGTCAGTAGAGATGGGACTAGACCTCAAGTCATAGGACTTTCAGTTTCATGGGCTTTGTGCTAAAACACAGTGCATTTCTCCAAAGATTAAAAGCAATCTCCAAAGGAATAATCACATAAGTGAATAATCTGATTTTGATATTTGAAAAGGAAAAATTATACTTGCCTATATTATTGATATTATTGATAAAATAATCCAGGACACATAACAAATTCAGCATTGATCAAATTTGGGGTTTTTTTTTAAGATTTTATTTATTTGGCAGAGAGCACAAAAAGGGGGAGTGGGAGAGAGAGAAGCAGGCTCCCCGCTGAGCAGGGAGCCCGATGGATCAAGGGATCATGACTTGAGCCAAAGGCAGATGCTTAACTGAGCCACCCAGGCACCCCAAGTTTTGTGTTTTGTTTTTTTTTTAAGATTTATTTGAGAGAAAAATCTTGGGCTTGCTTGTGCACACACACACACACACACACACACATACACACATGCACACACACAAGCAGAGGTAAAGGCCACGGGAGACGGAGAGAGAGAGAGAGCACAGAGCAGGCTCCTAGCTGAGCTGCGCATGGAGCCCAACACAGGGCTAGATTTCACGACCCCTGAGATCGTGACCTGAGCTGAAATCAAGCGTCAGAGGCTTAACTGGCTGAGCCACCCAGGCACCCCAGTCCAGTATTTTTTTTTTTTTAAGTAGATTTGGGATTAGAATGTCTTTAAAAGGTTGAGCAAGTGAGATAAAAATGATGGGAAATATGTTCTATGGGAGAAAGCAGAAATTTTGAAATGAGAATTTGGAAACAAGGAAACAGAAATTGAAAAGCAGTAGTTAAGGATCTCATGACAATTCTCCAGTGTATAAATACATGGTTGCAGTTTTAGGTGTCATTTTAGCACTTTCCAAGAACATGCAGACAACAAACATACTGAACATTTCTTCCATTGTGCAAACTCGACTCTTAGCAAAGACTCATGAACACAGCGCCAGATTGCCTTGAGTCACAACTTGGCAGGCATATTAAAGCAAAACAGTTAGATGCTTCCCCAATTTACTGCTCCTCCCCTAAAATGGAGCTGATACCTCACCAGAACTTGAGGCCAAACCCCACTGCCCAGGAGAGTACTGCTGTGCCCTTCATGCACTGGCAAGTCTGTCCCAAGACATTATTTTGTGAAATCTGAATTCATGCATAATATTTTCTCACTAGCTTCCACATGATTATAGGCATTTTTCCTCCTCCAACAACAAAAGTACATTTTGATCCTGTACATGTAATTAAAACATGACAATTTAGAATGCTTCTAAACCATGTGGGCCCCAATTGGATATTCCCTAATGGATTTGGTACATTCATCTTCAGAGCTCAGCAAACTTCTGTAGAGGGCCAGATAATAAATATTTCTGGCTTTGCAGTTCAGAGAATCTCTGTCCCAACTATTCAGCTCTGCTATTGTAGTAACAAAACAGTAATAAACAACACATAAGCAAATGAGCATGGCCATTTTCCAATAAAATGTCCTTTATAAAACAGGCATCCTGCCAGAGAAGATCTACAATCCGTACTTTGCCAACGCTTTGGGAAGAAGCCTACAAATTACTGTGTTCTAGGAGTTAATTCTTCATTCCTTGGGAGTTTTGACCAGACTCTATACTACCAGACTGTTTAAGAAGCACCATTTGTTAGTGCAAGAACCAAGTAGACTGTGAATGTCATAGTGGTGAATTCTCAAGGAAGATTATCCAGATGATCCTATTTTCCTAAATAGAGGGTAATCATTTCCTTTCTCTTTTGATAATGAAAATAAACTTAATTATCCTTCACCTAAAAATAAGCTTCATGACCTTAGAGGTATCTCTGACAAGGCGTGTCTAGCAATTCCATTAACAGAAGCTATGTGAGGATTATGACACTGAGTATGAACTTTGTGACCTGCATCCCCAAAGCAAAATACATGCAAATCAGAAGAGAAAAGAGTCAAATGGAGACTGGTCAAAAAAGTCTGTACAGACTCAGGCCAAAGCAACTAGAAGCTCAAATACATGAGAAAATTCTACTCTGGCGATTTCTTTTATGCTGGGAGAAAAAGAGGTAGTTTTCTCATTATAGATATTACACACAGTGGCACAACTTCAAGCAAAAGGGGATTTTTTTTTAAACCTCAAGACACATTCCCAGTTTGATGTTTTCCCTTTTAATAGTATCTTTTCTTAGTAGCATTGTTAACAAGATTTCTTTTGCTGTTTGACTCCTACTGTAATTTCTGAAACACGGTGCTTTTATTTTATTTTTTTTTTAAATAGTGGAACATGATGTTTCAAAAGATAATTTAGTGGACTCAGCATTGAAGGATTCTGGGGAAGTAAAGGCTTCAAGAAAAATAGCTGTCCTTATCATAGATGAAATCAGTTCTCCAGTTATAGCTTGGTTATACTGCCCATCGCTAGAGATGCTCCAAGTCATAAGTTTTTTTTTCACTTGATGTCATTTTTAATAATGATGGTTTTGGGATCTGATCATCAGTGCTCTGTGGATTAGTAAATATTAAAAAAAACAAACACACTAAAACTACAAGCCATGCCCCAGCCTTCCCTCCCCTCTCATCTCAAAACATACACACCCAACAAAATATAAAAGGCTAGGTTAGGTGGATTCCATTGCTGATACACATTTTAGGTCATTCTTGACACTTCCTTCTTTCTCATCCCCGACCCCCACCCCCAAACCAAAGAGATGACCAAATCCTGTCAATTCCCGTGGCTAAACCTTTGATATGGGTTTTAAATCCACTCTGGTATCTTTATTGGTCACATCCCAGACTAAACCAGGGCTTCGAAAACTTTAATATGCAACAGGATCCCCTGGAGGCCTTGTAAAAGCATTGGTTGCAGAGCCCCACCTCCTGATTTGATTCAGTAGGTCTGGGTGGGGCCTGATAATCTGCATTTCTCACAAGTCCCAGGTGATGCCCCTGTTACCAGGTCTTCAGATCACACTCCGAGTAACACTTAAGCATTGCTTATGTGAATCATCTGCCTCCCAAGGCAGAAAAAATGATCTTTGTAAGATTAAATAGTCAGAACTCTGCCTGCCTTCAGTTAACTGGCTATAGAGCCAGAGCATCGTCTACAAAGCCTGTGCCGCGAGCCCTGTCCCACTCCCATGTGATGTGATACCTTGCTGCCTGTTCTCCAGTGCCACTGGCCTTCTCTCTTTCTCAGATGAGGCAGTCTTTCCCAGAACCTTTGCACATGTAGCTCTTTGCCTAGAATAAGCTTTTATTCTTTCCTCCATATAGTCAACCTATACTCATCCTTCAAAATTCAACTCAAACATCAGTTTCTTGATAAATTCTTCCTCATTCCCAGATTTGATCAGATCCCCCTATTATTCCATCCCATAGCAGCCTGCAACTTGCCTGCAAATTACTAAACAGGTCCATGATGATGTGATGAGTCTTTCTTTCTCAGCAGACTAGAAGGTACAAGAGAGCAAGGATTATGATTTCCTTTCTTTTGCACTCCCCCATGGGACAAAGCTGATTGCCTGGCCCAAACATCGCAGGGGCCCTACAATTTGTGTTCAGAGAACAAAGTTAATTTTTATAAGATGGATTCCAACTTTACAATAATAATACTGCTGGTTGCGAGACTGATAGCTAACATTTCCTGAGCACCCATGTGCAGGCACCACGCAAAGCACTTTACAAGCAATATTTCACTTAAACCTAAGAAGTAAATCCTCTATTATTGCCTTACAGGTGAGAAAATTGAGGCTCAGGAAGTTGAAGTAAACTGCCCCAAATCACATAGTTCATAAGTTATGGGAGATTTTATGCCTGGTAGATACAAATCTAGACTCTGAAAAACATTATTGCTAGCATTTACACGTTCTTTATATTCTCTATCACTTACTTTCTTTATCTGATCCCCTTCACAGCTTTAAGATATAAAATATTATCTTCCTGTTTGCCTCTTACAGGCAAACCTAGAGATTGGAGGGTAGAATGACTTGGCTAAGGTCACGTACACCGTGTCAGCAACCGAGTCAGCACTTGAACTCCAATCTTCACATAACACAGCTCATGATTCCTTCCATTTGGACATGCTGGAAATGGGAAAAAGTGCTGTCCCTAATAAGATGATTTTTACTACATTTCTATTCTCAAATATGCGTCTGAAAATATGAATTCATTTGACCATCTTGCCAAGTTGCTAACGGCCAACAATTGGACTACTCAGAGAGCTCTTTCAGCTTTGAGAGATATTCACATGCCAGAGCCTATAGGGAGAGTGAAATACTTCCTTTTACATTCAGAAGGGTTCCACTGTCTCCAACACCATGCACAAAGATCCCTGAGTTGTGTGCAAGTTGCTGGCCTTGTCTGCATTCTCTGGTGGCTGTCTCTCCAGCTGCTTACCCCTTGCCTTTTCTTGCTGGCTGCTCCAGGGAGACATTCACCTCTTGGCTGCCTTATTTATTTACCTCCTTCGTGCCTGCATTGGCCCAAGCTCTCAGAGGAAAGGGGATAGAAAGGGCTAAAAGCAGAGGGATTCAGTGAATAATCAAGTCCCCAATCCACATTCTTGGAGCAAGATGCCTCAGGACAACCTGTTCACTTCCCATGCAAATAGATGTTGCTTTATGAATCCAGCAGAAAACTCCAGAATGCCACTCCTTTTATCGCTGCAAGATAGAGAACGAGAAGAGGTTCTCCAAACAGAAAGAAAAGAAAAATATCCTAGCAACAGAACCAATGTCTAGAAACAGAAAGAAAAGGGGAGGTTGAGGTCAGAGATCTGGAGAAACTTGGAAGGAGAGGTACCATGAAGCTGAACCAGGAGAGCAAAATGAGTTTACGGGAGCTTGTACGGATAGACTCAGACAGTGTCTCAAGGCTATTTTAATAGGGGACAATACAGGGCTTCATTTGAAACAGTAAAACAAACATTTTTACTCAGCAAGAATTTAAGCATTTCTTATTCGCCAATGACTGTTCTAGGCACTGCAGATACCATGATTAATTAATATGGCACCAGGAAAAAAAGCCACCTTCAACCAGGCACAATCTCCTAGGAGAGACAGATGTATAAAGGGAAAGTTGTAACAAAGGGTGCATCAGGCAGTTTGGTCTGCTGTAACAAAGTACCGTAGACCAGGCTGCAGACAACAGCAGTTCATTTCTCAGCTTTGGAAGCTGGAAGTCTGAGATCAGGGTGCCGGCACAGTCAGGTTATGGTGAGAGTCCTCTCCTGGGTTGCAGACTGCTGACTTCTCGTTGTGTCCACACACTGTGGAAAGACAGTAGGCTAGCTCTCTGACCTCTTCTTATAAAGGCACCAGCCCCATTCACAAGGGTTCTGCCCTCACGATCTAATCACCCCCAAAACCTCACCACCTAATATGGTCATGTTGGGATTCGAGTTTCAACATCTGCATTTTGAGGGAGCAAACACATTCAGCTTCTTGCAGGATGGTACCTACAATGAAGAACAGAAGCATGATGTGAAACAGAAGGTCCCAGTTGGTGAAGGCCTCACAGATGAGACAGGCTTGAACGGAACTGTGACGAGTTCATTGGTCTAATGGGAGGGTGTGGGCAGCGCGAGGGCCAAGTAAAAAGGCACAAGCAAGTTAGAACATGGGGCATTTTTCAAAGACTATAAAATGATGAATCAAGGTGAAGCGAGGCTGTGCTAGAGTAGGGATGATGAGGAACGAGGGGAGGAGGGAAGGCAGAAATGAGAAAAGACGAGTCTCAAGAGGTAGACTGTGGAACAGAGCTAGCCTGTGAGTGGCTTTCCACACCAGGCTAAGGAGTTTGCATTTACCGTGAAGGACAAGGAGGAATCACTGAAGGCTTTGTCATAGGAGCATATCGGGGTCAGATGTGTCTGGTAGGAAGATGATTTGGAGGGAGGGAGGAGACCAGATTGTAGATCAGGCAACTGGTTAAATGAGTCTACGCAACTCAGGCCCTGAATCATGACAGTCTGAACTAAGGCAGTGGCAGGAAGAATGACTTTCTTTATCAGGGCAAAAGGGTCCATGCGGGTGCCCTAGAGATCTGAAGTTCTGGTACCAGTTAGTGCGTAAATTTGGTGAGAGTCACCGAGTAAGGGTTATCACTGAGAAATAAAGCACAGGTCTGTTTTTACGCAATTGTAACCATTCAATATTATGTAACTATTCACAGCGAGAGTACAGCATGTCTAGAATGGTGTTAAGTTTTGTGTGAATGTTGTAATTCTCCTACAACTCAGGAGACATAGAGCCTCTCAGCTAAGACATCACAGAATCTGTATGGGATCCCTCTGAAGATGGTTAGATGGCCATGGCTTTTCTAGTGAAGTGAGGAGGGACCAGAAACCAGGCCACAGGCCAGGGCTCAGACACTGGATTCAGACATCTAAGTGGGAGGTTCTGAGAGTCTGGTGCTCTGAAAAATGGGAGCAGACAGGTTCTTCTTGTGAGGGAAACATGCCAGGGGAAGAAGGGCTGTTTGGTGAAGGGTTATAATGTTCAGGACCAACCTCATGGGCGTGCAACCAGTGCGACTGCACTCAGGGGGGCCCCAGGCTTTGATTGAATGATCCACTATTGCTATCTTGAAATTTTTAGTAGATCTTTTTAAAGATGAGTGGTTGGTGGGGAGGGGGTCTGTATTTTCACTTTGCAGTGGACCCTACAAATTATGTAGCTTTTCCTAATAATGGGTGCAGAGCAATAGTTATCTCATTTGGTCCTCCATCAGACTTCTGTAAGGGTAGCATGGCCATCTCTGTTTCAGGGAAGGTCAAGCGGAGTATCAGACAAGCCAAGTCACTTAGCTAGTGTACAGACTTAGTATACGGCAAAGATTCCACCGCAAGCCCTTCCGATTCTAACTATTGCTCTGATTATACTAGCTCTTCAGAGCAGGTCCTTGGCCTGGGCACAGTAAATATAGTGGGAAGATCCTTCCTTGCCAGGGCTTGATCCTCCAAGTTCAATTCCTCTTCTTCACACCACAGAGAGAGAACCTTTACAACAACGGGCTTTTCTTATTTCAGAGGGAACTCGTTTCACTCCAAAGATTCTCAAACCTTGTGGTTACACTTCATTTCCGGCTCATAAAGATGAAATCATGAATAGCGACAGGTACAAAACTGAGTCACTTAATAGGTTCTTTCCTTGACAGTTCGCCAGTTCTTCCCAGAGTTACGCAGAGCACCTAGGAAGCCGCCCTCTCTCCTAACGGAGGGGTCGGTGAGGCGGAGTCATGGGGTCCGTAGCCGGAAGCTGAGGTCTGCCGTGCCCATGAGCTTCACCTAGGGTCCGAGAGTGCACGCGTCAGGAGTCCACTTCACTCCTCTATGAATGAGTTTAACTGTGAAACAGGGTATAAATGGGATTGGCCTCAAAGGCCTGATGCCAGGAGTAAACGGAGTTAACAACACAGGCAAAGAGCGGAGCACAGAGCTTGGGCCGCAGCGAACACGCAGGAAGTGCGAGCTGTTACTACTGTGTGAAGTCGTCTGCGTGGAGTCAGGAAGGCTGAGTGTGAAGAAGTGAAGGCAGGGACTCGTTAGGCGGCAACAGTGACCACTCAGGCTCCACGGGACAGGCAGGGCTACGCCGTTCCCGCCGAAGGCACGGAGGCCTGATCCACAGGCCCGTCGCACTGTGTTCTGACCACCCTGGCAGCAGCGCCGGCGTGAGCACGTCAATAAAGGACTGACGGAAAACTCCCGCTCGTTGACGCAACAATGCAACCTTCACCGTGGGCACAGAAAAAGAGCACCCTCGCTCTTAGAGTAGCTTGTTCAGATGGACGAGAAAGAGCCCGGGAAGCTGCCTACGTTTACGAGGACGAAGCCAGCGTACACGTGAGCCGAAAGGTGAACTGCCAGGCTCCGTCCGCACGCAGGCTGCACGTGCCCTGCCGCTCCTCCCAGCCCTTCACCTTCCCGCTACCATCACCGTAAGGTGGTTTACTGGAGCTGCATGTCTGAGCCTCACTTCTTGAATGCAGAAGACACAGGAGGGAAATATAAAATACTAATCTATCAAGACTGAACAGACATACTGGAGAGTCATCATGAAATCATCAAAGCATCATAAAACGCTTTCTATTTCGGTTCAATTTGGGGCATGCAGAGTCTGAAGGAAAACCTCAGAGGAATCAGACTAGAGAGTAGCTGAGAGCAAGCTGCAGCAATCTGACCCACAGTTCTCTAATACACTTAGTTGTGGGAAGCATGGTCCCTCTTTGTGGCCCTTCAGACATTTAGGAAAACTGTAAATTTTATAAGCATCATTATTAAATGTCCTCTTGCCTCTTGCTACTCTCTCTCTCTCTCAGCAAATGTGTTTCAACAAATCTAGACTAGTTTGTAAAACATGGCTGCACATTTGTGGTCACTCCTTCTATCAAGAGTTGGGAGCTAGGTCCCCTTTTCATGAATGTGGGTAGCCTTGCAGCTGCTCCAACCACAATCCCAATACAGTATGGAAAAAGTTATGAAAGTGACATCCTAAACTGGGTCACCAAAGGTCTCCAGCCTCTGCCTGGTTCATGGAACACTAGACTACCTGGAGGCCTCCACCGGAGGTTCTGTGTAGGCACTTCAGGCCACTGTCCCAATGGATCCCAGACTTCTAAGGTGCCAGACAGGTGAGTGAAGTCATCCAAGGTCTTCCAGTCGAAACATGCAAGCATCCCCCATCTGAACACCGCCTAACAACCCACCTCCGCCAGCTCCAAAAGGAAGAAGAATGATTCTGTCAAGTCCAGCCTGGGTTCCTGACCCATAATACTGTAAGCAGTAACAGCCACTGTTTTAAGCCACTCAATTCTGTGGTAGCTGTGCTACAGCAATCGTTAACTGGGACACTAGACAAACTGTACTCTGCCTCCCTGACTCCACACGCCTGCGAGTAAGAATATGCTTGCATGCATTTTGAAGGAACAAAGCCTCCAAGCTCCTGCCTTCACCAGCTTTTCAGGAAGCGTGAGTCCCCACTGAGCTCTTCACAGATACTTCTAAAATCTCGGACTGTCTCCACAATCTAGTCCTCTTGGCTTCCAAGAATACAAGACTCTAAGCTCTGTCCTCCAGGATCCCTGTGAGGCCTTCAATTGCTGCCAAAGGACCATCCCAAGCCAGGCTAATGTCCGTGGCTTTGACAGTCTCAACAGCTTGAGGGGGTCCCATGAAGGGGTGGTAGTTGCCTTTATACTGCCTTTCTCAGGGACTCGTCTGAGTCCAGGGTAGGGCTAGGAGCGAAAATGATCTTGCTTCACTTCAATTTACCTTTCCTTCCACCCCAGGGCTCCCTCAACCTCAAGATAAAGTTTCTTTTTTTTTTTTTTAAAAGATTTTATTTATTTATTTGAGAGAGAGAATGAGAGAGAGAGAGAGCACACGAGAGGAGGAGGGTCAGAGGGAGAAGTAGGGAGCCCGATGCGGGACTTGATCCTGGAACTCCAGGATCATGACTTGAGCCGAAGGCAGTCGCTTAACCAACTGAGCCACCCAGGCGCCCTATTTTCTGTAATCTCAAGCCTGGTTCTCTAACTCTTGTTGACATTGGTTCCTGGCTGGCTGACTTGCCTCATTGTTCTCTCCACGTGGTGGAAAGCTAAAGCAACGGTGAGTGACGCCCATGCTGGGAACCCCCACAGCCACAGAAGACACTCGTTCAGACACCACAGTTTCCATTAAAGCGCACTTTCTTGTTGTTCATTATTACACGGATCAGCATGACACCCCTTGCTCTGAAATTTGGATCTTACGTGAAACCATTCTATTTGCAATGCTACAAGCCCATCTCTTAACAGTAATGGGAAAGAACTATGCGGCACATTTAAAATGTTAATTTTGAGAATCATTTGACATTGTCCAACCCCAAGGCTTTGTCTCTTTTCCTATATAGAGCTCCATTTCTAAAATACCTAAAGGGCATAATCAAATATTCTAAAAATCATCTGCAGAGTCTTTTGAAAAATTGAGTGTAACAGAACACACTAAGAACATCTTACATATAAACGTAGTGTTAGAAGTAAAGTGATGCTCCTTACTATAATTATCTGCTATGAGCAGCTCATTGTAAAAAAAAAAAAAAAAAAAAAAAAAAGAGGAAGTTCATGAGGAAATCTTCCTCCTTTTGTCTTTGATCATGAACTGACCTCATTAGACTTGAGTATGCATATGCCTGATTCAGACAGTTTACGTGTGTACCAGAGTAAAGGCAGTTTGTTGCCCAATTAGTGGTATGCATACTCTTGGTAGAACACAGATTATTTTAAGTAGTTCACATAAATATCTTACATTTTAATATCTATTAGTTTTAATGTGCATTGAACTAGAAATATGCAGCTAGTACATCCAATCTACCTTTAGATATTTTGAGGGAAATGAGCAAGACACCACCCAATGTCTCTCCATTTCTCTCGCTCTCCTTCTCTCATCTTCTCTCCCCATCTTCCCCTACCTCTCCTTCTCTTCTTCCACCCTTGGCCACCCAAGAGAAGCCTCCTCACTTCAGGGTTCCAACTTTCTCCCTAACACCCCCCCAACTACTTTTTATTTACTGAACAATTTAGTTTTTCAGCCTCTAATTTGCATCTGAATGCACATCTAGGAGCTGGGTAAAAAAAGGATTCCCATCCCCCACCTCCTTACCCCCCATTCTCCCTAAACAAACAAATAGTAAATTGTAAATAAATTGTTTTTGTTGTCACAAATATATATATTTAAAGTCCATTATCACAGAAAGTTGAAAATCTAACTATATTTAAAAAGAAAAAAAACACATTGATATTTCTAGGCATTTTTCCATGTCTTAACAAGCTGAGGACTCTCATATAACACACACTTCTGTGTTCAAATTTTTTTCTGCATCACAGTTTCCTTATCTGTAAATGTGAGACAATTCATTTTTACTTGAATTCTTATTGGGAAAATTAAATAAAATAATGTATGTGCTGGTTGGCACACTATAATCCATTAGATTTATTATTACTTAGATTTTGTGGTATACTTTTTATTTTTTTAATTTCAAGAAGTGAAATTACAATGTTTTCATTGCATATTTATTTTTTTTAAAGATTTATTTATTTGAGAGAGCGCGCACACACATGGGCACACAAGAGAGTTGGGGGAGGGGGCAGAGGAAGAGGGAGAGAGAAAGTCAAGCAGATTCCCCACTCAGTGCAGAACCTAACACCAGGCTTGATCTCACAACCCTGAGATAACACCTGAACCAGAGCCAAGAGTCTGACACTTAACTGACTGAGCCACCCAGCCCCACCTCATTGCATATTTATTTATGGTTACCTTCTTTTTGAGGCTAGTGATACCAATTTTCCATTTAGAGTAGTGATTCAGTTTTCATTTGCTTGCAACTTGAATTTTAAAAAAGTGAGTCAACTGAAAAACATTAAGCAATAGTTCAGGAGGTCCACAGAAATAAATGGCAAATCTTGTAGGTGACCTAGGAATGAGTGAATCTGTGAGTGAAAAGAGTTACCTAAAATTCTATCAGACTCAAGATTCCCTTTTGTAACAAATACTTGTATTTCCCTCTTCTCTATTTAAAACTGAAAAACCATAATTAATATAATTATACAGATTGTTTTCAGAAAAGCAGCACTATGTATTATTAACAGTAATCTAACAGAAAATAAAAGTGAGGTCATCTCTGATAAATTAATACGCATCGCAACATGAAATGCTCAGGTGTGACTGCCCGCAACAGAAGATAGAATTCTGCAGCTGGATAATTGGACCAATATGCAGAATATCTGGAATGCAAGAACTCTGTGTGCAGAGCCATGCAGATGTGCTGCATCCAGGACAAGTACTGTGAGTCAGTGACAAGAGGTTTCTGAAATGGGTGAAATTCAGAACAAGATCAAGTTTAATCATTCCTCACTACACTATGGTTTTCTTCTTGGAAATTCAGTGGGAAATGAAAGCCTTCCCCAAAACACTGTGTGCTAAGTTGTAAATTCAGATAATTAGAAACCAGTGTTTTACTTCCTGGAAAACCTGGTGGAGCATTAGAAAGTTATAGGGTGCACAGTACTGTATTGTTAACTTTGGGTTCTATGTCATACAGTGGTTCTCTCCAACTTAATCATCTTGCAAAACTGAATCTTTATCCCCAGCTAACAGCCACTCCCCTTTTCCTCCTCCCCTCAACCATTTTTATTTTCTGCTTCTATGAGTTTGACTATTTTAGATACCTCATGTAAGTAAAATCATGCAGTATTTGTCCTTCCATGACTGGTTTATTTCACTTTGTATAAAGTTAAGAGGAGAGATCTCATATCAAGTGTTCTTACCACAAATAAACTAGCCACAAAAGAACACAGGGAAATTTTTGGAGGTGATGGATACATTTAGTATCTGATTTGCTCTGGTATCATCGGTATATGTCTAAACTCATCAAGTCATATATATTAAATATGTGTAATTTTTGGCATGACAATTATACCTCAATAAAATTTAAAAAAAAATAAAAGAAAGAAAGCCATGTTAGACACTGGGCAGTTCTTCAATTGCAAGACCAACCCATACATTATAGTACATTTAGCATCCCTGATTCCTGTCCATTAAATGATAAAAGCACGCCCCACCCCAATTATTGAGTCAAACATCCCCAGAGATTTGCAAAATGCTCCTGGAAAGTGGTACTATCCCTACTTCCACAGAGGGTCAGTGGCTTAAGGGTAAGGACCTTGAAGTCAGAGGATGTTTATGTATCTTGGTTTCTTTTGTTTACTAGTTTACAATTTTGGGCAAGTCACTTAAGTTATAATATATTTAATGTGAATGTAACCAGGTGTTTTAGGTTTACTTTTGTTTCCCGAAAAGATAGGATAGAATCCTAACCCCTAGTACCTTAGAATGTGACCTTATTTGAGGATAGAGTCCCTACAGAAGTAATCAAGTTAAAGTGAGGTAATTAAGGTGAGCACTAATCAAATATGACAAGTGTCCTTATAAAAATGGGGAAATCTCAACACAGCCACTCACACAGGGAAAAAATATGTGAGGGTGAAAGTAGAGATCAGGATGATGCTTCTATAAGCTAGGGAACACTGAAGATTGCCAGCAAACCACCAGAAGCTAGGGCAGAGGCATGGAACATGGAACATGACCCCTTAATGGTGGATTCCCAGCCTCCAGAATGGTGAGACAATAAATTGTTGTCTAAGCCACTGGTTTGTGTTACTCTGTTGTGACAGCCCTAGCAAACTGATATGTCAGGATACTATTTTTGCAAAATCAACTATGTCATTTTAATTTTCTTTTTATGTTTTGTTCTTCTCCAGCATTTTTCTTCCTGGGATCTATTTAATATGAAAATGGGCTTGATACAATAGAATATTATTCCACCATTAAAAAGAATGAAATCTTCCCATTTGCAACAACATGGATCAATCTAGAAAGTATATGCTAAGCAAAATAAGTCAGTCAGAGAAAGACAAATACCATATAATTTCACTCATATGTGAAATTTAAGAAATAAAAAACAAAGAAAAAAAAAAGAAAGAGAAAGAGACAAGCCAAGAAAGAGACTCTTAACTATAGAGAACTAATGGTCACCAGAGGGGAGGTGGATGGGGAAATGGATGAAATAGGTCATGGGGATTAAGGAGTATACTTGTCCTGATGAGCACTGGATGATGTACGGAATTGTTCAATCATTATATTGTACACCTGAAACTAATATAACAGTATGTTAACTATACTGGAATTAAATTTTTTTTAAGTAAAAAATAAATTAAAAGAAAAAGAAAATGGGATTTGAAAGATAAGATTTCTGTAGAGAGGATATGCTAAGATTAACATATAAAGGTTGGGGCTCACACAGCCAATCATGATGGTCTTCCATGGTGGAGGATATAACTTTCTACTGTTAAAAAACTTAGCCAAGAAGCTAGAGTCCGGAAGACGGCAATATGACATGATATCTTAGCCTGTCCCTTCTTAGGTTGTGGGCTTGTGAAAAAGAGTAGGGAAGGCAGGAGATAATCTCTCCACTCTGAGGTTTCATAACTTGAAGCAGGAAGAAGCTGTGTTGGATAGTTTTTTGGAAACACTGAAGGCATTCGCGACCTTTTTCCATCTGTATTTGGAACTCTTGAGAGAAACTGCTTGTCAGCCTACCTCTTTATCAAAGTGGAGGTAGCTGCCTACTTTTGAGGAAATGTGAGAGCATAAAGGATGCTCCAGTTTATTTTCTCAGACACTCCCTTTGTAGGTGTGCTCACCTTTTAAGAGCTAAGGGGAGGTGAAGTGCTTTAGAGAGTACCACTAGCACAAAACTCAGGTGTAAATGCTATAAGGGGAGCATCAGACAGATAGGCTATGCATGAATCAGTGGTCAACAAGAGGTCAGGGGGCCCCTTCTACACTATGCCTTGAGTTCAGATATGCCCCTCACACCCCAACCATGCAAATGGCCATTTAGGAAGAAAAAAAGAAGGAAACTCTCAGGGATTGGGCTTATATCCCCAAAGCCACTGTACATTGTCTAAAGAGATTGCTTAAACTACTACATGAAAGAGCAGTGGTGGTGAATACCTGGTTTTTGAAACATCCCCAATCCTTTCACAAAATTAAAGTAACTAAGGTAGAAAAATCAGAAATCCACGAAAAACTTCATAAGCAAAACTGTATGGCAATGTGCCCCCTGGAACCTCAGAATACAGGATGATGTGGCAACCCCTAGTATTTAAGTTTTTACTCCATTTTGAGTTGACTTTTGTGTATGGTATAAGATTATGGTTCAATTTCATTGTTTTGCATGTGGATACCCAGTTTTTCCAACACCATTTATTAAAGAGACTATCTTCCCTCATGGTTTATTTTTGGCTCCCTTGTGAAGGATTGGTTGACTAAGAAGCTAGGTCCTCATAGGAACTACAGTTGTATAGGAAAAGGAGAATTCTCATAGGCCTAGGAGCTTGGGGTCTCATAAATCATCAAAAGGTATCTATTCCCAAAAGAAGAAATGTTCTGAGAGTGGAAGACTCCAAAGGCAGATCTGAAAACAATCAAAACTAGAGAGGAGGGGCACCTGGCTGGCTCAGTGGGTGGAACATGTGACTCTTGATCTTGGGGTTGTGAGTTTGAGCCCCATCTTGGATGTAGAGAATTGCTTAAAAATAAAATCTTAAAAAAAAAAAATAGAAAGGTGCTTTACAGTCTCCAATTTAAGGTGAGTACAAGTAAGCTACACAAAGATAGGATGATGTTGGGGTTGCCTGAACCTTCAACATTCTGAGAAAATCTTTCTTGGAAATTGCTGGAACCAGAACTCTACTTGGTCAGATCATGAAGATCAGTGTAAATGTTTCAAATACTAGTGTGGGAGAGGCCATGCTAGGAAAGGAAAACTATCTCAGGAAGTAGCAAAAATATACTAAGAAGCAATTAATATAAAAAACTTTTTGGTGATGGCAGAAGGGACTTAAAGCCATAGATTTAGGAAAGTTTTCCTAGCATACCTCTATTTCCAATATTCTTCTAAAAGTCAAAGAAAACACATCTTTTTCAAGCATAACAAAAGAAAAGGATGAAAGAGAAGCTAAAGACAAAAATTATCTGAATAACATACCTACATAAAGTAAAAACACACAACGTATTCCATAGGGCACACAAAACCAAAACATTTCAAAACAAGGCAAAAGTAATTAAGAAAAGCTTACAAACTCTGAAACAACAGCACACATTAATTTATAAAGGCTCAGAAATAGGTGAATAGGTATTACAGAATGAATTGGATTCCCTCAAAATTCATATATTGAAGTTCTATTCCCCATTACCTCACAATGTGACTGTATTTGCAGACAGGATCTTGAAAGAATTAACTAATTAAAATGAAGTCATATAGATGAACCTTAATCCATATGAATGGTTTCCTTATAAGAGTAAATTAGGACAAAGACACAGAGAGGCAAGACCATATGAATTCACAGAGAGGAAATGGCAGCCATCTACAAGCCAGGGCTCAAAAGAAAGCAACTCCACCAACCTCTTGATTTGGGACTTCCAGCCTCCAGGATAGTGAGAAAATAAATTTCTGTTGTTCAAGCTACACAGTCTGTGGTGCTCTGTTATGGCAGCCCTAGCAACTAATATACTAGGGAAAAATGATATAAATAATATGAGCACAGTGAGCTCAGGAGGGCACATAAACAAAAGATAAAACTTGAAGACCTTAAAGAGAAGAAATACAGTGTGAATGAATACCACAAAAATAAGGGAAAGGAAATAAACTACACATGGTGAAAAAAAAAGGAAAAAAAAAGACAAAGTGATAGTTATAGAGAACAGGCAAAGAAGACCCAATATACATAGAATTGGATGTTCTTAAAGAGGAAAACCAAAGCAATAGGAAGAATAATAACGATAATTACAATTCAAGAAAAATTTCCTGCAATAAAAGAGACATTAACAAATATTAAAGAACATTTCGTGTATCAGGGGAAAAATCTGATCCCAAATATTCTATATCAAGTATCCATAAACTGTGGTCTGAAGGCTAAATCTAACCCACTTCCTGTTTTTGTGAGTAAAGATGTACTGGGAGATGGCCCACTTACTCATTTACATACTTTCTAGGGTTGCTTCACACTACAATGACAGAGAGGAGTACTTGAGACATAGACTGTATGGCCTGCAATACATATAGTATTTACTATCTGGCTCTTTACAAAAAGGTGTGCTGACCCATGGCCTATGCTAAAATATACTCCAGTAAAAATATTGGCTTAAAATAAAAAATCAGTAAAAACAAAACAAAATAAAATACCACAAATTCACTGAACATCCAGGATAAAACACCAAGATACATAAATAGCAACACTTTTAAGGTAAAATAATGCTCTTTGCCAGTATACAAGGGAATAACATAATTGAGATATTTAAATGAAGAAAATACGAACCAAAAGTTTCATTTTCAGCCAAATTGATCTACAAGTCTAAAAGCCACAGTCACACTGTGATTAACATGCAAGAACTCAAGGAAAACAATTCCCATGAGCTCTTTCTGAGATGGCTCAGAGAACAAGCTTCAGGAAACCAAGAAAAGATTGGAGAAGCTTTGGGCTAATGATATATGGTGATCATTAAGCATATTTAATCATAGCAATGAGATTAAATGATGGAAGATAAGAATGACAAAATACATGTAATTGTTATTTGCTCTGACAATGTAACTATAACTATGAAAGCAGTCAGGGAGGAACAAAGTAAGAATACAAGGAAAGCAGAACAAGCATGCTGTCTTACAGATATTAACTGGTACAAAAAGAACATTACTTTAAATTATTAAGGCTCCTGGCTAGTCACAACATTGCTTATTGTAGGAAATGAAGACAAAATCTTTAAAAAGTGGGACTGTAAGTACAATAAAGGTAAATGACTCCTGTAAAGGATAACTTTTAGAAAAGTATACAAACTTTCTAAATAACAAAAGTATTTAAAAGAGAGAGGGGCGGAAAAAGCAAAGAAAACAGACAACATTCTAGAAGGAACCCAGATGTCCATCAGTAGGAGAATGGTTGAATCGATGATGATAGACCCATATGATATCATATTACGCAGCTGGAAAGAAGAATGACTGACCTCCAGCATATACTGTTCTGCAAAGGCTACATAGTCCTACAAGATACATAGTGTTCTGCTAAAGTGCAAAGCGGTGTGCAAAGTATGCTGTACAGAAGAAAAGGAGAGAACCACAAAGATATTAGTATTGCTCATATTATAAAAGAAACAATGAAAGAATGAACACAAAACTAATAAAATCGTTACCCTCAGTTAAGGTAGCCATACATCTGCTTGCCCAGAACAGCTCTGGTTAATGCCTTTTGATATCAACAAAAATGGAGGAGACTGCTTTTTGAAAAGGCAACTTACTGGTACTCATTTCTGATATATAGGTAGACCCTTGACTTTCTAAAGGGAGGACAAGTAATAAGAAATGTTAACTCCTAAACATGAAAGTGTAAAATATTACTATCTCCATTTCAGACAAAGAAAAGTTTGCATATTATGTTTTTTTATGTCTGAATTATATCTAGGTATTTTACTCAAAAATGGAATTCCTAATGCAATCATACACAATGTGACAATGCAATACTGAACAATTTCTACAACTCAATGATTACTTTTTTATGGTAATTATGCAATCACTTTTTTTGAAAATAGATGATCTTATTGAAGTATAATTGACATATAATGTTATATGAGTTTCAGATATATACTGATTTGACAGTTCTACACATTTTGCTATGCTCATCCTAAGTGTAGATTTATATTATGTTTATCTGTGAAACTATTTGTCTTCCTAATTATTACTTAATTTTTAAAAACCTTACTCTTTCTCTATATTGGCCTTCTCATTGTAATATGACAATATAAGAGTATCTTTTTTAAAAAATTATTCTAGGATAGGAAGAAAACTGAATACACACTTTTCCAAAGAAGACATCCAGATGGCTAACAGATACATGAAAAGATGCTCAACATCACTCATCATGAGGAAAATACAAATCAAAACCACGATAAGATACCACCTCACACCTGTCAGAACGGCTAAAATTAACAACACAAGAAACAACAGGTGTTGGTGAGGATGAAGAGAAAGGGGAACCCTCTTGCACTGTCAGTGCAATGCAAATTGGTGCAACCACTTTGGAGAAGGGTATGGAGGTTCCTCAGAAAGTTAAAAATAGAACTATCCTATGATCCAGCAATTGCACTACTCGGTATTTACCCAAAGGATACACAAATACAGATTGAAGGGGTACATGCACCCCGATATTTAGAGCAGCATTATCAACAATAGCCAAACTATGCAGTGAGCCCTAATGTCCATCGACTAATGAGTGGATAAAGAGGAAGTGGTATATATGTATACGATGGAATATTACTCAGCCATCATAAAAATGAAATCTTGTCATTCACAATGATGTGAATAGAGCTAGAGTGTATTATGCTAAATGAAATAAGTCGAACATACCATATGAATCACTCATATGTGGAATTTAAGAAAGAAAACAGATGAACATATATATGGGAAAGGGGGAAAAAAGGAGAGAGGGAAACAAACCATAAGAGACTTTTAACAATAGAGAACAAACTGAGGGCTGATAGAGGGAGGTGGGTGCAGGATGGGCTAGATAGGTACTGGGTATTAAAGAAGGCACTTGTCAGGGCCCCTGGGTGGCTTGGTTGATTAAGCATCTGACTCTTGATTTCAGCTCAGATCATGATCTCCCATCATGGAATCGAGCCACACATCAGGCTCCATTCTCTGCAGAGTCTGCTTGTCCCTCTCCCTCTGTTCCTCTCCCTGCTTGCTGTCTCTCAAATAAATAAATTAATTAAATCATTAAAGAAAAAAAAATAAAGAGGGCACTTGTGATGAGCACTGGGTGTTGTATGTAAGTGATGAATCACTGAATTCTACTCCAGAAACCAATATTGCAGGGGCACCTGGGTGGCTCAGATGGTTGTCTGCCTTCGGCTCAGATCATGATCTCCAGGTCCTATGATCCAGCCCCGCATTGGGCTCCTTGCTCAGCAGGGAGTCTGCTTCTCCCTCTGCCCCTTCCCCCCTGCTCCTGCTCTCTCTCTCTCTCTCTCTCTCTCAAAAAAAAAAATAAATAAATAAATAAAAAAGAAACCAATATTGCATTGTATGTTTACATTAAAATTAAAATTTGAATTAAAAAATTTAAGTAAAATTGTTCCAGGATTAAATAGACTAATATAAGTAAAAGTTAAATATGTGAGAAAGTTCTTAGCACACAGTAAATATTGTTTAAGTGTTAGCCATTATTATTCTTGTAGTTGTCATCATTATTGACTTTTTAAAAGATTATACTCTCTTTGATAACTATATTTTAGGAGGGCTGTGTATGTGTGTGTGTGTGTGCATGTGTGTGTCTACATATAGTTCTATATATGTCTGTTTTCTATTAG